>NC_087461.1:17275606-17578636 GCF_036321535.1 Camelus dromedarius
AGAAGCTGTTGCGACTGTAGCTTCTCATTACATTTGCTGTAATGCTCCTGCCGATTATTTTTTCCCAAGGCTTGCACACGCTAGGAGTGTCTTTAATTTTCATCTGAACGCATTTACTTGATACATTTTGGCTGTAGTCATACAGAACTGGAAGGGAGTTTTCTTGGTGAGGAAATAAAAGTGCTAGGTAATGAAGTGACAGAGTTGGTGGATTGGGGGATAGTATTGTTATCTATCTGTCCCTAAAAACTTCTATTGTGATAGTATTCCCTTTAGGAAGAAACTCTAGAAGAAATTTTTTTTTTCCAGTTTTATGTGCATGCAGGTTGATAGTTTAGTGGTAAGTTAGTATCACGTGGCACGTGTTTGTAACTGCTGTGATAGCTCAGCCTGTGTGTTCATTTTCTGTTAAGATAACATGTTCATTGTTTGTAGCACTGAATTTCATTAATTCATTAAGTCAAAAGAGGCCTTGTTTTGATTTGACTGAAAATTTTCAGCAGTACCCACCCAGTACCTTTCGTTTGGATGTAACATGTAGAAGTTGTGCATTGATGACTTGAAAACTGACTTGCAGTTTAAGCAATTGTCCTTCTTTGTGCTGTCATGGTCTCTAGACTTGGAGGAACCAGGAATTGGAATAAACGACACAGTATTCAACAGGGAGGGCATCCTCTGGTAATACTGCCATTATGTATCATATGCCTAAGATCTTAAGATGTTTTTCTCCTTGGAAGTTGCTTGAATCCTTTAGTTACTGATAAGACTATTTAATTTAGGCTAAAGATTTTTTTTGATAACTATAAATTTTGTTACTGTGATTGTTGAAATTTTCCTTCTCTTGTACTCTTTGCGTAAGCAAAAGTACTTTTGAATTTAAAATATTTTTGTGGCTTTAGATTGGAAGAGGATCTGTTTTTAATATAACTGATGATACCAGGTAGATTTTTCTGACTTTGCTGCAAATGTAGGGCTTCTGTTTTCAGATGGCATTATCTATAACTTGGTTTTATAGCTAACCTCTGGTATTTTTGTTAGCATTATTAAAAATTTGAATTGATTTACTTATTGAATGCGGAGTTCCTTGTAAGTTTAGCCATCCCGAAGTAAGGTCATTTAAGCCCTTGTAGCAACTACTTCAGAGCCCACTAATTAGCTACTTTAGTATTTAAAAAAGTCAGGCTAATAAAGCTGTTTCTTTGCAGTTGAACCACTGTGGGTCAATTATTAGAACCGAGATCCGTATTTTAAAAGAATGGACCATCTACTTTTTCTAGTTAAAAAAAAATTTTTTTTGAGTAAAATGTTATAACTCCATATACTGATCTTTTAAAAAATGTTTCATTTGAACTATCGTGTGGTTCTAAAGAATCCCCCCAAACTAAGTAGCCCATTTGAAATCTGAGTATAGATTAATATTTATAGTTGAGCTAAAATTCATCTTCCAATATTTAGATATTTATATGCTAGCAGTAAAACTGCAGACACTAACTGGGCTTGCAGTTTTATAAAAAGATACAAGTATGTTGCTAAATTAGCTGATGTTAAAGACAGGATTCTAACGTAATCTTTTTTCTTCCCCCTTCCGTCATTCCAACATCTCTTTTTCCGAACTCTGAACTAAAGTGGAAGACAAGCATTCCAGTGATGCCAGTAGTTTGCTCCCACAGAATATTTTGTCTCAAACAAGCAGACACAATGACAGAGACTACAGACTGCCAAGAGCAGAGACTCACAGTAGTTCTACGCCAGTACAGCACCCCATCAAACCAGTGGTTCATCCAACTGCTACCCCAAGCACTGTTCCTTCTAGTCCATTTACGCTACAGTCTGATCACCAGCCAAAGAAATCATTTGATGCTAATGGAGCATCTACTTTATCAAAACTGCCTACACCCACATCTTCTGTCCCTGCACAGAAAACAGAAAGAAAAGGTATGCCTTGTTACTAGATGCTGCACGTTGAACTGTAGTTTCTGAGTTTCTGATGATATTACATTATTTCCGTTAGCTTAAATAAGACTCTTACTTATAAATTCTTTTTAAAAGCCTTTCAGAATGTTACTGCATAGATTTAGATCTAGAATTAGCCATATTTAGTTTTTTCTTTTAATTTTTAATTTTGAAGCCTCAGAACTGTTTTTTTGCCTTTGACACTTTGAAGTCAAGTGCTTAATAATATAACAGTAATGGTTTAAATAACTTATTAAATGACTGTCCCATCATGTTTGTATAAGGTAATTTTTGGTTTTTGTGATAATTGTCTTAATGGTTTAGTTTAGAAAATTGTCTCAATTTTCTATTAAAAATTAATATGAACGGAGACATTTTAAAACTTGTTATTTCCACATAACATGCAACTGTTGGTTTCAGTTTGTGAATTAGAAAATTGAGTTATGGACCACAAGATAAGGAGTCTTTATGTCTGAATTAGGACTTCAGTCTGAAGAGCAGAAGTTAAACACAATTTGGGTTACAAAATTTATCCTGCTTTGTGCTAATAACCATAGAATGTTTAAAAATGTTAAAAGAAAAATTGTGACAACAACTACTTCAGAGATGAAGCTGGGTGATGGGAGAAGTGTATTTGCATAGACTACTCCCAGTCTCAGACTTACACTGTTTTAAGAAACTAGAGAAATCAAAAGGCAATAAATAAATACATTTTTATATACCCATTAGCAGACTAATTAGCAAAGTAGCATCAGTAAATATTGAGGAATTTTATGTCCTCTGGGTTTTAGGAGATGTTTCATGGACCTGATGAGTCCTTAAATTTTGGGGCTATTGTCTGACTAGTTCATATTGATTTAATTTGTTGACAGAGGATTTTTTTTTTTTTTTGCTTCTAATTTCCTCTCCTTTTATGCATGTCATTTGAATTTCCCCGATGGCAGTTGTTACACATTAGTAAACCATATTTTTATCATATAGTGCAGGTTATCCCAAATGTTGTCAAAGTCCTCAAAGATGGTTTGTGTCAAAATTCATATGTACAAGTCATCTTTACCATGATGCAGAATTAAATTTACAAAAGAGAATACTTGAGAGAGAAAATGCATTGTTAGTGTAGTAGTACTTTCTAAAGGGTGTTATGGTTTTTCAGTTCTGCTAATTTTGATTATTTGGTTACAGAAAAATTTATTTTAAAAAGCCATGTCAGTTTCAAAAACATTCTTCAGCCTTTTAAAAGGTCTTTGGTCTTTATCTCATTTCACCTCTTGCTCATTTAACAAACGCCTTTTAGCTCTTACCTCCTTTCTGGAGTCTTCCTCCCTAACCTCTGGGATGCTGCTGCTCTTCTGTTTTCCTGGTTCTCGTCTCTTCCTGCCCTTCAGATAGCAGTAGAGTTCAGTCTTCACTGTGTTTTGTTCCTTTTTCTTGCTCAGCGTGTTCTCTTTTGCTGGACAGTGATTCTTGTGACTACCTTGTCTACATAAGTGACTCCCAAATCTTTATTTCTGTCTCACATGTATCTGTTTCCCTCTCTAAGCAATTTGGTATTTTGTTACATCTCCCTAGAGTACAGTGTGTCCTTTCCCCACAGTTCTTAGGTTCTCAGTGACAACACTGTCCCCATAATTCTTCCATGCTCTTCAGCATTCTTGGCCACCTACGTCTCCCCATCCATCAGCAAACCTTGGTTTCTTCCTCATCAGTCTTACTTGTGTGTATCCTTTCTCTTGTTACTGAGACTCAGGCCATCTCTCTTGAAACACTCTTGTGATTACTGCTCCGCTGCCTTCCAGCCAGTCTGTCCACTTAGTGCGGAATCATAATGAAATTAAGATGTGATTGTTATATTTCCTTGCTTAAAATTTTCTAATGGTTTTCTGTTGTCCATTGACACTTGACAGTCTAGTTGCAGTCAGTCTTACTAGCTTGATATTTCACCCTTAACATTCCCAATAATTCATCTGCTGCCAATTTGTACATTTTTTAGGTCATGTTATGCTCTTTCATTTTTTTAGCCTTTGCTGAAAAGGACATATTCTTTCCTCCGTTCCCATCCTGTTGAACTCAGTACTCTTTAAGACTCAGCTTTGATCTCTTGAGTTCTCAGTGTCAGTTAACCTCTCCTAATCTGTGTTTCTCAAACACTTGTGTTTGTCTGTTGTAGTACTTACCACTTGATAATTTTAGTTCCTTCAGTTAGACTATCCTGTATAGTGTTAGACATTGTATTTATTGCATTTGGTACTTTGTTCATATCCCCCACCCCCTTGCAAGCTTGAAGCACCGTTCCTGACAGACTCCACGTAATTAAAAATTAACTGTGTACCAGGTTTGATGCAAAGTGTTTTGCATACATTTTTAGTTTATTCCTTAAAACAAGATTGTGAAGGCAAGTATTGTCTATTAGATATGACTAGCCTGAACATTGCTAAAGCTTGAACACATGGTTTAAGATGGAGCTTCTCCAAAATCCATGTTCTATCCATAAAACTGTACACAATGAAAGACGGCACATATCATGGGGTGATTCAAGTCTAAATTCTGCAAAGTATGTTTGCTGGTCACAAACTTTATGTGAAAATTTTATATATAATAATTTTAAACTTATAGGAAGAAACTCTGTTACCTTAGAATTACCTTATGTATATATTTGGGAAATAGTAAGCATTTCCCCTTACATGTGAATTGAAGGCAGTATTATTTCCTTAAGTAAATTGTATAACAATTTGGATCTTTTCAGATTGTTTTCCAGTTAGTCTAAATTTGTGAATCATCCATTAATTTAAAATACATTTTTTTCATCAGTGGAGAATCTGTATTTAAATTAAGCTGCCTATTGACTCTTCTTATCAACATAGTGATTTCCTTGTTGGCTTTTCCTTCAATAATTTATATTAAGAGGTTGATGGTTCAAATAAGAGAGGTCTCTTGGTCTAAAGTGCTGATAGTAGCTAAGCTGCGTTTAAGGATCTCAGCAGTATGATGCTGTGTTAAATAATGCAAGAGCAGGATGTTCGTCTTAACCACTGCTTTATTCCTGGTACTTTACAAATAACAGGCAGTCAGTAAGTAATTGTCATTAGTGGATAAATAACTGAAAGAATGATAATGAGTGTGTTGAGGATTGGAGAAGCACCTGCATTGGTCATGGTTTAAAAAAATATATTTGGAGAAAAAGAAGAATGTTACATGTGTTGTGCATCTAATTAAAGGATAGCAGCAATAGATTTAGGTCTGTTTGATGCCAGTTTGTCTTTTGATGAAAGGAACCTAAGGTCAGTCAGTCTGGGCTTGCTTGAGGGACAGAAGTGTGGAGAAGCTATGGCGCTCTGTGGTCTTGGAGGAGATAGTCCTGATGTTAGTAAGGCTGAAACAAGGGTGTTAGGTACCTCCTTTCACATTTATATCTGTTTGTTATGGTAGCATTTGAACATCTGTTGGCAAGATTTCTTCCTTGGACAGCTGTATAACAAAGTACAGAGAAACTGATGTGCTAGAAAATAAAAATCTAAAACTGGTTTTTGTCAGTTGCCACCTCATTGACCATTCTAAACTGGTTCTCACTCTGCCCTCTTTTCCAGATTTGGGAAATGACAGAATAGACAGGAGATGTGGGTCCTTGTTTTTTGCTTTGGCCAAATAAGTGCCAGAGTTAGAAGAGTTAAATGACTTTAAGTTTCTTATTTAATATTTAAGAGTTATGATTTATTAGCATAAGTTACTTTGAAAAGTAAATCAAGTAGCCACAGAAGCAGGCCTGTCAGTGACCTCAGGCCAGGGCTCAGAAAATTAGCATGCCTAAAGCGTCACTTAGTTACCTGCGGGTTTTAAAGTCTTAATCTAATGGGAGGGAGGATTAGTCACTCACATGAGGTATGAGTTCCTCACTTGGAACAAACTTCCTTTTTGTGTTTTGATGGCATTTGTAGCCGGGGTGGAATATAAGTGAACCTGAAGACTTTCCCATGTGTGTTGAGACAGTAGCGGTGGTCTGTTATAGCCCACGTAGAAGCTGGCTGTAAGTGGGCCGCATTCAGTCCTCTGCTGCTTTAAAACTACTTTTAGGATTACTCAACATTCATGTACAGTTAGACCAATTGGCCGTAAAGGTACTCAAATATTTGTTGACTAACTGAAAACATTAGTGGAGGAATTGAGTCTGATTTGGTCAATTACACTTCAACTTAATAAAAATGGCGTTTTGAACAGTGGGGCACGGGGAATACTGATGAAAGAACATTAGAAAATATTGTTTATAACTTGAGGAGTGAGGAGGACTTTTTTAATCAGGACCAAAACACATTGCCTTTAAAAAAAAAAAAACAAGGTTGGCAAATCTGGCCGCATAAGACATTTAAAACTTCTGTATGACAGATACAGTAAACAAAGGTTGAAAAATACATCAAATTGGGAGAAAGCATTTGCAACATACATAAATAATAGTGTATTAAGGGTACATTAAGAATTCATCAAAGCAATATGAAAAAGACAATCCAGTAGAAAAATGAGCAAAGGATGTGAACAGGCAGTTACAGAAGAGGAATTTCACATTGCCAGCCTTGCCTTAAAACAGTTAGAAAAATTAACTCAAAATGGAACGAAGGCCTTAACTTAGGAGCTAGAAACTAGAAAACTCGAAAAAGAGCTAAAAAATAAAACAAGTGAAAATCTTCATGACATTGGATTTGTTTAGTGATTTCTTCGATGTGACACCAAAAGCACAGGTAACAGAAGAAAAAAATGAATTGGACTTCATCAAAATTGAGAACTTCGGTGCATCCAAGGACACTCTAGAGTGAAGAGACAACCCATGAATGGGAAGAAATATTTCTGTGATAATCTGATAAGGGATTAATATCCAGACTATACAGAGTCCTGTATATAACTCCACAACAAAATGAGACAGCCAAGTTCAAAAATGAGCAATGGAATTGAATAGACATTTTTCCAGAGAACGCATTCTGATGGCAAATAAGCACATGAAAAGGTATTGAACGCCACTAGTCATCAAATCAGAACCACAGTTGAAATATCACTCCACACTTACTAGGATGACTATTATTTAAAAAAAAAAAAACAAAAAAGTGTTTTTGAGGCCATGGAGAAATTGGAACCCTTGCACGTTGCTGGTAGGAATGTGAAATAACACAGCTGCTGTGGAACACTTTGGCAGTTCCTCAAAAAGTGAAGCATAAAATTAACCATAGAATCCAGCAGTTCCATGCCTAAGTATATAGTCAAAAGAATTGAAAGCCAGAGAATCAAACAAGTATTTATATACCAGTGTTCACAGCAGCACTATTCACAGTAGCCAAATGGTGGAAACAGTCCCCATGTCCAGCAGCAGATAAAGAATAAAGTGTGGTACATATCATGCAGCAGTACTCAGCCTTAGAAAGGAACGATGTTCTGATACGTGCTGCAGCGTGGGTGGGGCTTGAAAATTTTATGCTAAGTGAAACAAAAGTTATGCTAAGTGACATAGAAGGACAAATAGTGTACAATTCCACTTACAGGAGGTACCTAGAATGAGCCAATTCACAGAGACGCAAACTAGTGCTTACTGAGGGGCTTGGGAGATGGGGAGCTATTGTTTAATAATGCGGTGGAGAGTTTCTGTTTGGAAAGATGAGAAAGTTCTGGAGGTGGATGGTGGTGATGGTTGAATGTACTTATTGCTACTGAACTGTACACCAGTGGTCAAAATGGTAAATTTTATATATTTTACAATTCAAAAGAAAGACTACTGAGACAGTACTGAAAATTAAAATGAGGTTTGTTTTTGCTCTTAAGGTTAGTGACAGTTTCCAGTGGAATGCAGAGCTGCACGGTTGGTGGGAAGGTGTAAGCTGGTTATTGCAGAGCTTGCTCCAGTGAGATCTGTTGTGTTTTTAAATAGGCTTATGCTTTGTATATGTTAGCATGAAGGTTTTCCCAGGTAAAAAAGCAAGTTGCAAAAATATAACTTCTTTATGTTATGGAACATCAAAGCTGTATTTACTTTTAAGTACATTTTAAATGCATAGGAAAAGTTCTAGACACATGATTTAAAAGCATGAATTATAAAATAAATAAAATGAAAGCCCTAGATTCCATACCAGGTGTTGTCACTTGGCTGTCTTAGGGTTGTTCTTTTTTTTTTTTTCTTTTCCTACTACACTTGTATATTTTGTTTTCCTTTCTGATTTCTCCATGGGCCTTCCTGTGTTAGGTCACTAGTACAAAATGGAACAAGCAGGCTACTGATACTGTTGCATCAGTGCTTTGAGCATTTTTCACATGTCCTGTTGGCAGTGTTATTACAGCAACTGTCAGAACACTGTAGGAAATTAATGTTTAGAAATGCAATGAGTACCGTTTACTCTGAAAGTGCAGTATCTTTTTAGATCTTACTGCAGGTGAGGAGGAGTCATTTGGTGTACAGAAAAGTGTAGGTCAGAAATTTTTGACTTTGGTTTATGCTGTCTTGGGTATTTGGAAAGGTTGCCTATAATTAGAAGAGGTGAGTGGTATTAAGTCCTGAAAAATTAGTTTATAGTAACATTTCTATGAGAGGTCTAGTCTTTGGTAGGTTACTCCCCCTACTGGTTAAAATTGAAAATACAAATGAATAATTCATAATTACAAGCATAAAGGGAGAGAAAAGGGTTTTATCAAAGTTAATAAACACAATTTAAATTAAAACTGGAAGATAACATACTTGATGCCTTAAAAGAACTGGTTAGAGATCTGTGAGTCATGGAAATGTCAGGTAGGAAAGTGACTTGGTTCAGTTCAGTTTAAAATTCCTCAGGAAGAGATCACCAAATCTCCTTTAAAAATCATAGGCGCACACACACAAAGTAACTAGAGCTAAAGTTACACAGCGTTTTTTTTTTGTTTGTTTGTTTGCCAAAAACTGAAAAAATACGCTTTAAAGTGACCTAGGTTTCTTGAATGCTCGGGAAAGTTTGCACTTAAAAGAGTGAGACTAGAGGCTGATACTAAAAAAGCAAAAGAGCCTTTTGAAATGGCTTTGTAATGCAAAACACTACATCAGTCCTCTTACTCAAATTTATTGTCTTTATTTTCAAAGATCCAGATTTTGCTTTTGAGTTTATTTTATTCTCTTAAACACCTCAGACATTTACAGACAAAATCTGAGTTTAAATAATTCTTTATCTGATTGGATCAGACTTAAGAATTGAATGATCACATTCTCCTAAACATATCAAACCTTTTGAGAGAGAAAGTCTAGCCTTTAGAGATGTTACTTGCTCCAGGTCCCCATAAGTATTAAGTAGTATCAGCTGGTTTCCTTACTGTTCATCACTCTCCTCTCACAAAACTGCCAAAGAAGCCTATCATCAGGGTGAATAAGCAGATTTATTTGCATTGTTGTTTTATTTCTTTATGGTGATACGTGTTAGTGTTCTGTTATGGAGTGCTTTCCTTTTCTTGAATTTAAAGGGCAACACTGAACAATTTTCAAGCCTGTGTTAGTTTTTTAAATCTCTGGATAGATTTAGCAGCACCAAAACAAATTTGAAAACAAGTTAAACTTTCTCCAACTCCTGTCATTAAAGACAGAAAACCACAGTAAAAGTAACAAAAGGGTCATTTCAGAGGGATAAAAGTACTAATTTAATTGTTCCTGCAGGGGGCTGTTTCATTCTAAACATCATTAAGATGCCCCTAAACCGTTTATTCCCTAAACTGAACCTTAAGGAGTGTGTGATCAGGAGAAGACTGCTACTTTCGTCTATAATTGCCTCATAAATGTAATAACTGACAGCAGGTGTTCACAAGGAAAATCTTACTTCCTTCATGTTTCTTTATACTGGTCCATGGATCCAAAACAGCAGAGCTGAGTGTGATAGACAGTCTGCTAGACTGACAGGCCCTCCTTTAAAATGCGTGTCTTGCACAATTGAAGTATCTGCCTTACAAAAATGGAAATGTCTTAGACCTTCTGAGTGGATCATAAGAGATCAACCCATCCTTGAAATGTACTTAAAGCAGCTGTGAGGTCTGTATTTTAGAGAGCTGTTGCCCCTAACTGACCATCGCAGTAGCATTGTGAAAAGGCCGGCAGAGGAGTTCTTCTGCACTGAGCTTGCTAGTAATTCCCGGGTTCTCTGGGGCTGAGGAGATTATGAATGTTTAGTTCCTAGAACTGGAAGTGAAGATATACAGTTCTTTGGAAGCAATATAATATTTAGATGTGGTGTTCCTGAAACTTTCCTACATCATAGTAGCAGTCTTATTTCAGTTATATAAACATGTATGTGAGCTTGAAAGTCTTCAAGAAATGGGTACGTACGGGAAATTAAACATACTTTAGCAAGTGTTCATGCTTAGTCTTACAATCTTGGCTGAATGACTATAAATATCTTGAATTAAAAAACAAGTGTAATACTATTATAAGAATTACATCTTGAAGGTTTCTCCTAATTTACGTACATCAGAGTTTCTCTGAGGGTATACACCTAAGGAGAATGACTGGGTTGTGAAGTGTGTGTATATCCACTTTTTCTAGGTAATGCCAAATTATTTTCCATTGTGGTTATAAGTTTAGTCTCTACCTGAGATGTTTTAAGTGCTTCCATTACTCCTTATCAACATTTAGCATGGTTAGACTGAAATTTTTGTCAATCAGGTGATCATAAAAGCATACTCTGTTGATTTTAGTTTGCATTTTCCTGATTGTCAGTGAAGTTGAGCATAACTTTTATCTTTTCTAAGGCATTAATGTTTCTTCTGTGAATTCTTTTCATTTCATGGTTTTTGTTCATTTTTCTATTGTATAGTTTGTGTTTTTTGATTTATAGGAGTTCCTTAAAATGTTTGGTTACTGATTCCCTGAGTGTAGTCGTTTTACTCTGTAATTTTCTGCATCCTCATGTCAAGCTTATTTTCTTATGTTTCCATTAGTTCTAAAGACTTAACATATATATATGTAAAAGTTTAATCTGCCTTAAATTGGTTTTACTTAAAATGTTAAATTTTTATATCTGGCACGGCACTAACTGTTCTTTTTCTTTAAGAATTTCTTGGGTCTTACTAGCTCATACCACTTCGAAATAAGTTATAGAATCGGTTTGTCAAATGCTACCAAAAATGCTCTTGGGACTTTAATTTGAATTACATTAAGTCTATATAAATAATTAGCAATAACAACTTTCAAATAATATTTTCACGCATGTTTTACATTTTTTAATTTTTAAACACTGAGGGTGGAATTTTGTGGAATTTTTTTTTTACTATTAAAAAGATCCATTTTAGTGCTAATAATCTTTAAATAATAGGAATATAGTTTATTACCTTATATTAAATTTAATTCCAGAATGGAAGTATGTTAATTCTAAAACCCAGCTGTTGAGTATAAAAGTTCAGAATAGGAGTTTCCTCTTATTTATCACATTTAGTCCATTCTGGGGTTGCTCACCATGGTGCTTATCCTGATTGTGTTAAGGCCTTTGTCATATTTAAGTAGACTGTTAACTGTGGCCTTAACTTCACCGTAAGTTATTTTATGATACATAGAAACTCAGTTTTGTGCTGTTTATCCTAATGAAATGTTACTTGAACATGTAGTTAATACAGGCACACCTTGGAGATACTGTGGGTTCAGGTCCATCCAAACCACCACAGTAAAGCGATTATAGCAATCAAACGGGGTGGTATGAATGTTTTGGTTTTCCAGTGCATATAAAAGTTATGTTTATACTATATAGTAGTCTTTTAAGTGTCCAGTAGCATTATGAGTAAAACAACCATGTGTATACTTCAATTAAAAAATAATGCTGTTGGAAAACTGGCATGGATAGACTTGCCCAATACAGGGTTGCGGCAAACCTTCAGCTTGTTGGTGGGGAAAACAAGGCTGTAACTGAGAAATGTAATAAAGGTGAACTGCAGTAAACAAGGAATGCCTGTACATGTGTTTGAGGCAGAGTGTGGTAAATAAATAAATAAGAGTATGGTACTTTGAGACTCAGACATGGATGGTTGAATCACTGCTTTATTACCAGGTTTTGTGACCTCAGGCAATTTATATGAATCTTTTTTGTTCAGTTTTCCAGTCTGTAAAATCAGGGTTTAAATTATCTGCCTTGTTACTGTGGTCAGCCAGGTGCTTCCCGAGTCTCTCTGTGCACTGCTGTGTAAACATGAGGTGGGATGGCTTGAGTTAGGTGCTTGCACGTGGACGTTGCTTATTTGACATTGGTTCCAGTTTCCTCAATACAAGTAATGTTTTTCAGCCTTATTATCTCCTTTTTATTTAGAATCTACATCAGGAGACAAATCTGTATCACACTCTTGCACAACTCCTTCCACATCTTCTGCCTCTGGACTGAACCCCACATCTGCACCTCCAACATCTGCTTCAGCAATCCCTGTTTCTCCTGTTCCACAGTCACCAATACCTCCATTACTTCAGGACCCAAATCTTCTTAGACAGTTGCTTCCTGCTTTGCAAGCCACGCTGCAACTTAATAATTCTAATGTGGACATATCCAAAATAAATGAAGGTAAATTTTTATGGTAACAACTTCAAAACAGTTCATTTGCATTGTGCAAAATTGTGTAATTAGTAAAAACCCCAACTTAGGAATGGTCTTTGTTTCATTTTAAAAAGTCAAATTTGAACTTCATGCTTTGGAATTTATATCCCCTGTAGCTTAGGGCCTTTGGTATTGTAATCGAATTAGCGGTACTTGGATTTCCTGTATGTTTTTCAAGACTTGCTGCATGCGTGGTAGTTCCTGGAGATAACTGTTCTGTCAGCTTAATGTGTATGGTGAATTATTTTTTTTTTCAAGTAAGAACAGAAAAAAGGATATTTGCTTAAACTGATACAAAAACACTTGATTTCTAGCATATTTCAAAAAACTTCCTGTCTGTTGCTAAATAATTATTTGGAATATTAAAATATGCTAATTACTAAGAATAGGAATTGAGATTGTTCTTAAAATACTTAAAAATTTTTGAGAAGGGATAACATTACGCTGTTTTTCCTAGTTAATTGTGTTGTTGATTCCAACTTTGCTTTTCAGTATGCTACTGAAGTATGTAGGCAGCTACCTCAGAGAAGTCTGAGTAAAGTGGATGTAGTTATAATTTGTAAACCATCCAGATCCAAACATTAGCTCTCATGAACATGGAGAAGTTTTCTATTTTTGTGCATTTTCACATCATGTATTTAATAGTAGTGTCATGAGGTTAAGTCCTTCCTTTATGCTAAAAATGGAGCTATCTCAGGCTAGTTGGTCATTACCCTTCCATTCTTCTTATTCTCATCATTTCTGTATTTTTATTTAATTCTTTAAAATAACCATGCTATTCTCTTGTTTGATAGGTAAACATTTTACTAGAAAAAAATGGGGCTTTTACAGTTTGAAGAAACAGTAGCCTAAGAAAGTCTCAAAAGTAAAAGAGCTTATGTTTCAGAAATACATGGTATTCCAGAGTACCCAGCTTTTTAATACCCGCATTTGGAAGATTGTTGGGGGTGGGTGTTGATGTAGGGTGTGAGTGTTGAGCTTGCAGAATAAAGCAGTAGGCTGAAATGGCTGCTCCTAATCCAGTTACTTCCAAGTAGTGTGCTGAACACCTTCCCTGTACATGGGTAGGTTTGTGATGTAATCAGAAATTCAAGTGAATACTCTTTGCTGTGTTAAAAGTCATAGAGGAGTATTCTTTAACTGAACACCTAAATTTTAGCTTAAGGGAAACTACTGTTTTATTATAAGCCTATTAAATTTCTGTTCCTCTGCCTTGTGAGGGCATTTCACAGGTCTAGACTCACTGTATTACTCCTGTCTTCTAGACTTTTTTGAGAGTTCTAGTTTGAAACACTCCAGTTTTTTTCTGGGTTCTTTCTGAATTTTCAAATTGTTACTTAAGCTACTGTGTTTTCATTTGAATTTAAGATCTAATGTGTTTACAGTTCTTACAGCAGCTGTGACACAAGCCTCGTTGCAGTCTATAATTCATAAGTTTCTCACTGCTGGACCATCTGCTTTCAACTTAACTTCTCTGATTTCTCAGGCTGCTCAGCTCTCTACACAAGGTATTTATTTTCTTAGATAACTCTAGAATGGTATTGATGGGGGGGCGGGTGGGATCCAGAGCAAATTTTGTTAGTCTTTGAAGAGATTAGCTATAATAATGATTTTATTTTGTTCGATTCTGTAACACTGCTGTACACAGGAGTATTTGTCTTTATCTTTTTAGATGAAGCAAGCTTTGGACATTTATCTTTCACCATTGCCATCAAATCTACACTGTAGTATAGATGTAATTCAGCATTTAAGTTGTTAATGAGACATTTTACTCCAAAGCTGAAGTAAACTATGACATGCCCTCAATCTTTGTGAATTATTGGATATCTTTTAAGAGTTGAAGTTTGATTCAAGTTGGTGTCAGATGGTTTTTGGCTTGAGGCTGTAGAAATGCTCGAGTCCTTCCTTGAGTTAGCCCTCTTCCCCGTGACAGTATCCAATGGGGAAGGATACACCTCGGAGCAAAAGGGAAATGAAAGGGCCACTTGACTTCTCCGCCAGCCCCAGTTCAGCAGGCTGATCGGTTGAGCCAGCAGTACCTGGTCTCCCTCTGAAGTGCGGAGTGAAAAGACGCTGCCAGCCCTTGGTTATTCTCATGAGGCATATTACAAGAATAAGAAAGAGGAAGTAAGCATGGTGAGAGGATGCCCCCCATGTGAGAATATGTTCAGACTTGGGGGGACAGGGGGCCGCACTGAGCGTGCTTATCTCTGACGGCGCGTCTAGTCAGCGCGGACCCACTGAGCAGCTTGGTTAGAACTTTCAGACAAGCACTCTCTTTGCGGTGTGGGGCACGTGGAGAGATGCAGAGATCTCCCCACATATGTTACCAAGGCTTTTTATTTCTTTTACTCATTTACAGCCCAGCCATCTAATCAGTCTCCAATGTCTTTAACGTCTGATGCGTCATCCCCAAGATCGTATGTGTCTCCAAGAATAAGCACACCTCAGACCAACACAGTCCCCATCAAACCTCTGATCAGTACTCCTCCTGTTTCATCACAGCCAAAGGTACGCCCCTTTGAGGAAAGCTACTTTTGGGTAACACAGATTTCATGATGTTTTAGAATATGTACTGGAGAGAAAGCCCTCTTTTGAGAATGAGGTAGTGGTGGAGTGAATGACAGGTGAGTGAGATTAGATGCATGTTCATTGAGGGAATAGAGGAGGGAATTGCATTTGAGCCACTTCTGTGCATTGACTCTGTTCTCTATTGGCCTGTGGATAGAGAAGGGTATACTAATTGAGTCTTACTAATTGTAGAATTTTCAGACTCTGAAAGATGTGAGAGAACATGTTTTCCAGTTTCCCTGTACTTTTATTATAGAAATGAGTCAATTGCCGTGCTAAGAGCTTTATATAAATTATATTAACTTTCACATCAACTACCCTTTGCCTCATTTAATAGATACAGAAAATAAAACCTCCTATTAAATCTGATTTTGGTGATAGAGTCAATATTTGAGACCTAGGTCTTTCTGAATGCAGAACCCATTTTATTATGGTTATGTTGCCTGTGTTTGTCCAAGCAAAATCTTAACATGGGTGGCTCATCAGAGCACAGAAAATTGATGGCCTCTATTCTTATTGGACTATGAACAGGACCTTACAATGTTGCTGTTATATTTTGTATTACAACCTTTGAGTCTTGCTTGCAAATTCATAAATCTCAGTCATATGTGTTCTTTGTTTTGTAGCATGCTGCCAGTGAAACTTGAGTAATTTGGAAGTTGATATGGACAAGTAGTAAATTTTTTTTTAACTCTAAACATATATAGTTTACACGATTAAATGTGACTGTGTCACTAACACTAATCTTACTATGGAGCAGTTAGGACGACTCGTGTTATCTTAAAAATCACCAAATAGAAATAATCGAAAAGTTTCATTGGTAGAACTTTTGCTTCTGTCTAGTTCCCGTGCTTCTTTCCTGTGTGGTAGGAGCCTGTCTTACCGGATTTTGACATTTCAGGCTAGTACTCCGGTAGTTAAGCAAGGACCAGTGTCGCAGTCGGCCACACAGCAGCCCGTCACTGCTGACAAGCAGCAAGGTCATGAACCTGTCTCTCCTCGAAGTCTTCAGCGTTCAAAGTAAGTACAGGCTGTATGTTGAGACAGCATTGTTTTTTCCTTAATGTGGCATGTTGCCATAGTGTTTGCATATTATAAATAAATGTGTGTAGTAGAACTTGATCTTGGGAAGAATCCATGGATAGCCTTAGCTTTCTGTATTATAAAATTTACAAAGGCAGATCTTACTACAGTAAGTGGACTGTCTCTAATAGTGAATCCTGGGTTATTTTGGAAAAGGTAGCTCTTTCTGTAGAATTTTACTTGGTGGAATGTGATGAGAGTAACAATGTGTGATACTTGTCTTACACTACTTCATTATTGTTAACTTTCTCATAGCAGTTTTAGATTTGAGTGTATTGATGAAGCCGAAAATCTCACGGCTAAAACCTAGGCCAGTATTTTCCAGCTGGTGTGTGTGTCCGTGTGTGTCTGTGTCTGTCAGGCTCTCCTGATAACTTCAGCTCTGGCCCTGTACAGTTTACCTGTCAGACAAAGCTCTATTATGTTGTGACTTTTCTTTGTGAATTAACAAATACAACTTTAAATGATTTTCATTGATTGATTTTTGCATTTTTGTTTCTTGCTGTGAGGTGGCAAAATAATTCAACTGTTGTTTTTATTGTTTTTTAAACAAGCATTTCAGAACATACACATCCAAATGAGAGTTGTTCCCTTCAAAATAATCACTTTGGGAAGCTGTCTGCCTAACTTCAGCAATGTTGCCATTGCTCAGAACACTTTTGGGAAAGTCTTCTTTTAAACTGTCTTTAGAGGCTGCAGTATTACTTTAAATATCCTCAGTGACGAAAGCTTCATCCTTTGGGAGACTTAGTTTTTGGAAATAACTGAAATTCATTCAGAGCCAAGTCTGGTGTGAAGCAGGTAGGAAATCAACTTGGGTGATTAAGTTTTGGTTCTCACCACCAAGTCCTGAAACCCCAGCCCAGAGCACACAGCTTTAGGAGAAGATACCCAGTCTCTAGAGTGTTGCTTTTTTGGTCTTATTTTGCTTCGCATCATTTCACCCTCTGATTCAAGTACTTTGTTCTGGTATTAGAGAGTCAAAGGCAATGTATTTCTTCCCCTCCATATCTTCATGTATTTAAGATAAAATAGATGCACCTTATGTCCACAGCTGTTAAAAATGTGACCATTTCTTCTTAGTGTTTGTAGCATACAAAGTCAGCAAGTTCTGCTGTCAGATTTGGGAGAGCACTGATACTTTAAATTCAACTCTGACATTTGTGTTAAAGGGCTCTTAACCCCCAAAGTGTGCTAGGAGTACGTTGGTATAAATATACTTTGGGTTTTAGGTTCTGTTTGTTTGATGTTAAAGTAACAAATTTTTCTTAGGAATTTGGATATCTTTAATAAAAGGTATCGGACAATTTCTAGGATACCTGGAAACCACTTTTTAAACATACTACTCATTCAGTTGTTTTCTCTTCTAGTAGCCAGAGAAGTCCGTCACCTGGTCCAAATCATACTTCTAGTAGTAATGCATCAAATGCCGCAGTGGTGCCCCAGAATTCATCCGCCCGGCCTGCGTGCGCGTTAACACCCACGCTCGCAGCACACTTCAATGAGAATCTCATAAAACATGTCCAAGGATGGCCTGCGGATCATGCGGAGAAGCAGGTGTGTTACGTGATCTCAGCAGATGTCTCACCTTTGAATGACTGGCGGCTTAATTCTGCTTTGAGAAAAATCTCATCTGGACCATTGAACTCAAGCTATATTTAAAACACCTAATTTCTGATTAGATTGTCTGTAGTCAGTTTGGGTGCTCACGGGGTATTTATGAGGTGACTTTTTGTGGTTTCACATAGAGCCCCCGTTGTCAGGTCCTCAGCGCTGAGCTCCATGCTGAGTGCTTTATTTTCCCCGCTTCCTAGAACTTGTGACCAGTGCAGACTGCGTTTTCCCCCTCCACTAATGAGGCCCTTAAGACCAAGTAGGCTATACCAGGTCACCCAGCTGCAGTGATGATGGCTCAGAGCCCGTGTCTTTTCCTCTCAGCAGCCACTCTGGTAGCTGTGGCCATGCTAGTGCAGTTGCCCTTGAACACCTGAGGGGCTGGGAGGCCCGGCCCTCTGCACAGTTGAAAATCCATACCCACACTTCTCATCCTTGAATTCAGCCAGCTGTGGATCGTGTAGTGTGGTAATATTTATTATTGAAAAAAGTGTGTGTAAGTGGGCCTGGCACAGTTCAAACCTGTGTTGTTCAGGGGTCAGCAGCACTAGTCATCTTACGACTCTCGCACTAGACTAGCTACTAAAAGTTAGGAAACATTTTTGCTTTGGGATAAGGGACCTTAGGACATTTCCAGCTACTGCCATTGGTTCTACGACTTCGATGTGATTTTCATTTCTTTAATTATAGGCATCAAGATTGCGAGAAGAAGCCCATAACATGGGAAGCGTTCATATGTCAGAAATTTGTACTGAATTAAAAAACTTAAGATCTTTAGTCCGAGTATGTGAAATTCAAGCAACTTTGCGAGAACAAAGGTACGTTTTCCACTGAAATAAAATTTGTAATGTCTTTTAGTGTTATATATCTTAAATTGGACTGAAGAACATCAATCAGATTTCATTTCTGAAATTGAAAGTTCTCTTTGCTGTATTATATCAGATTACATAGTAGTGTAAACTGTGTTTTCATAATTTAATAACATTCCTGGTGAATGGTAATGACACCTAGATTTTATTTCTCCTCACCCGTGGTAAATGCTTCATTAGACTTGCTTTCTTACATTATGACACTTTAAGGTACCAGTAACGTTTTATTTAAAAAGTGAGATGTTGATGACAACAGATTACAGAGAGTCCCCCTTCAGCTGAGAGTGGCCCCTGGTGCTGAGACACACTTCAGTTGGAATTTCAGGTCACCGTTTGCGTTGTCCTGCGTCTGCAGTAGATCCCTTGGAAGTTACATTTAGAACTGAGTACAGGAAGTTTAATGATGTATATCCGCTCTCTTGAGTTGTTTCCGCCTAAGCTCTGTCTCTTGTTTCTTTATGTAGGGTCCTACTAGTGTCCTACTGGACTGGGACGTCTGCATCGTGACAAATAGTGCCTGTCACAGACCCAGGGACAGGAGGGCAGCGCTTCACGTCCTGCCTGTATTGACATATAGTGACATCTCATGTCTAGTTATGAAACCACAGACATTTAGCAAATACCAAGTTGGGCTTTATATTAAACTAGGAAAACTGAGTTTTCATCTAACCTTTCAACTGCTAAAATACCTGGAGGTACTTTCTGAATATCAACTGGGAATATTTTTTTTACTCTAGGATTGCTCTGAAAGTAGTTCTAACATACACCAAACTTGATTTTGGCTTGCTAGACAGATGGTTTGACTTTCAGGGAATTTCACTGTTCTTTACTGCCACTTACTGAAACAGTCATGTATCCCACACACCACAGTCACATGTCACATGTGACTACCTGCAGTCGAATGTCAAGCTGTTATAAGATTATGCCTCATTCACCAGTATGGGCAATAAATGTCATAGGTCACAGGAGAGGATCGAATATAGGAAGTTAGCTGTGGGGTGTGTTTTATTTATTTTAAACACACATGCCAATTTGACTTTGATTCTGCTTTGTTTTTTGTTTGTTTGTGTTTGTTTTGAACCTATTTGTGTTGAGAATTGTTCTTCAGAAATGACTGGCCTCTTGCACCTAGTTAGCTCTAGGCTAGTTAATTCTGTGTTGTGATCCAGAAAGCATGCAGTGTGAGCTTATCCTGTTTAATAACTGCTGCTTTCGCGTTGCAGTGTGAGCTTACCCTGTTTAATAACTGCTGCTTTCGCGTGTGTGATGGTACAGTCACCAGCTACATTTTAAGTCAGTCATTACACTGAGATTTCTGGGAGTTGTTAGAAAGCTGGGAAGCACTCTGACTTCTGTCATCCTGATAGTAACACATGTTATGTATTCCCGTGGTTATTTTGTCTTGGCTGTAGACTAACCAGTCAACTTACTTCGTCTTAACTAGTAGTTACTCATTTTCTTTGTAAAGAGATTTTTATAGTTAAAAGTTTGGTTTTTCCATAACATTTGTAACGACCACATGGGTTCTAATGCCCTCTTTTATTTTTCAGGATACTATTTTTGAGACAACAAATTAAGGAACTCGAAAAGCTAAAAAATCAGAATTCCTTCATGGTGTGAAGATGTGAATAATTGCACATGGTGTTGAGTACAGGAACTGTAAATCTATTGCCCAATCTTAACATTTTTGAGCTGCATTTAAGTAGACTTTGGACCGTTAAGCTGGGCAAAAGAAATGACAAGGGGACGGGAGTCTTGTGAGATTCAATTCAGGGGAAAGATACAAGGTTGATTTGTAAAACCCTTGAAATGTAGATTTCTTGTAGATGTATTCTTCACGTTGTAAATATGTTTTGTAGAGTGAAGCCATGGGAAGCCATGTGTAACAGAGCTTAGACATCCGAAACTAATCAATGCTGAGGTGGCTAAATACCTAGCCTTTTACATGTAAACCTGTCTGCAAAATTAGCTTTTTTTAAAAAAAAAAATTTGGGGGGTTAATTTATCATTCAGAAATCTTGCATTTTCAAAAATTCAGTGCAAGCGCCAGGCAATCTGTGTCTGAGGATACGATTGTGAACCATACGGGCAGTGGACACAATATCATGAAACACCTGTTCCCACACTTGCACCTGATGATCAGAGCAGTGCTTCTCCATTTGTTTTGCAGAGAAATGTTTTTCATTTCCCGTGTGTTCCATTTCCCTCTGAAATCCTTGATCTGATTTTATCCATTTTTTAAGGCTCCTCTTTTCCTCCTTTCTGAAGGCACTGTTGCTATGGCACTTTTCTATAACCTTTCCATTCCTGTGTACAGTAGCTTAAAATTGCAGTGATTGAGCATAACCCACTTGTTTGTATAAATTATTGAAATCCATTTGCACCCTGTAAGAATGGACTTAAAAGTACTGCTGGGCATGTGTGCTGAAAGTACATGGATTGCTCAAATATAAGGAAATGGCCCAATGAACATGGTTGTGGGAGGGGAAAGAGGAAACAAAGCTAGTCGGATGTGAATTGTATCTGTTGTAATAAACATGTTAAAACAAACAAAAATTGTTATTTTTCTTTTCCTTTGGTCAGTGCATATTAGAATTTGAACTACCTGGGTTTTCTTTATCAGAACTATTCTTGTTGAACATTTATACTTAATTGAAATAATTCCTTAAGGGAGGTTTTGTTTAAAACCTATAAACAGGAAATTGTGTATAAGAATATTTAATGAAGTACGAAATTCAACAAGAATGATTAAGTCACTTCCCAAGTGGTTGTCATTTGTTAAACCCTGGTTTACCTGTCTTGCTATTATGACATTTCATTTTGAAGGATGTTTGTGTTGTAGCTAACTGTTCAAGTCTGGTGCTGACTGCTGTTCTTAGCCATCACAAAACGCTCAATTTGTGTAATTGGAGCTACCTGCTGTTATCTGGAATGGTGGGAAAGCTCAGCTTTGTATATTGTTTCCTAAAGTATATTAAAATAAAAAAAGAAACTATTGCTACTATAAAATTACCTTGGCTTTTTTTTTTTCCCCTTTGCTAAAATATTGATCACATGGCCTTAGCATGACACTGCCAGTTTATTAAGTCAAATCACAAGGGTTTCTTTATGCAGAAAAATCTTGTAATTTCAAAATCTTACCAATTTAGAGCCTTTTTTTCCCTGTGGAGGCAGATGTATTCATGTGCTTTCAGAACTGCCAGCACCAAGGGCTTATGTTGTGATGTTTGACGTTGTTACCACATCCTGGGATGCTAACATTCTGAGAATTGCTCTTGTGCTTTAAGCATATTTAAAATATAGAAGATAACGCTCAAAGTTTTCAATAAGTTAAAAAAGATAAACTGTAAGTGATAGTGTGGGTGATATTTTCTAAAATACAAAAATGTTCCAGCGTAATTAAGAATGAAAATCATACTGGAAACTGGTTTATATTGTAACTTGAGGATACTTCTAAAATGTAAGAAAAGACAAATGTCATAAATTATATCGTCATGAAATGTTAACACCTGTGAGATTGTTGATACTTGCTGGACTTGATTAGCGCGTGTAAATGAAACTGCGAAGAACTGTGTTACATTAGGAATGCTGGTCAATGTAGTCCTGTATCTTTTCTGGAAAGAAGTGAGCAATTGTTGATGTAGTGGGCAGTCTCCTGATCAGATGGCAACTGGACTTGTGATTTTAAGGTAAATGATTTGAGTTGCTAATTGTTGATTGACTACCACCTTATTCTTTTGACTTTAAAAAATGTCTACATCCCTAAATGCTCACATACATATATAATATAGAAGATGCCTAATTTGAAATTTCCTGGTGAATTTTTAAACAAAATTAAAAATTTGGTGAAATGATTTTTTAAAATATTTGATTCACTTATTCTGTAGTGAATTATTTTAAATACTGCACTTTAGTACAGACATGGTGTCCAGCTACCAGCCTTCTTGAGGTAGCCAAAATAGGCATAATATTCAAAAATACTATTTGTCTAGTTGTCCTGTTGCCATTATCTCATTTTGGTGGGCACCTTGGTTCAGATAGTTTGAAAACAGAAGTATAAAAAGCCCCTAGGAAACCTCAGGGTTTTTACTTCTGTGTTTTAGAAGGGACAATAGTAGTGTTACATGCAAACCTTAAAAACTCTTACTGTGATGAAGTTTTTTGTGAAGGTGGGTCTGTTAGGAAGTCTTAACCCTGCAGAGCCAGCTACCTTTTTCCCCTTTGTTTTCTGTTTAACTAGTGTGGCTAACTTCTAATTTTAAAACTTGGACTATAACTCCAGATGTTAAGCACACTGAAAACTCCATAGGTCAGCTCTTTTTAAAGACATCATGCTGCTTTTAATAGCCCAAATGAATGATTTTATCTTCGAAATTTTATATATCTGCTTCACACTTGTAAAATATTAGAAAGGAGGTGCTTAAAACTTTGCAAAGAATTGTTAACCCATTTCAGAAACAATCTGTTCTGTTTAAACACAACCTTACAAGGGAGTATTTCAAAGGGGAGGAGACAGGGTGCGAAATAATTCACTGCAAACCAGAACTGTTGTAGTTCAGGACTTAAAGCTACTGTATTTAGATGTGGGGTTTGAATATACGGATTTCTTTTCAATACCTGTAAATATGGTTATATTCTTGTATTTGTACTGGAGTGTACAAATGACACTAAAAAGTAATAAATACTTTTTGTCTATTTTGTGCAGTTATTTCAGAACAGTCTGTTTTGAACGAGTGCATAGTTTTCTGCATTTGAGGAAGAAAACTTAAAATGCCAGGTTTTGCTCCAGAAATTTTAATAGCAGTCGCATCCTGTCATGTTTCACATAATTTCTTAATTGTGATTTTAATGAAAAAATTTGGCTTAAATTCAGGATTCTGAGATCCTGTTCTAATTTGCTGTGCCCTTTCCTCCTGACCCTGCCCGCTGGCAGCGCCCTAGAGTGCAGCCTGCCCAGCTCGCTGGTCAGGCCCTGGGCTTCAAGGACCCCACTCTGAGGTCGGTTTCACCCGGACTGCCTCCGGCCCTGACCTCTTCCTTGAGCTCCCAACGGCTTAGTGTAACTTGCCTCAGCACGGCAGGTCCTCTGAAGAAGAGGACTCCGATCGTGCTTGAGACCTCTTCTCCCACACTCCCATTTTCAGTAGCTGGTGCCGTGGTTCCCCCAGTCGCTCAAGCCCCAACCATTTTTTCTGTAACACCCTGTGTTTGATCCATTATCAAGACCCCCGAGCTCTGCCTTCACAACGTTTTGGGCCTGAGAGCTCTGTACCACCACGTTTCCCGCTCCAGCCCCACCTTCAGTCCTCGAACCCCGTGCTGCCACTGCCTTCTGACCTTTCTCTTTGCTTCTGCTCTGATCTGCCCCTGCCCCCGCCCCACATGGCACATGCATAACCTGTTCAGTGGTTTCACACTCAGAACAAAACCCAGAGCTCCTGCCGTGGCTTTGTGCGTTCAAGGCTCTGAACATCACCACGGTCTCATCTCGTCCGCTGGTTTCTCCCTTGCTCACTGCCGTCCGTTTTCGGGGTTTTTGCATTTTCTCTGCCTGGAAAGCTCTTCCAAGAGACTGTCCAGCTTGCTGGCCATTCATTCTCAGAGGCCTTTTCCCATAAATGTGACCTCCCATAAATGAGAGCATCACTATTCCTGTACTCAAGTTTTCTTCACAAGAACAGTATCTGATACGTAGTGAGTACTCCATAAGTATTTGTTTAATGAATTATGAACGTTAAAGGGCTGTGGACAGAATATAAGACAATTTACAAGGGTTCCTGAAAGTGTTTTCTTCCAAGTTTTGGTTTTAGTCTTCCCTTGGAAAGATAGGAAAGAAACAGCAACTAGCTTTTTTTTCTTCTTTTTTCTTAAAAAATTGTTGCAATTGACTATTGGTTTCCAAAACCTAACTCCAAACACATTTTCATTGGTAACGTTATGCAATGTGATCTCTCTAAGCAAGATTAATCAACAACCAGTAGTAATTAGAGCCTCCTCTGACTATATGTTAGTAGTGAGGAGCAAGATGCTACACTGATGGGATGAGCTTGGGGCGATGGCAGCAGGAGCTGGCCCTGTTTCTGCAGGGCGTGACGCGGAGGCGTGGGGGTTGGGGTCTGGATCCTGGTTTCATGAGGTAGGAAGCTTTGGTAGGCCTGTATCTTTGGTTCAGATGATGCCTTGACATCCAACCAGATCGTTCTGACCTTTAGGACCAGTGTGGGCAGAAAAGATGTCATGTTCTAAGATGTGTCGCGCGATAAAGAACTTAATACACATCCATTCTGAAAGGAAAATGGCTGGGATGTGAGAATTCCCTGCTTTTGTGACCAGGTAGGAAGACTGAAGATTGGACAGGCACTCGATGCTCCTGTGTGTACTTCATAAACAGGCATCTTGTTCCTTTTCTAACATGCATTCTGTCTAATTGCCCACTTTGATCAGTCTATGCGGGTGTGTTAAGATCACAAGTGTCCTTACTCTGTTTAGGTAGTCCAGGGTTATTACCTTGGATGAAAAGGGCAGAATGCAAGGACAGTAATTTTTGTTTCTTTTGTGTATTGTGGCTTCCTGTCACCTAGAAAAACCAGCACCTAGTGTGTGCTCAACATAGTTTTGCATGAACAAGTGAAGTTACATTTTAAATATCTGCTCTGAGGATTGCCCAATTTAGTATTTAAGCATAATGTGTTCATTTTTCTTCAAAAAAATTAGTGATTAAAGAAGAGAACTTGAAGAGAGTCACTGAAATTTCAAGTCAACAGGCCATTTAATTTCACTTTTTTTTCCATTTGGATGCCTTGACATTTTATCGTCTTTATGAGCTCAAACTGTTAGTGATAAGCAGGAAAAATTACCATGGTTGAAGAAGCTCTAATTTTTAAAATGCCAGTGCAGGGTCTCGGGCTGCATCTCTACCTGTTTCACATGCACAAGTGTTTCAGAGACACTGTAAAATACTGACAGTGGCGCTACAGGGTAAGAGAGCTGAAATAACCCCCAGTGCCTAATGAAACCCGAGCATTTGAAGAACCAAAACATTCCTCCACAAACATCAATGAAAAAAGCACAAACCTGTTCTATAACCTTTAAAAGTTGATGGCTGGGGAGAAAAGAAGATAGAAGATTTTGATGTCATTTAGTACATCTAATCAGCCCTGAATTAGGGGCCAGTCAGAAAGTGGAAGTCACCCAAGGTATCTCAAAAGGAGAGAATTTGAAACTGGTGGAGGGTAAAGCCAGGCAGGCTGATGAAACAGCCAGGCAGGGAGTCTGGGGAACAGACAGAGGGGCAGCTTCCCTCCAGGGAGCTGGGTCCAAGGAAAAGACGACCCACCCATTAAGGTGCCAACTGAGGCAGAGGGAGAAACGCAGGCCCCACCACCTCCACTTCCAGGCCTGCGCACACGGGCAGAGTGCCCCCGGGAGCAGGAGGGCAGGAGAGCTTGGCACGTTCTCTGCCACCCTGAGCCGCCAAGTGAGGGGGAAACTGACCTGAGAGCTAACCAGCAAGTAACCAGCACGGCCTCTGAGCTCACCAGCAGAACAAGCAACCAGAAAGTCTGCCAAGTTAGCAACATTCCCTGATGAAAGGTTACTGCACTGTCTCTGAAGTTCTAAAAAATGTCTAAGAGAATGCATTGTGACCCAATGTTATATTTAGTCATTCAAATACAAAGACAGTAGACACTCCCAAATACACAAGTGCCTGAGACCTTGAAGAAAACAGTAATGGACCAAATGCAACCAAGAGATGAAGGGAGAAGGCGGGGGATGCACTGCTGACGGCAGGGAAGCAATTTAGCCACGCGGCTCCAGCTGTGGGGCACTCGAGGCAGTGAGACGGGAGGTGGTGAGGCGGTGGGAGGAAATAGAAACGCATTCTTTTTTTTTTTTTTTTTTTTTTTCCCCCAGCAGGGAGATAACAGGAAGCGGGTCAAATAGAAAGTGCTACATACCAGGCAGGTCAGTGCTCCTGGGAAGCACATGTTGAAGTGCAGGCAAAACGATCACAAACATTTTGAAAAAGTAAATGCACAGAAAATTCAGAATTCGACGCAAAATGCATAATCAATACAGAAATAATTGCTATGACGAAAACAAAACAAGGTAATAAATTAGAGACCCACAAGGGAGGGAGGTGAGGGGTTTAGATCCCTTAAGACATGACCGTTGAGCTGAGACATGAGGAAAGAACAGGAAAGCATATCACGTTCAGCACCACATCATGCTCAATGACAAAACACCAGGCGTGGCCCGTACTATGTCAGCAACAATAAAAGACATCTCTGTTACCTTCAGTACTGACTGGGAAATACTGGCCAATGGAACTAGACAGGAAAAGAAGTGACCTGTAAATTTGGGTTAGGAGGCGGGCAAATTTTGATTATTTTCAGTGATGTGCATCCGGAAAACAAAAAACTTAAAGAAAAAATTCAGTGAGAGCTAATTATAAATTTAATATGCAAACATTAAAAACTTTGTTACTTTGAAATTAAAATAGAAATAAAGATTTTAACATCCTATGGCAATTAAATTAATAAGATATAAATGATGCCTTCAATAAATGGTATTGGGAAAACTGGATATTCACAAGCAAAATAATGAAATTGGACCCCTATTTTTACCCCGCCCACAAAAATGAACTTGAAATAGATTTAAAATGTAAACGTAAGACCTGAAACCATAAAACTCCTAGAAGAAAATGAAGAGGAAAAACGCCTTGACGTTGGTCTTGGCAATGATTTTTTTTTTTGCATATAACACCAAAAGCACAGGCAACAAAAGCAAAAATCAACAAGTGAAAGAAACTACATGGAACTAAAAAGCTTCTGCACAGCAAAGGAAACAAAATGAAAAGACAACTGTGGAATGGGAGAAAATATTTGCAAATCATATCTGACAAGAAGTTAATATACAAAGTGTATGAGCCTACAACTCAGGGAGAAAAAATACAATAAAAAAATGAGCAAAGCGGTGGGGAGGGTAGAGCTCAGTGGTAGAGAGCATGCCTAGCATGCATGAGGTCCTGGGTTCAACCTCAAGTACCTCCGTTAAAAAAAAAAAAAAAAAAAAAGAAACCTAATTACTTCCCCCTCAAACAAATAAACAAAAACAATAAATAAATAAAAAAAATTTTTTAAATGAGCAAAGGACCTGAATAGACATTTTTCCAAAGAAGACCTGCAAATAACTAACAAGTGCATGAAAAGGTGTTCAATGTCACTAATTACCAGGGAAATGCAAATCAAAAAAACCACAGTGAGCTATCACCTCACACCTGTTAGAATGACTGTCATCAAAAAGACAGATGATAAGTTTTGGCAAGGATGTGCAAAAAAGGGACTCTGCCGCTGTTGAGGGGAATGTAAATTGGTGCAGCCATGATGGAAAACAGGATGGAGATTCCTCAAAAAATTAAAACTAGAACTACCCTACGACCCAGCAATCCCAGTTGTGGAAATATATCTGAAGGAAAGGAAGTCACTATTTTGAAGATTACTCTCTGAACTCCCCTATTCACTGCAGCATTATTCACAACAGCCAAAACGTGGAATAAACCTGAGTGTCCATCCATAGATGAATGGATAAGGAAAATGTGGTATATTGTGGAATATTATCCAGCCATAAAAAACAAGGAAATCTTGCCACTTGTGACAACGTGAATGAATCTTGAGGCTGTTACGCTAAGTGAAATTAGTCAGACAGAGAAAGACAAAGACCATATGAGATCACTTATATGTGGAATCTAGAAAAGCTGAACTTGTAGAAACAGTAGATTGGTGGTTGCCAGGGGCTGGCGGGTGGGAGAAACGGGGAGATGTTGATCCAAGGGTACAAACTTCAAGTTACAAGATGAATGAATCCTGGGATCTAATGTGCAGCCTGGTGACTAAAGCGAATGATCTGGGAATAAATCTAACCAAGGAGGTGAAAGAATTATACACAGAAAACTATAAACCATTGATGAAGGAAATTAAACAAGACTTTAAAAAATGGAAAGATATCCCATGCTCTTGGATTGGAAGAATCAATATTGTTAAAATGGTCACACTGCCCAAGGCAATCTACAGATTTAATGCAATACCTATCAAATTACCCAGGACATATTTCACAGAACTAGAACAAATCATAATAAAATTTATATGGAACCATCAAAGACCTAGAATTGCCAAAGCATTACTGAAGAGAAAGAAAGGAGCTGGAGGAATAACTCTCCCAGACTTCAGACAATACTAGAGAGCTACAGTCATCAAGACAGCATGGTATTGGTACAAAAACAGACATATAGACCAATGGAACAGAATAGAGAGCCCAGAAATGAACCCACAAACTTTTGGTCAACTAATCTTCGACAAAGGAGGCAAGAATATACAATGGAATAAAGACAGTCTCTTCAGCAAATGGTGTTGGGAAAACTGGACAGCAGCATGTAAAACAATGAAGCTAGAACACTCCCTTACACCATATACAAAAATCAACTCAAAATGGATCAAAGACTTAAACATAAGACAAGATACAATAAACCTCCTAGAGGAAAACATAGGCAAAACATTATCTGACATACATCTCAAAAATTTTCTCCTAGAAGAAATAAAAGCAAGAATAAACAAATGGGACCTAATGAAACTTACAAGCTTCTGCACAGCAAAGGAAACCATAAGTAAAACAAAAAGACAACCTACGGAATGGGAGAAAATTTTTGCAGATGAAACTGACAAAGGCTTGATCTCCAGAATATATAAGCAGCTCATATGACTCAATAAGAAAAAAATAAACAACCCAATCCAAAAATGGGCAGAAGACCTAAACAAGCAGTTCTCCAAGGAAGCCATACAAATGATCAAAAGGCACATGAAAAAATGCTCAATATCACTAATTATCAGAGAAATGCAAATCAAAACTACAATGAGGTATCACCTCACACCAGTCAGAATGGCCATCATTCAAAAATCCACAAATGACAAATGCTGGAGAGGCTGTGGAGAAAGGGGAACCCTCCTACACTGCTGGTGGGAATGCAGTTTGGTGCAGCCACTATGGAAAACAGTGTGGAGATTCCTCAAAAGACTAGGAATAGACTTACCGTATGACACAGGAATCCCACTCCTGGGCTTGTATCCAGAAGGAACCCTACTTCATGATGACACCTGCACCCCAATGTTCATAGCAGTACTATTTACAATAGCCAAAACATGGAAACAGCCTAAATGTCCATCAATAGGTGACTGGATAAAGACGATGTGGTATATTTATACAATGGAATACTACTCAGCCATAAAAACTGACAACATAATGCCATTTGCAGCAACATGGATGCTCCTGGAGAATGTCATTCTAAGCGAAGTAAGCCAGAAAGAGAAAGAAAAATACCATATGAGATTGCTCATATGTGGAATCTAAAAAACAAACAAACAAACAAACAAAAACAAAGCATAAATACAGGACAGAAATAGACTCATAGACAGAGAATACAGACTTGTGGTTGCCAGGGGGGGCAGAAGGTGAGAAGGGATAGACTGGGATTTCAAAATTGTAGAATAGATAAACAAGATTATACTGTATAGCACAGGGAAATATACACAAAAAGTTATGGTAGCTCACAGAGAAAAAAATGTGACAATGAGTGTGTATATGTCCATGTATGACTGAAAAATTGTGCTGAACACTGGAATTTGACATAATATTGTAATATGATTATAAATCAATAAAAAATGTTAAAAAATAAAAAATAAAAAAGCTGAACTCATAGAAACAGTAGATTGGTGGCTGCCAGGGGCTGGCGGGTGGGAGAAACGGGGAGATGTTGATCCAAGGGTACAAACTTCCAGTTTCAAGATGAATGAATCCTGGGATCTAATGTGCAGCCCGGTGACTAAAGCGAATGATAGTTTAGACTTTAAAGTTGCTAAGAAAACGTTCTAACTACAAAAAATTTAATCACGTGAGATGATGAATATGTTAATTAATCTTAGTCTGATGATCATTTTGCAGTACATCATCAATGCAACATATCACATCACGTTGTGTGCCTTAAACTCACGCAGTCATGTCTGCCGATCGCTTCTCAGTAAAGCTGGAAAAACCGGTTCCTCTGCTGCAAACCAGCTGCGCTGTCCCTCCAGCCACGCATCAGGGGACCACATCCTCTCTGCTTCCAAATAACACTCGTGTTGACCATGTCAATCATCTTCTGTTGAGTGCTGTGTTTTGTTTGGTTGGAGCCTCTGAACTTATCAAGCAGGGGAAAGTTACTTATCTCCAAGGAGGTTCAGGGCTACTTCTGAGGTTGTTGGCTGGGATCCAGTCCCACAGGATCGATTTGCCCACAAGAAACACACAGGCCCCTAGAAGTCCCACGTGAGGGCACACCTGGTCCACATTCCTGAGTCTGGATTTCGACCTTGGGACCATGCTTGTCCTCTCTCCTCAAACACCCGGGGATGCTTGTGACTTCTGATTTTGAAAACTATCAAATGTACTAAACATTAAAAGAACTGTCCAGTGAATGTCTGTGCACCACCCATCTGGAGTCAGTCATTAACTCTCATATTCCCACGCCCCCTCACTTTCCCATGAGCCGTTTGAAAGTCAGTTGTAGACATTGTGGCACTTACCCCTTCATACTTCAGTGTGCCTCTCCTATGAATAAGAAAGTTTTAGAAAGAAAGAGAGAAAGAGAGAAAGAAAGAAAGAGAGAAAGAAAGAAAGAAGGAAAGAAAGAGAAAGAAAGAAAGAAAGAAAGAAAGAAAGAAAGAAAGAAAGAAAGAAAGAAAGAAGAAAGAAAGAAAGAAAGAAAGAAAGAAAGAAAGAAAGAAAGAAAGAAAGAAAGAAAGAAAGAAAAGAAAAGAAAAGAAAAGAAAAGAAAAGAAAAGAAGGAAGGAAAGAAGGAAGGAAGAAAGAAAGAAAATGTTCCCTTGCATAACCAGTAAGACTGTTATCACAAAAGCAGGTACAATTTGATGGACTTTGGAAGTTAAGAAAAATTAGAGAAATTTCCATATAGGGGTCAAAGCAGAGATGCTCTGGCTTTTCTCTGTGTAAGTGGGCTCTTAGAATAATTCTCTACAAGCTAACTTGAAAGTCTTACAATAAACATCTTCCTTTGCAGTCGGGGGAAGGAAGGTGTTTGAAGCTGCACCAGGACCGGGCCATCCCGCTGCTGACGCTGGGTGGCAGTGTTGAGCTACATTCAGCCAGCTCATCCAAACTGGCGAGGAGGACACGTTAAGGGTGGAGAGAACGGTTCCGCTTTCAGAGTCAGTGTTAGAGCTGTGAGCAGACCCTGCAAAGACAGGAAGTGAAAAAGAACTTATTTTAATGAATTCACTTATTGGGGAGGATATTGAGCGGTGTCTTGGAGTCTGACCTACTGAATTCAAACCCAGGCTGTTCAGAGCAGGACCACACAACCCCATAGAGCCTGTCCTATAGTGTAAGTGACTTGATGGACAACGGTCCTGATTTGAGGGTCAGAAAACAGTGGCACAAAATGACCCTGGGAGGAACTGGGGAGAGTCAAGCCCTCTGCCTGCCTCACCAGCTACTTTGCCCCATGTGGGAGTGCTAGCCTCTTCTAAGCTGGGTGGTGGAGGCAGCAGGGGCAGATGGAAAGGATGTGGAGGTCACTGGGTGACTTGTCCAGCCAGAGAGCTGTCCCAAGAGCCCTCCCCCGAGCTCACACTCCTGCCTCCTCCAACTCCCCTTCCCAGCCGGTTTATTCTGCCTGCTCCTGACATGTCCCAGACCTCCCTGCTTTTTAGGGCTCTCTCCTGGGGCTGGGGGTGCCCTCCCTTCCCCCCATGCATCTGCACCCAGCATCCTTCGGTAGCCGTGCAGATTACCCCAGATCCACTCTGCTGTCTCTAGCTGTCTCCTCTGCCTGGAATTTGTTTGCCCCAGATTCTCAGGTGTCTGGTCCTCCACAAAGTAGAATGTGCTCCGGGACTTTAAAAAAAAAAACAAAAACAAAACAAAACCCTGACACTTTCCGATTCAAAGGAGAAGTGAGAAATACTACTTTTGTGATGATACTGTAATTAGAAACTATTTGTGCCTCGGCCAATCATTTTTACTGGTGCCGCTTGAGCAGAACTGTCCACGGGAGCCTGATCTTTCGTCCAGAGGCTCGCAGGCACCTGATTAAATACGAGTCCGAGCCTCAGCTGTGAAGACCTTGCTCTGGGCACCTTCCGCTGACGTCAGACGAGTTCTGCTCAAGCACAGCTACAGGATCAGGTCTTGGGAGGGTTTATTTATCTAGAGAACTGAATCAGGGTTGGATCTAAAACCAAAAAACCGTGACGTCTCTAGACCAGAGCTGGGGAAATATCTATAAAGTGTTCAGAGCCTTCTTGTGGCATCTCCACATGTCGAGTTTATTTAGGATGGTGATGTTTAAAGTTCTTGGACTTTGCAGAATCCTACTGTATTTCATGGCCTTACTCACCAACCTTGCAGAAATCTGCATCAAAGCGAGCCTGTCCCTGCGGTACTGGAGGGTTGCTTTCCTCTCTGAGTTCTCCTGTAGCCCAAGCAGCTTGCCCGGGGAAACCTGGGCTTCAGGGAGTTCGGGACAGGACCCTGGGATAAGCTTGCAGACCTTCGGTCATTCAGTGAGATCTTCTCCCTTGTTGAGACAGGATTAAAAGATCAGAAGTACTCAAAACAGAGAATCGGGTGAGCTGTGCCAGGCATCTTGGTTCTAAATTAAAAGATCATATTCTGTATATTTCTCTATAAGCATCGCTTTCACTTCACTTCACAAATTCTGGTATGTTGCATTTTTATTATTCTTCAGTTCGAAACCTTTTCTAAATTCCCTTATAATTTCTTCTTCGACCTATGGATTGTTCAGAAGTGTGTTGTTTAATTTTCAAATATTTGGGGTTTTCCAAGTTATCTTATTGTTACTGATTTCCAATTTAATTTCATTGTAGTCAGAGAGGATATTTTGTATGATTTCAATATTTTCAAGTTTACTGAGAGTTTTTTCTAGCCCAGTGTACAGTCTGTCCTGGTAGATGGACCGTAAGTCCTTGTAAAGAACAGTGTTCTGTCCTATCAGGCACCTAAAAAGGTAGGTGACAGTGTTCAGATCTGGTTTTTCCTGATCTTTGCCTACTTACTCTATTAGCAATCTTGTCTGTTGCTAAGAGCTGGGGGGCATGTGAAACTCTCACACCAGCACTGTGGGCATGTCTCCTTCTCCCTGTAATTGTATCAATATTTGCTTCACGTATTTTAAATCTCTGTAGACACATACACATTTATTGTTGTTATGCCTTCTTGATGAATTGATCATTTTATCATAATGAAGTGTCCCCTTATATCTCTGGAGATACCTTCTGCCTGGAAGCTGATTTCCCCTGGTATTAAGACAGCCACTCCAGCCTTCTCATGCCTTCTGCTTGCATCATGTATCCATCTCCACCCATTTACTTTCAGTTTACGTGTTTTTCTATATTTAAACTGCATTTCTTTTGGACAGTGAATGTGCATAAAATCTCCATTCTGACAGTCTCTGCCTATTAGCTGGAGCAGTTAATCCAGCAATATTTAATGTAATTACTGATATATTTGGGTTTGGCTCCATCCTTGTATTTGTTTTCTCTTTGTCTACTCTGTTTTTGTTCCTACTCTTCCCTCAACCCTACAACCTTCTTAATATCACTGCCAGTTCTCATGAACAGCTCCCAGATTCATAGCTCCAGCCTGAGTCTCCCCACCGAACTCCAGACTTTGAAATTCCATTGTCTACTCAACACTTGTCTTTGGAGATCTAATAGACACCTCAAACTCAAGCTCCTGACAGTCCCCTCTGCCCTGCTTTTAGTGGTCCTCCTCTAAGACAACAGCAACTCTTCCTGGGCATCCCTCCTCATCCTCATCCTCCTGGTCACTGTACATCCATCCTCTGAACAAAACTTGGAGTCATACTTGACTCTTCTCTTTCCTTCACACCCCACACTCACTCCATGCATAACCTGCCAGTCTTATCTTCAAAATATATACTGAATCCACTACTTGTCACCCCCTCCACCTCCACTACCCTAGGTGGAGCAAACACCATCATCCGTCACCTGGGCCATAGCAATAACCCCCAACTGGTCCCCTCCACAGTCCACTCTCAATGCTGCTGCTGCGGATTCTTTTAAAAGCTAAGTCACATCACTCCTCCTCTGTTGACAACCTACAGTGTCTCTCATTTTCTCAGAGTAAAAGCCAAAGGGTTTACAGTGACCTATCACACCATCCCTCATGTTTCTGTCCTCTTCTCCTGCTCAATCCATTCTGGCCTGCTTGGCCTCTTCATTGCTCCTCAAATTTTGTTTCTTAACTTTTTTTCATTATTGCCCCCAAGAGAGGCCAAAGGGAAATGCCTAGTTAGACCTTTTTTTCCTTAACGACCCTCTTCTGCCACCCCGTGAAACTTTAATGCCGTAAATTTATTACAGAGGGTTATGTAACTGTCTCTACATTTGTGCTTTACACAGTAAAAGAGTAAGATTTTCTTCATCCTCCAAGAATGAATTTTGTCCCCTAAGATGCTGTCTCCCCTGTTGAGAATGTATGCTTTCATTATTTCCACAGAATTCTACCCCAGGGCCTTTACATTTACTGTACCTTTTGCACAGGACAATCTCCCTGCAGAGAGCCGTCTAACTTTGCAGAGAGGCGTCCCTTGGTCACTCTGCGACTCCCCGTTTCCTTGGCATTAACTACCACCTGGCATCTCTACATGTGCCTCAGCTATTTTCTGTTTTCTGTCTCCTTTCACAAGAAGGTACGTTTCAGGAGACATTCGTGTTAGCGGACGTGCCCCTGTTTCGCCCGGTTCCCGGACACAGCACACGCTCTACTGACAGGCTTTGAGCGCGCGAGCATGCGCACTTACCTGTGCAGACCTGCCTTCATAGTGAGGCATGTCCTCTTTTCTCCTTTCATCCACCAAGTCCTGTCCTTGTTTTAAAGCCCGAGTCAGAACCAACTTCTCCCTGGTCCCTTTCCTGGTTTTATATCCTCAAGAATATTACAAAGTTCTGATACTCCACACTCCTGGTGAGAGTTACAGAACTAGAATTCATTATTGAAGGTGGAACTTTTCCTCTTAGCCTAATCTGCCTTAAAACTATTCAGTGACACCACCTTTTATCTCCAAGAGATGCTTGGTTATATATAGGTCTATTTGCCATCAAAAGACTGGGTGGAGGTGGGGGGGGGCAGTCTTCTGAGTTGAATGCGTGGACATAAAGGAAGGCGAGAAAACCATTTGGCCTTTAGGCTGATTAACACTTTAAGTATGCTTTGAGTAGACTCAATTGGCCTTTTGCTACTGGAAGCAAAGAATATCTTTTTCTTTTCTTTCTTTCTTTTTTTTTTTTTTTTTTTTTTTTTGCTGGTTTTCATTGCATTAGATCATGTTGTTTTAACCCAAGGGCCTCAGGAAGTGCAGAGTAAATTGGAACACTCAATCAAATAAAAAAAAAAAGTCTGCTTAAGCTGAGTTATAGTTGGTTGTGCCACAAATGCTAAAGTTCAAGTTGACATTCCAGCCTGAGCGCGTAATGTTATTACTGAAGAGCCTGGGGCCGGGGGGGGGCGGGGGGGGGGAGGGGAGGGACAGAGAGGGTATCAGACTTCAACACACATGTCGTGACTTTTGTTACTTTAGGAGAAAATGAACCTTGTGATAACCTAACTCTTCTGTGTTTATCCATTTTCTCGTGGGTTCGAAGGTCAGCTGGGGCATGCCGGCAAGTGTCCATAGATTTTGCCAAATACACCATCTGCTCGGTGGGTCTCACCTGGTGGAATAGACATGCCATAGGGGAAATCGCAGTCAATCCCCCCTTGTCATCTGGTCTCTCCTGTGGGATGGACGGTCCTGCAGCAGGAGGAGGGGGCCCTGTTGTGTCTGAAATGCTGGTAGCATTTGGTGTTATCTGCGTGCTGTTCACCAGGGACCATGAACAGTGAGTCTGGAACAGCTCAGTCTGAAGAGCGAGTAAGACTAACCTGTTGCCTGTGGAACAAGCCAGTCCCAGCAACGCAACTGGATTTGGGGAGCCAGGCTTTTCAAAGACAGCAAGGGTGGCCTTTGGGCGTGATTATGAGCAGGAGGAATCTGTATTCAGCATCTTTTTCATTCTTCACCCTTCATCCTCCTTCTCCTGTTTGCGTTCCCGCCTCAGTGATCAGTCCCTCAGAATGCCAGTAACAGATCTTCACAGTTTACAAAGCGGTTTCTCGTGTGATGTTTTAGTTGACCCTCACAACGTTCCTGGGTGGCAGGAAGCATCACCATGCCCTCCGTTTGGTAGATGAGAAAACGGAGGGAGACACTGAAGCAGGAAACACATTTTGGCATCCCTTCTCCGATCGTATAATCTGGGCAACATGTAGCTCCTGGCCCAAACCCTCAGATTCCATGGTTTTCCCTAATCAGGTAATCAAAATAACAAGGGAAGCCAAATGGAGCGAGGGCTTCCTCTGTGATGGGCACCGTGCCCCTTGCCTTACATAGAATGTTTCTCTTTTTCCCTCCCAGGAACCATATGAAATCGTTATTTTATTCTCATTTTTAAAAATGAGAACATAGAGACTTAGGAAGATGTGAGGCTGCAGCCAAATATATAACAAACAGCTCCATGAAATCCATCTTTATTCAGAAAAAAAGATTTCAAGAATCACAGACGTGGTCATGCCGTTGCCAGGGTGCAGGTGGAGAATGGAGCCCAAGTGCACCTGCCTCACAGCAGCCCACCGCCTCCCAGGGCCCTGGAGGAGGAGCACTTTGGGTGGATGTGGGGCCAGGAGATTTACAGGGAGAAAAGCTTCCTGGTTGAACCATTAACTCGGAAGCCAGTGATTTGTATCCCAAACCAACATAGCTGAAGAAGAGATGTAACTGCTACCGAATTGAAGTGACAAGGTGGTTGGCAGAGGGTGTAAAATCCAAGCTAGGAAGATGTCAAGGGAGCGACCAGTTGACATCTCTGGATGGCTCTCAGTTTGCTAAAAATCTTTTTGCTGAAATTTTAATGAGTTTTTAGCCAGGAGGGACTTGAGAAGCTGTTTCCCACGTTGGCTCACTTTCTAGGTGAGGATGCTGCTTCCCCCAGGGGCTGAGTGAGATCTGCTCCAAACCCAGGCCAAGAGCTGGTGTCACGGTGGCTCTCGGTCCAGTGCTCTTCCCCTCCACCCCACTGCCTCTCGCACATCCAGATCACAAACCTCCATGCAACTGCTACTCAAAGGAGGTGGTACCTCGCGGATGAGCAAGATCAAGTGGGGAAGCTGGGTCCCCAGAGGGCAGGACCCCCGGGGAAGTCACAGCTACCTTCCTTGTGGCTCTGGAAAATCAAGTTATCTCCAGGAGTGACTGGTGGGTGTCCCACCATCCTCCTCAAAATGGAAATCAGGTAAGGACCTCAGTCTGGAGCCCTGAGGTGTCCAGGAGCCCTGGAAACCGCTTCCCTGACTAGTGCGAGGCGCCTGGCTGGTGTGAAGGCTGTGATTCATTGTCACTTCTGTTTATGTACCTAATGAGCGCTGCGGGTCAGGGTCTGGGATTCCCAGGGAACACCTTCTGCAGGAGAAGGCCAAGCTCGGAGCAGAGGGAGACTGCAAATAAAACCCAGCATCAGGGGAAACAGTCCCTGACAGCTGCTGAGGCAGGCTGCTTCCTACAACGAGAGCTGAAATCCAAGAATGGCCCCAAAACAAATTCCCAGAAATCCTTACTTCAGGCTTGTAGGAACAGGGGGAAGGTTTAGGGGTAAAGGTGATTCAATCAACTCATAAACAGCCCTATTCTCAGCGGCCAAATCTCTCTCCTCTCCTCCCCCTCAAATTACTCCATTTGCCAAGAGGTAATTTTACCGTTTCCTATTGCAAAGGTGTTTCTATGGAATCTCAGAAAGACTCACAATTTCTTCCCATACCCTTGTCCAGGGAGAAGCAGGCCACTCTTCAACAGTGAATCTGATGCTTCATTTGAAATCGGCCGGAGGGTGATGCCCTGAGCCCAGTGTCTCCGTGCAACTGGTCTGACCCTTGAGGAGGCAGGGGCATGTAATCTCCTCTTGGTTTCCTCAGCTCTAAAGTCAGAGACAGACGTGATCATTTCCATGATTTAATTTAAAAAGTGGCTGGTATGGCCTCACGTAGCTCTCAGTACATAGAGGAACCGTTTGATTGATTTGATCAGTCTAGACTGGCAACTCACGTGGAGTTAGAGGCTGAATTATCCTGTTAGCCTCCTGGCTTTGATCTCAACCCAAATGAGAGTCAGATTTTCAAGTCACGTGGGGGATGACAGGGGCGTCACCCAAGGTCCACTCTGAACAGCACTGCCACACTCAGTCACCCTCCTCTGGTGTCATGTGGATCAGAAAAGGAGGGGAACTTTGTTGAATTCCTCTGGAGGTGTTCTGTTTGCTTTTTAAAGTTGAAGTCAGCCAAAACAGTTTGTGGATTTGTGAGAACAATGCGCACGTTTAGGACACAGAGATTAGGGGCAATGCCTCTTGGTGGTTCTGTTCCTTGGACAGATTTCCATTCAAAATGAATCAAAACTGGCAGCAGGTGGGGGAGGGCTGAGTGGTAGAGCGCGTGCTCAGCATTCGAGGAGTCCTGGGTTCAATACTCCGGTACCTCCAATGAAAAATAAATACATAAATTAAAACCTAATTACCCCCTACAAAAATTTTTTTTAGTTTTTTTTTTTAATTCAAAAATAACCAAGGAGTGAAGCAGAGCCACCCAGAATATGAACTCCTCCTTGGAAGGAGCCCTTGCCTGCTGACGGGGACCACAGACCCTGGCTGGCCAACATGTTCTATTCAGGACAATAACGGTGTACCTGGACCTGCCGCCCCTACCTTCTCCAGGCCTCAAGCATAGAGAGAAGCTTGTTCATTATCGTCCAAAGCCCTAAGAATCTGTGGGAAACAGGACTCACAGCCCTCTTACTGAGGTCACCGCGTGACATTGAGACACCATGGTTAAAAGATTGAGTCTAATTTTCCCCTAGAATGACCTGGCTTCTTGTATCAACAGCAAACAGCAGCTGCTCCATCCTCCTCCCAGCTGGGGGCTCCTTCCCTCTGGCCACTAGAGGGCGAGAAAGACCCAGGCTCAGGCCCACAGCCTCCAGACCCCAAGGATGCACACCGTCCAAGAGGCGACAGAGCTGGGCTGCGAAGACAGCGCATCTCATTCTCCGGAAAATTAAAGTGTTAGTAGATGTGAACGTTCCAGCATTGGCTTAGGAAAAAAAGAGTGACCCTGGTTTCTTTCCAGTTTTATTAGGTAGAATTGTTACACTTTGACTACACATATACAATATATTGCATATAAATACATATACACAATATACTGCACATATTTTAAAATTTACACATATGTACTGTTCATTGTTTCTAAGAACATTTAGAGCTTTAGCTTTTTAAACTAACACAGTTATCAAAGGAATAAAGCCAACCACAAAATAAGAATTAATTCAAAAAGCTTCATACACCCTGCTATTAACAGCAACATTCTTTATAACTGCCAAGATATGGTAGCATCCTAAGTGCACATCAATAGATGAATGGATAAAGAAGATGCAGCACATATATGTAACGGAACACAACTCACCCATAAGAAAGAAGGATATTTTGCCATTTGCAGCCCTTCATTCATTTTTTTTCCACTTCAAGCTTTTTAACTTTTTTAAACTTTTTTTTTTTTAACATGTTTTACATTCTTTAGAGAGTGAGCACATTATTTTAAATAGCTTGACTGATACACGGGTAAGACTTCAAACGTGTGATAAAAGAGTAGTTGACGGTTTGGGGCAGAGGCCCTGTTTCCAGCGTCGATGCTTCAGGGCCCTGTGATGCGCAGGGAAGGAAAGCCACAGGCTGGGTTACGTGATTCTGCTCCTGGTCTGGCAGTCTAGTCCCAGGCGCGTCTCAAGGGGGACTTATCAAGAATTTATGATAACATGTTAGCAAGAGCTGGGAAAATAAATTCCCACGACACCAGGAGGAAAGATATGGGATCCACGTGGACCGTCCTCTCCCTCCGTCCCTGCCTCTTCTCTGTGTTTGGTGCTTCCAAGGGAACTGGGCTGGGAACAGAACCCTGCTATCTGTCCCAGCCACAGAAGGGTCACACGTTCTTTTCTGTGTTTTCCAAGTTTTCTACAATGATGCACTACTTTTGTAACCAAAATATCTATCTATCTATCTATCTATCTATCTATCTATCTATCTATCTACCTATCTATGGATTTTACAAACATCCTCACTCCCAGCCCCTAAAAAAACCCTGGCCTTGTCTCTACCCCTGTAGGATGCCTGTCAGGAACGGATATTCCATCACCCCTGACCTCCTATAATTAAATGATCCCCAGATCCCATTTTGATCAGAAGTTAAACAGCAAGAAATCCCTTTCCCATCTCATCCGCCACCTCCTCTCACTCCCCTGCTCCCACGAGTTTTATTCTGAAGACCCCACTTAAGTTCCCTGAATTAAGGGGGAAAGGGAAAGAGGTTTTGTGGGGGAAAGGCTGAGAACTATAGCCTGAACGGGGACGCGAGGGCACCAGGATGGGGTCGGCGTCCTCTCCCACCCCTACAGACTCTAGCCTGGAGGGATTGGTCCAGACCAGAAGGGCCGGCCCCCTTGTTTTCTTTGGGACAAATCAGGGTCCCTCAACTAGTGACAAGTGAGGCAGGCAGCAGAGAGGAGCTGGGAGGAGCGGGGCAGGTGAGCGGGCGGCACCTGAACTTGACGGCGCGGATGTGGGTGCGTCCGGGTCTCGGCTGAGTGATGCGAAGAGGAGGAGCCGCTCGGCGCCTCGGAACCATTACCTTCAATTAGGGTAATTGGGGCCGCTCCCCGGCGTTCGCGTCCCCCGAGGGATCTCTCGCTCGCTCCCCTCGTCCCTGCCTCCCTCGCCGCCCTCTCCCTCGCTGCCTCCTCCGGCCCCGACTCGCCCGTCCGCCTCAGTCCCCCAGCCTCGCCCTCTCCTCTTGGATCTTGTCTTCGGAGACGAGTGTCCCATTGGTTGGCCCGAAATGGCACTGCCGCCGCCGCCTTTTCTATTTGCAGTGGGAACGTAAAGAAACTCGCATTCGCATTTATTTTCTACCCAAACGAAGATCTCCAGGTGCGTCTCTGCTTCCACTCTAATTAACTGGGAACCAGGAGAAAGGGGTGGCGCCTGCAGTTAACTTTCCCGAAACTTCCTGGCTCTGTCGAGTTGGAAGAGTCACCCTTGGCCACCACCCATCACCTCGCCAGCTCTCCTAGCTCCCTTCTCTTGCTGGGCTCCTGGGCTGCGTGATGCAGAAACACTTCAGACCTGAAGAGCCTCTGGTTAGCCCTCCACGCACTCCCTCTGACAAAAACAGAAAAATGCAGACTTTTGGCTCTGGTTCTCTGCATCCAGCTGTCAGGGGCCTGAACTCACCTATTTTCAGAAAAATTGCAGGTCTTCACGGGATGACTTGAAGGATTAGGGAAAAGGTAACCTCAGTACCATTTCTCACCCCACCCCCACCCCCATTTCTACAAACTTGTTAAATTGAGGCAGTCACCAAAAAGAGGGATGGCAGGATTGTAAGCATTTTGAGGGCAGGAGGCCCTTCTGTAATCTTATTGATCACCCGTAAAAAAAAAAAAAGAGTGCAGGTCATGGCAGGCACATCCATAATTAATCGTGACTTTATTGGGAAATGGTTCTCTCTGACAGCAGACTTCTTTGAAAAACGCTATTGAATTGCACGTGGACAGTCCAAAGAAGTCTCATTGCAAGATGGAAGATACTTCTTGTGTTTCCCAGAAGACTAGAGGCATGAATTATGGCTCTGATGAGCAGCTAAATTTCTTGCGTAATGATAAGTTAGCCGACCAATTTGTCTCGGCTGATTCTTGGACTATCACCAGTCATGGGAGGTAACCTTTGTTGGCAAGATGTGCGCTGTGTTTAGAGAGCAGCATCACCCTGCCAGCCTGGCTTGGCCGTGGCATTGTTCGTGCTTCAGATCCTCAGCTCCAGGGAGAAGAAAATCCTGAAACCAGCTGGGAAGTCCTGAAGCTATCATAAATATATCCAGATGACTGAAAAATGGACTTGAACCAACTCTTTGATTCTAAAGAAAATCATCTAACAATTCTACAGGGTTTCACACTTGAGACTTGATGAGATGGTCTCATGTTACCCTTGCGGTCCTCACAGGGAGGGGAAAGTGAGGCACAAAGGGGACACTTCATGTCTCATGAAAACACACTGAGTGATGGAGCATGGAGACAAATTCAGGTCTTCTATCTCCCAGTTACTGCTGTCTCCTCATATCCAAAGTTGAATCATTTCCATTTAAAATTCACTCGCCAGCATTCACTTATTAAAAATAAGATGTATTCCAGACTATGCTGTGAAAGACATTAAAGGGAATAAATGGATGATAGACAGTTTTCTGCTCATTAAGGGTTTATAATCTCCTTGAGGAGCCAGATAGAAAAAGAAAGTTGAGTAGCCACATAAACAATGCTGCTTCTTTAGCAAACTCTTTCCATAAGCCCGTGAGTTTATGAGGAACAGCTGAGTGGTGTGGGGTGGACTCCAAAGAGGGAAGTGCTTGTTTTGGCTTTTCGGTTGTAAAGTTGATGCATTTGGCTCACGTATTCCCTACAGACTGGCAAGCAAGGTCATTTGCTCTGATGCTCAGGCACCTTGGCCTCCCGTATCCAGAGGACATGTGTGGAAAGAGCCAGGTGGTTATTCACCCCAAATACCCATCTTTCTCAGGAGATTGATAAACTCTTTTAGTCACCATAATCAACTGAAAAGACAGGATATTCAAGATTGTTGTCTATTGAAATTAATCCCTGTACAAAGTGGTTTTTCAGTCTTGGATCCTGGAAGGGTTCTGAGTCTTTCATCCATAGGAGATGGGCTATCTTCATTTGGATACGTTAAGTTTATTTTTGATGATGGCAAACGCTCAAGTGATAAGCTCACACTAAGTTAAGCATTTAAAGGAATGATCTTAATTCTACTCATAGCAGGGAGGGTATAGCTCAGTGGTAGAGTGTGTGTTTAGCATACATGGGGTCCTGGATTCAATCCCCAGTACCTCCATCAAAAAAAAACAACAAAAAAAAAAAACCACAAACATTAATTCTACTCACTAATACTTTTTGTATTGAAAAGGAGAGTTAAATGATAACACATATATATATATATACACACACGCACATTATATATATAATATCATGCTTATATAGATAAAAGCATATGTATATATATCATGTTTTATGGTGCTGGTCTACCCACACCTTCTGGTTTTCCTGGCCCATGACCTTGATAAGGGGCAGCAGCCATGTTTTCTATCAGCCCTCACAGAAGGGACCACACACTGTGCGTTTTGAGATGGTCTTTCCATGAGAGGAACAGCAACCTATGTGAAGGAGGCTTATGATTGTATAAAAGCAAGCAGAAGGGATGAAGAGGAAAAACTAGAAATAGGGAAAGGATGCCGGCTCACGGGTAGAGAGGTAAGAAGCAAAGACAACCCTGGGAAAAAGAGACCCAAATGTTCCAGTGTCCAGTCTCAGGGATGCTGGCTCCCCGGGAAGATAAGTAATGCTTGTACCTCACCGGTTAGCTGAATCCTTACAATAAGGCCATTGTATCTGCACGAGAAACCCCTCCAAAATTAACTAATCTTAAGTGGGTCTCTCATTCTTTTAATTAAACAAATTTGACTGAACTATAAACGTGCACATTTTAAATGATATCTTTGAAATGATAGGCTAAAAATGTAGGCAAGTGACACCAAACTATGAACGGGAAAGTGGAGGGTTATTGTGTTTAAACAAATTCCCAGCAGAATAGGAGCTTTTGTGTTAGGGGACTTAATGGAACAAAGAAAGATTATTGAATATGGGGGAAAATGCATTGTGTTCTTCCCTTAAGATCAAAGGATAAGAACAAGAATTTCGTTCACTGATGATCTCAGTGCAACCCTGCAGCCCTCTTCATAACCTCTGCCCATCGGATACATTTCATGGAAATGCATTAAATATTAGAAGATGTGCTCATTTGGATGGCATTGCATTCCCTGGGTTGAACACATACATCAAATTTAATGTATAGCTTGATACTTTGTAAATGGCAAAACAAATACTGTATAGCTGGTTATTTCATCAGAAAATTGTTATGAAATAAAAACAGTGGCAGGGCCAGAAACATGAGGGCAAATATCAATAATTTCAGAGTTCCACTGCAAAAGACCTCTTTCTGTTCTGTCAATGAGATTTCAGCTTGGAAGAGGCAGTATTAGAAGAGAATGCACAACACTGTAAACTGACTGTACTTCAATAAAAATATATTTTAAAAAAGAAAAATGAATGGAGGAAGTTAAAAAAAAAAGAGAGAGAATGGCTTTATGAGAAGTCATTACAGTGGTTCCCCCCTTTTCCAAGGTTCCAATACCAGAGGTTTTAGTGACCTGCTGAATTGTCCACAAATATTAAGTGGAAAATTCCAGAAATAAACAATCCCTGAGTTTTAAATTGTGTGCCGTTCTGAACTGCGTGATGAAACCTCGTGATGTCCAGTTCCATCCCACCCAGGATGTGACTCATCCCCTTGTTCAGGGTGCCCTGTCCTTCAGTCACTTAGTAGCCCTCTCAGTTATCAGCTGGACCATTCCAGCCACAGTGCCTGTGTTCAAGTGACCCTTGTTTTACTTAATAATGGCCCCAAAGTGCAAAAGGAGTGACCCTGGCAATGTGGATATTCTCTTACTGTGCCTAATTTACACATTAAGCTCTATTGTAGGTGCATGTATGTAAAGGAAAAAAAAATAGTATATATTGAGCTTGGTACTGTTGGCGGTTTCAGGTATTCGTGGGAGGTCTTGGAACACAACCCCACGGATAAGCATGGATAAAGGCAGAACAGTGGAAACACAGGCGGGTTTGGGGCTGTGGGGAAGCGTACAAGGTTTCAGCCAGTGTCAAGCAAGAGTGTAAATGGCTGGCTGCCTAATGAAAATATCAAAGCTTCTGCATGTCCGTGGTTTGTACACAAACACTAAAAAAAAACCCTAAAAAACACAAGTGAAGTATTTTCAGCCTAGGAGGTAGAACCCCAAAAAGACTATTCATGGCGTTAATCTGAACAGCATTCTGGGTCAGGAGTGTTCCTTTAAGCAGGAATTTAAGGTAATTTCTCTGCTTTCAAGGATGCATGTGCCATTTTAGTTAAAAGAATAAAAGAACTCAACCTGGCTATTTGGCATCAGGTTGGCAAAACCAGCAGGAATTACTGAATAATTTCTAGAAGTTCTACTGGCTTAATTGGAGATTATATTAACATGACTAAATAGAAAAAAGGCTACGCCAAGGATCCACAGAATGTATTTGATACTACTTGATTGTAAATAATGTCCATGGTTACGTTCATAAAGTAAAGTTCTTTTAATCTGCTTCTTATTGTATCTCAACTTAGTTGCCTTAAAAATTCTTAAGAAAACCTCAACCCAATCGATATTCTATGGTATTTGTAAGACTCCATAGGCTTTTTGCTAGTTTGTGGGAGGATGGGCATTTGGGAATGTGGGCTCCAGTTTTCTCCTTTTTTTTCTAGGTCCTATTATCCTATACCCTGGACTTTGCACTCCATCCTTTATCTCCTTTTCCATTTTGGAGGAAAAAAGAAAAGAAAAAAACTTCACTAGACAGTCAGTCATTCCTTTGGGCTGGGCTAATCTCTCACCTTTGACCATATTCCAAAGAAAGTACATTTTTAGCTCTGCACTCCTAACTTCTACTGAGAACAAATAACTTAAAAAAAAAAACAAACCTGCTACTGGGAATTCAAAGTGTTATCTAACCTCCGTGGATTGTTGGTTGGTAGACGATTTGTATAACAGGCAGAAATGTTAGATTCTATCTCTAGATTGCAGTAGTTTTTTTGTACGCTAGCCAGGAACTCGAACACCCCTGCTTCTCTCTGAACAAAATGTATGGAGTTCTTTTTCATCTGCATTGTGAAGAGAGGGACACTGCTGAAAATGGGGAATCACATCTAACGTTGGGAAACAATGGCATTATTTGGGTAAGCAGAGATGGCTAGAGTATTTACAGCTTTGTTAACAAAATGGATCTGGATATAAAAACCCTTGAGTTTTTTTTTTTTCCTATTTATAAGAAAAATAAAATTTAGAGTTTTTCTGTGGTGTAAGACAACCATGAAAATGTGTCAGAGTGGCGTGCTGTGATTATGTAGTACATATGTCCATGGATACATCATATCTAGAATATTATTTGAAGGTAATAAGACTATCATGATGTTTAAGTGGAAAATTCCAGAAATAAACAATTCCTGAGTTTTAAATTGTGTGCCATTCTGAGCTGCATGATGAAATCTTGTGATGTTTAATTATTTTTTTGTTTTAGGTCTAGAGTCAGCTTTTGGTCCTTGGGTATAGATAGCTGGTTCCCAGTTTATATTTTCAGAATCCCCTTCATCAGAGTGAAAAGAATTTTGGTCATTGATTTCATTTCTTGCTTTAAATTTTTAAAAAAATTGCTAGATTTTACTACTTTCCTCTCTAGTTATCAACCTACATGTAGGAAAGTAGTGAACAAATTATGTACAAAACACAAGTAAAATTCTGTAGAGAAGCCATTTTCCTTGAGTCTTAAATTGAATTAAAAGTGTTGCCTCTTCTCTCAACAATTGATGTAGCCTTGTAATTGACATATTATCCCTAAACCAATTTTGATTTTCCATATTGATTCAAACACTCTTGTTCACTTAGTTGAAAAGTCCATGTCTGCTCCAACACCATTAGACAGAGTGCAGACTTGTTTCTCTTAAAACTAATTTCTAGCCATTTAAAAAGTCTGCCCATTAAAATATAATAAAAATAAAAGAGGTGAAATGATTGAGCACAACGTTCTTATTCTGAATTGTATTTGGAGCAAAAAAAAAAAAGGATACATCCTGGAATAACAAAAATCCATATTAATTCAATAAAATGTATGGACTATAGATTGAATCCTTTGGGTTGAAAGTAATAAAAGAAACTTAAATGAAAAGGGGATCTCATGAGGGAGTTAATCTTGAGTTGAAACCTAAGGTCAGGAAGTTAAACCAATGATGGGGAATCCTTTGGGACTAACGTTTTTGCCACTCTGCACATCTTTGTCATTTTTTTCTTGCTTTGCAGACAAGTGGACTCTGAATTTGTTTCCAATGAAGTGACTCCTAGAGATTGACCAGCATCTCTGGCTAAAGACCTGGAAGAGAGAACCTAATTGGTCCAACTGGGGTTATGTGACTTGCTACAGCCAGAGGGGCAGAGTGCCCTAGTCTGGCTGCCAATGCCCACTCCAGAGAAAGGGGACACTCTCTGAAGTGGTCTCGGAAGGCACTCAGAAAGTGTTTACTACAATACAACTTTCACCAGCACGTCCCTCTAGGCCCTCTCTCATCAAATAGGTATTTTTATCTTCATCACAGCTAAATATAGTCCATTTCTGGTGCATCTCTGCTCACTCCTTGCTTCACACTTTATGCTTCAGCAACAAAAAAATGCTTGTGGTCACATCCACCCTTCCTCTACTTACCACCCACATCTCCCAGTGCAGTCAGTGAACTTCATGCCTAAGTTCCTGTGGTCCCCGGTGCCTGTAACGGTCCCCTTCCAATTCTCTTTATTCTTTAGGCATCGTGCCCAAGGCCATTGCTTCCAGCAGATCTCCTTCTTTCTTTACCTTCCTAGGCTGGCCACTGCATCTCTGTGCATCACAGCTGTGCCCACATCTCTGTCACCCTCTAACTCCATTGTTTGTGATTTTCTATTCAGGTTCTGACATCTTTTTAACCCCACAAGCAGTGAGCCTGTCCTACAGTGGGTGTTCCAAAATAGTTGAATGAATATATTCTAAAAGTTTCCTGTTAGCTAATAATTGACTCTCTAGAGTAAAACCAGAGTGTGTCATTACAAGAAAAGTATTGTCTGCATAAACCCCTTAGAATCGTTAACTTGTCAAAGAATTAGATGTCAGGAAGTACTAATTAAACCCCCCTCCGGACTGCCCGTCAGCCCACCACTTCACAAGAGCCTGCTTTTTACCTGGCGCTCTAACCAGTTTAATTTCCTCTTAAAACTTCCAAAACAAAACAAAACAAAACAAAACTTCTGCTGGGCTAGCCCGCCCCTCCTTTTAGAGGCAATTTTGATCTAGTGAAGTCATGGTCAGAGCATCAGTTTATGAAATTACTTTTTCTGCATGTAAACATTAGTTTTCAAAGGCAATTTCATTAACTACATCTGCAGCTCTGTGGACTTTCAACAGTTTTAATTTACAAGGTTCACGTTGATTTTTCAGTCCTCGAGACATATATATATATTTTTTCTTAGTCTTAAACCTTATTTCTGCACACTAGTCCTCCACGATTTGACTTTACATGTCCCACCTTAGCATTAAATGCTCCTTTCTTTCTTCCTCCCTCCATCCTTCTTTCTCTCTCCCTCTCTTTCCCTTTCCCTCTTAACATTTTATCAGGTCGTGAAACGTTGGCTGATCTTAAAAGGAAATTTTGCAAATGGTTGACTTTTGTTAATCCCAGGTTTAGGGGGTGGGGGAGGGGAAGGGAGAAAGGAGCTTCTCTCAGATAAGAGCTTTAAGCTGCATTTCCCTTCAACAAAATAAAAAAAACAACAGCAACCCCCCACCCCCACCCCTACGCCCTGCCGCCTTTGGGTACTTTGGGGCCGGCAGCCCCCCAAGTCTTAGTAAATGAATTAGCATCTCAGAAAGGAGATCTCTGCGGGGCTGATATTGATCAGGGTCAGCCGGTGTGTTTGCCTGCGATTGTTTGGGGGGTGGTTAATTGAGTGTCAGTCTCGGCCTGTGTCGTCTCGCTGGCGCCGGGTGCTTTTGGATTTGCTAATTTTCGTTAAGTGTCTGTAGCGGCTACTCGTCCCCAGTCTACCCAGGAGAACTGAGCGGCTCCTACTGATCCACAGTCTGTCTGTCTGGGCTTTATTGATCACAGGGCGGGCGGTCGAGGCGGATGCGCGGAGGAGGGGGGGGGAGGCTGAAAGCACCCCAGGGCTCCGCCGCCCCGCTTCCTGCCTCCCGCCTGGACGCCCTCTTCGGGCGCACGCGACCCGGCGGGGCACGCCTGGGGTCCGCCACTGGTCCCAGGCTCCCGCGGCGCGGAGGGGAGGGGTCTGAAGGCGGCCACGCGGGTCCCTCACGAGTTTCAGGGGAACAGAAAGGAAGCCACGCGCTGGAGGACGCCGGCCAGAGGCCGAGTTGTGAGGATCACGGAGGCGGGAGCCAGAGGCAGAGGCTGGCTCGACCCGCTGCTCCCGAAGGTCACGGACGCACAGGCCTCCGCGAGGGGGAGCGCGGGAGACGGCGGGCGCCGGCCCGCAGCCCCAGACGCCGGCGCCGATCGGAGCCGCGGGGCAGAGCCCGCCTCACCAGCGTCTGGGCCCGCTCCCCGGCGGCGGGGCTGAGTGACCGGAGCTTGGCGGCCAATCGAGCGGCGCCGGCGCTGCCGGGGCGGGACTGGGGCGGGGCCGGGGCGGGGCGGGGCCAGGCAGGCTCCCCGCGCGGGGCGCTATTTACGGCGCGGAGCCAGGCAGACCTAGGCCGGCGCAGGCGGGAGTTCGCGGCGGGCAGTTTCTTTGCGCTCGGGGTTTGCGCCTTCGAGGACTGGCGGGCCGAGGGGGAGCGGAGCGGAGCCTGGAGCCCACCCGCCCGCCCGCGGCGCCGAGCGGAGCGGAGGAGCCGGGACTGCAGAGTCGGACGGTGCTCGGCGCGCCCACCAGCCGCACTCCATGCTCCGGCCGCGGCCCGGTCCCGCGCCCCGGGCAGCACCCATGCACTGCACGCGCCGGGAGCCGTAGGCTGCAGCTGCGCCGCGGCTCCGGGAGCCAGCGGGGCCACCGCGGCCGTGGGGGGGCGTCAATGGATCGCCACTCCAGCTACATCTTCATCTGGCTGCAGCTCGAACTCTGCGCTATGGCCGTGCTGCTCACCAAAGGTGGGTGTCCGCCGGCCGGCCGGCGGGGCGCGGGCTCCCCGGGGAGGGCCGCGGAGTCCTGGGGCGGCTGCCGCCGCGGATCTCTGATTCCCGCTGCCAAGGCTTTGTTGTTAGCGGCGGGTGAAGCTTCCTCCCGCGCGGGAGCCCGCAGGTCGCGACAAGTTGCCTGTTCTTAGAAGTCGCGGCGGTGGCTTCGCGGCCGCCCCTTCGGGTGTCCCGGGCCCGGCGCGGGGAGGTGGAGTCAGACCTCAGGGCAAGTGGTTGTCAAAATGTTTGTGCAAGTCTGTCGTGAACTTGGGAACGTTTGCAGCCGCGGAGCGGGGCCGGAGTGTGGGGCGGCAGCGGCCAGGAGGGACCGCAGACCCCGGCCCCTTTGCGCTGTGTCCGAGTGCGCGCGCGTGTCTGAGTGTCTCGGCTGTGTGTGCGTCTCTGCTGTGTGTGTATCTGTATTTGAGTGTGTCTTTGTCCATGAGTGTATGTGAGTCTCTCCTGAGTGTCTGGTGTGTGTGTGTGTGTGTGTGTGGGGTATCTGAGTGTCTTTCTATTTAAATGTGTCTCTGTCCCTGAGTGTCTTTGCGCGCGTCTCTGAGTCAGTGTCTTTGTGAGCCGGCGAGTGTGTGCCTCCCCGGGAGTGTAGGTGTCCAGGTGTGTGTGTCTGTGCAGAAGCATGGACCGTGTTGCTTCTCAGTGGCCGGGAGGAGTAGGCTCTGTCAGCGGCCCCATTTCCCACTCACCTCGTATTTTATAAACACTACTTTAAAAAAAAAAAAAAGGCAGCGGTCAGTTTTTTTTTTCTCTGCAGGCTTTCACCTTTTAGGTCGAAATAACCCAAACAACTCCCTCTAGTTTTCAAGGTTCTCCCACCTCCCTCGCCATGAACTCTACCTACTGTTTGTTCTGTGAACAGATAATTTTTTTTTAAATAGGAAGCGTTGTTTTAGCTTTTGCACTCCCCCCCCCTCCATTTTTCTCTAATTGCCATGTAGCAGGCCTGAGGTTAAGGGATAAGCTAGCCCAGCGAGGATGATGGGCTACAGTATTTATTTATTTTGGAAGGAAGGGTGTAATTAACCCTAAATAACAGCCCTGGCAGGCTGCAGAGGGGAGCCTCCTGGCCCTATCAAAGGCCGGCCGAACAGGGACGGACTGAGGCTGACATGAAGTCACAGATACCGAAACTATGCGCCTGATAATGATATAATTAGGGGAGCAGAGATTTCTGACTGCTGCGGACTTCAAAAGCTTTAAAAGAAGCCAGCAGCCTCTCCTGTAGCCATCTTGACTAAAGCAGACATTTCTGTTTAATCACTACATACAGTAACAAGAGAGGGGCCAACAGAGGAGCATTGTTCCCCGTTTCAAAATACCAGTCCCCTTCTGGCCCTTCGCATGCCACAGGAAGAAACTTTATGAAATGGCAGAAATATAGTTTTAATACAGTAACACAAAAGTCTATTCAACTTGCTCAAATGTGGCTCCAATTAAAAAAAAAGTTGTTAGAGCTTTTCCTAGTTACCTGTCAAAATTTTATTAGACTGTTTTAGGTCACTGAAAATATAGGACTTTAAATAGGCTCTCATAAACATTTAAGCAGCATTTTACTTGTGTTCAGTTTTCTTTTTTTCTGCACGAAGTCTAAGGTGAATGGGATCAAAATTGACTTTTAATCCACTTTATTTCCACTTTAAATCTCTACGTGGAATTTGTCAGACTTAGCGATGTGTAGTCATCACCATTTAAGACCGGTGAGCTTTATGCAAAAAATCAAGTAAGCTTGAAAAGAGCGTCTACAAAGCAGGATTCTAAAGGGAAGGTCTGAGTTACTGGAGAAAGGGACCTGGGCCCAGACCCAGGACAGCAGCACAGTTAGGACAGGAGCAAGACCTCCGGCTTTGCTCGGGCCAAGTCACGTTGCCAAAGATCTGCATTTAGTTGGCTGGGGTTTTTTTTTTTTTTTTTTTTTTTTTTTTAGAACTGAAGCATTAGCAGCCTCTGGTGAAAAGCTGAGCATACCATACGGTGGCCTGGAATTTGGACAGATAATTAAATGAGACGTCTTACTCAGGCATTCATGAGAGGAGGAGGAAGAGAGGTGAGGGTGGGAAGAAGTTTATAAAGCACAAGTGCCCGGTGTTTAGTTTCAGAGGGGAGGTTTCTGTAACCAGACAGAACTTCAGACGGGGAAGCTGGGGAGAGATGTGTGCATTAAATTGATTCACAGTATCTTCAGCTGTGACACGTGACAGTGGCGGGGGTCCACGGGGTCAGCCGTGGTAGGAGTGATAACTCCCAGATCCAGATTATTTCAACTAGAAGTGAGCATAAAAGCCTCAGATCCTGCCTTGTGGTAAGATGTTAATGTGACTTGCAACTCACAAACTAAGTTTTATAAAGGAGACTTTTAATCACTTCCTGTAGAAAAATTTGAGGTTTCCTCAAGGATTTTTCATTCAACCAGCAGAGGATTTTCAGTTTCAGTGTTTCCCCTTTTAGATCCCATGTTGAATTACACGTAAAACTGGGGAGTTAGGGGGAGGAGAAGGGAGCCTTGCAGTTTTACCCCCTCCTCCCTGCCCTTGGTTTTATGACTTTCCATTTGGGCTGAAAGAAATTGACTTTGGCAAGCAAACCACTAATTGTAAACTGCCTAGTTCCTGTTTTACAATATACTGACTAAAAGCTCCCCTGCATGAACAGATCTTTATAGGCAAAGTTTGCCTTTTCTAGAGAGGTTGCAAATAGCTGCCCAGTTTCATAGTTTTAAAACCTCCTGACCGGAGCAATTTCTAGATTGTTGTGTTTCTAGTTAATAACTTTATAAGGTGTTAGCTAAAGCTCTTAAATCTTGGCACTGCCCTTCAAGGTAGTAAACAATTCAGCAGTTCCGATCAAATATTTATACTGACAAAATCAAAAAGCCTAGCATTTTATGTTGTACAGTCACGTAGGATTAAAATGAATAAATAATGTAATTTGCCTTCCAGGAGGAGAAATTATTGATGATTTTTTTCCTTTCAAAAACAAGTGTTTTTAATTACTTGTTAACTTATCTGAAACCTAAATGCAGCCTTGATTCTCTACTCCTGGGGTTAATACATTTCTAAAATGATATTCACCTGGATTGGGGTTTAAACACTGGCTTGCACAAAGAGCTTTTCCAGTCTGCATGGACCATCCTTCTCAGCCCTCAGCTGACTATTCTGTGAAGTGAGTGCCTTTGAAATTTGCAGTGGCTGGAGTAGATGCTGTAGTGGGTCTCTGAAGCAGTTTGATGCAATTTCCTGTTTTCAGGTGAAATCAGATGCTACTGTGATGCCGCCCACTGCGTGGCTACTGGTTATATGTGTAAATCTGAGCTGAGCGCCTGCTTCTCCAGACTCCTTGATCCTCAGAACACGAATTCCCCACTCACCCATGGCTGCCTGGACTTTCTCGCGAGCACAGCAGATGCCTGCCAAGCCAAACAGGCACGAAACCACTCCGGCACCACGGTACCCACGTTGGGGTGCTGTCACGAAGATATGTGCAATTACAGAGGGCTGCAGGATGTGCTTGCCCCTCCCAGGGGGGACGCCTCAGGTAGGTAGAAGCCCTCCCAGACCAAACTGGCCCGATCTATAAGCTTGTGACAGCCACGACTTTGTCTGTCTGCTATTGATTTTGTTGTTAATGTAATTAGAGAGGGAGAAGCCTGGCTGGGTGCGTATCTGGAGTAGCTTTCATGTCTCCCTGAGCATTAGATGTCTGTCTGCAGAATAGGCTTTGCCTGTTTTTTTGACATTTTGCGGCCACTAAAAGACCATAACTAATCAGTAATGACAGTCTGTAAACACGTCTTTGGAAGCTTCTCCTGCTTCGTCTTGCAACGTTTCTGTTCTGAATATTGATCGAATTGGAAACTTCTTTTTAACGGGGTGCCTTGATGAATGAGGAGACTGGAGAGAGGCGCATGGCTGTCTCCAGGAGGGGTTCCCACGGACTGACCACTTTGCTTGTCCTCCTCTAGGCCAAGGGAACAGGTATCAGCCTGATGGCAGCCGGAACCTCATCACCAAAGTGCAGGAGCTGACCTCCTCCAAGGAGCTGTGGTTCCGGGCAGCGGTGATCGCCGTTCCCATCGCCGGGGGGCTGATCCTGGTGCTGCTGATCATGCTGGCGCTGAGGATGCTCCGGAGTGAGAACAGGAGGCTGCGGGACCAGCGGCAGCAGATGCTGTCCCGCCTGCACTATAGCTTCCACGGACACCACTCCAGGAAGGGGCAGGTGGCCAAGCTCGACCTGGAGTGCATGGTGCCTGCCAGCGGCCACGAGAACTGCTGTCTGAGCTGCGACAAGATGAGACAAGCCGACCTCGGCCACGAGAGGATTCTGTCCCTCGTGCACTGGGGCATGTACAGCGGGCATGGGAAGCTGGAGTTCGTATGACGGAGCCTCCCCCCGAACTGACCTGCTGGGACCCTTGAAGGCCTCTGAGTTCTGCTGGACAGGAGCACTTTATCTGAAGAAAAATAAACTCCATGGAATCACCTTGGAGGGACAGGATGACCTCTGCAAACAGAATCTTGGATGTTTCTTCTGAAGGATTATTTGCACAGACGTACAGACAGTCGAAATGAATTATTTGCTTTAAAATGACAAAAAGCAAAGGGCAGACTCTGTACACTGTTACCAGGGTTATTCTCATCCAGAGGGAGCTGGAATTGAGTACCTTAAATAAACAAAAATGTGCTCTGTGTAAGCTCCTACATCTTGATTTATTGTAAAGATTTAAAATATATATATATATATATATGTATATATATATATTTTGTCTGAACTTTAGCGGTGTCTTGTCATAAATTAAAAACTAAGTGGGAAGGATAAGGACCTACATGTTAATTATACAGATGAAGATCTGTCATTGTTCAGAGTAGAGTCTCAACTATAGATTTTGGCTTGATTTTTTTTTTTTTTAAACAAGACCAAGGTCTTGTTTATTCTTCCGTGGTGCGTAGGTAATTTTCTTACAGTGCGGAGAATTTCTAAATGTATACTGCCCATCAGTCAGTGTCTTACCCACGGTTTTTTGTTAGGATAATTCTGGTGTTTTCGCTTTCATATAAGAGAAATCTGAAACTTACTTAGACCAGGTCAGATATAATTGATCCATTTCTGAAGTTGCCTTAGCAAAGGGTAATAATAATTGTCACCTTGGTCCCGTGGCTCTGGAATACATTTTTAAATGTGTCTACCTCCAATCAAAACAGAAAAACAAAGGGAGTGGGGTTGTAGCTCAGTGGTAGAGCACATGCTTGGCATGCATGAGGTCCTGGGTTCAATCCCCAGTACCTCCATTAAAAAAAAAACAAACTTTTTTTGGTAAAGTTAGTCACTGTCTACTTTTACTGTTAATTCTTTCATTGTTTATTCTGTCTCAAACCTAATTAAACGTTTTGGACCCCAAAGTAACCAAATGTTATGGTACCAAACACCCAGTTTGTGAACCTTCCTTCCACACAGTGTTATAATAATTTTTTTTTTTTTACTTCTCAATCTTTAGAAAGATTTTCAATAGTGAACATTATTTATCAATTAAGATTTTAAATAAGTTTCCTCCACAAATGATTCTTTTATTAACATAACCAAATAGACCATTGATGTTAGCCTAATCACAGTGTTTCCACTCCTGTAGGACTTTGGCAATACTGCCCAGCCTGAGTTTAAACCCATGCCATATTTGTGTACTTTTCCCCCAAAGTGGGTCTTTGTTATCTTAAATGTGAGACTAATTTGTAGGGTTTTTTTCCTCTCAATTATTTTGTATATTTGAAACTTTTGCTTAAAAATTAACTTACAGCCTGCATATTTGAGTATATAGGGGGTTTTCTTCTATGACTGTTAAAGCGTTTTTTTGCATATTTCCTGGAATATTTTATGAGCTGCATAACGTGGGTCCCTTAAGACAGACGCAGTGGCCCAGTCATGGAGGAATCTGAGTTGAAATGACTGGTCTAAAAATGAATATCTAGATTATTTAATAAATAGACCACAGCCCCAGACAAATTAGGCTATGGAATAAATACATGTTTTAATAAATGACAGCATTCCTATTGTGCTTTTTGAGATCTGACAGATCTTCTTGCCTGCGTGACTGACAATTTATAAAGGTGTTAAGTTTTAGGTGTGTTGATTTTTGAGGGAGCCAAAGAAGTATTGGGCCTAATTCTCCAAATCTAAGAGAAGAGAATGGATCAAAGTGACCAACTGGTGAAATTTCCACCCTCATCACCTCCTTGGCGCTTGAGGTCAAAGGACAGTAGTTTTGTAGCTTGAAGATGGAATGACGTCTTCTCCTTCTGCTTTCTCACGTCAGGCGGCCCATCCTGCAAGTTCTGTGACTCTGAAGTGGCCTTTCATCAGTTCTGGGGAGTTCACTTTTCCTCCCCTGCCTGCTCTGCTGTTCCTTGTTCACCCCATTTCCTCCACATACTAGTTAACTAGGAACTCAGGAATTCATCAGGAGATAAAACAACGAAGGATTGAAATTCATACACTTTGAAACATTTTGAAATCGGTGCACTCCATCCTTCAGGAAAGGCCAGGGTCTGGACTGGCGCTCAGATCACAGAAATTTAATGGCTGATGAGCACAATATTGTGTCCACTTGGTTCTGTTTTGACTGACCTGCCTTTTCTTTCTCATGGAAGTTCATAAGGCTGTTTACACCATCTCTCCCATGGGATGGTGGCTCTGCCCAGGCTCTCAGACTGGGGGTTCTGGGGCTCAAGTTGTAGCCATGCAATAGACCGGCCCTGTCTCTTTTCCTAATAACAAATCCTCTCCCTTTGATACCTCCTCATTCATTTTGTATTTGTTGATGTTCTTGCCACCAGTTTTAAGGCCAGATCTGGCCTTTCGATGAAAATATTGCAGGCTTCTCAACTTTGATTTTTTTTCTAAGAACTAAATATAGAATTTCCTTTTGCTTCTTTACGGGAGCGTAGAGGTTGCCAAGAGCAGAGATAAAGGACCCTTCATGAAATAACGACCTACCTGATTCGGTGATGTAAGAATGGTGATGACTGGTTTGTTTGTTTTTCCCTTGTAGAGATGTTTGCCGTTACTTTGAGGTGTCAGTACAAGGCTGGGCTGACCAGAACAGTCCTTGTTTAATATTGACATAGAACTCCCCCCCAAAAGGAATTTTCCCTTTCTAAGTGGAAATTTGCCCAAACCAGAGACAAATGGAACCAAATTTGCCATGATGTTTCTGTATCTACACCCCTTACATCCTGCCCGTTTTGAAAAAATTGATCTGCCCGTGGTTACATCTTTCATGTTGTTTTCCCCCCTTATTTTGAATGGCTCAGAGGCGTCCGAGAAATTGACTGGTGTGTCTCTAATTTCTGCTGAACTGATTTTATTAAAAACACTGCACCATAGGGGGTTTGACCTTCTAAAATACCAAACATGTCTGCTTTAGAAAATCACAAAGCTCTCCTCTGAAGAGCTTGTAAATCTGGTTTCAATATGGCTTGATTATAGACTAAAAGCTTGAAAGCAGTGGCGTCTAGTATCACGTGTCTGGAACTAGCCTTTTTTGGGGCCAGGACAGCTTTTTTCCCTTACAGCCTCTAATTGGTCCTCTTGTCCGTTTCTGAGCCTGAATAAATACAAACCTCCAAAAGCTACGTGGTATGATAAGGTTGAACTCATCCAAGGTAGCGACTTGTCAAGGGCACTCAGGAGTCTCACAGGCTGGGTTCATGTGCTCCCTCAGTCCCTACTGGCCGTGTGAACTTGGGCACATGACTTGGGCTCTTTGGATCCTCAGTTTGGTTACCTATACACTGGGGGCAATCAAGTCGCTTTGTATGATTACTGTGAGGAGATATAGTAGCTGTTCCTGTTAATACAAGAGTCTTGGATGAACTAGAGTGGCCCCCAAATCCTCAAAATTGGAGTATTTGTACCTGTTATTTATATATACAGTGAATATTTTAATTTGACTTTTTAGTATTTCAGATCTTTGCCTATTTGAGGTTTGTAAGCCCTCCTGTCACCTGCAGGCTGGATTTACTGTTTTAAATATTTGCTTTCAATTTACTGCTTTTGGCCTCTTTTGTCTACAAATTATGTTGCTTTGTAATTGCTTCCTTTTGGAATAGCTGGATGGCTATGGATAAGAACATTTTAGCTGAATGTACTATTCCGTTTTTTGGTATTCGACAGAATGGAGTTCTCTTAGAGTTGCAGCTGCTCCAGATGGTTGATCCATGGGGAAAATCGCGAGTCAAGTTTAAGAACTGCTTGAACAGTTTGTGTCTGACTGATGCATTCTAAACAAATAAATTACAATTTGCCCTATAAGTGCAATCAACAACATATGACAGTCCCACTGGTTTGGGGGACTTTGTGAATCTTTTAGGGGAGGCACCTTCTTAGTGAACAGTCTGTTTAATTTCCCTGGAAGGAGTGCATCTAGTTAGTCACTTTATGGGTCACAGTTATCAAGAAAAAAATAACTGCTCCAGCACCAACTGTCCCCAGTTCATTCTGGTGATGCCGTCCTTACGCTGCAACAAAAAACAGATTGTTGATCTGAAATTTGAGAGTCAGTGAAATAACGAAATGAAACATTCTTTCCGATTTTGACAGCCTTTCCTGTGAGGTACGGTTTAGACTCTAAACACATCGCTGTTAATTTGCAAACACTGCCCCGTTCTGCAGCGTGGTGGTGGTGGTGACATTCACTTGTCTGCCATTCCAGAAATTTGGAGGTAGAATTGGGGAGGTGGCAGAGCTGAGTTTAACCAGATTACAGCAAGGCAGTGATTTTTTCCAATGGATCTGCTTTGTGGAGCTTAGATGTATATATTACTAGAGGGGGCTACCAACCATATATCTGCAAGCTTTCCCCAGTCTATGAATATGAATGAGGGTGACAGGAAAGGCATTGATGAGCAGTCTTGGGAGATACTTTGGATAAGAGGTTAGATAGTATCTCAAGGCATTTGTCATTCCTTAAGACTTAAAGGAGATTCACTCTACCTAGTAGCCTGTGGCCTCCCCGGGGGCTAATTCAAATTGTATTTAGCTTCCTGTATCTTGCAGATTAGATTGATATTAGATTCAGCCTGAGCGGGAACCCTGGGAAGGTGAATATTTATTGCATGCCACATGTATACACATAGGCCATACTAGCCAGATTGTCTTTGTAATCCTGGAATGGTTTTACATTGAACAATTTCAGGACGGTGTGTAAGTAAATGTTGGAACTTGTGAGACATCAGCAGTGGGTTTTTAGACACGCGATGACTATGTTAGTGGTGATGAATGAATAGTCAGAGGCTGTTGTGTGGATTTACTCTGAAAGATCTTGCATAACAAGCCTAATGGAACAAAAACTGTTTTAGCAGTCAAAACCAAGAGAAAGACAGAAAGCCTTTTATCCCTGGTCTTGTCCCCTTGGAATTTCCTTGGGGAGCTAACGAGGACACTGGAAAAACACCACCCTTCCTCAAGCAGTGTCTGACTTGCCAAGTGTTGGAAGTTCAGGTGGGAATGACTTTTACTAAATGGAGTGAATGTGATCTTGATACCACAGCCTTGAATTTGCAGTTGCCTTCGCAAATGCGGTGTTTCTCACCTGGATTTAGGGCTTAAAACTGTGAACTCCCAGTGGGGAGGAGCCAGGACCTTTGTAGGTTTCCGTCATCCAACCCAAGGAGGGGTGCTGACGGGCAGATTAAGGCTTCCTGTCAACAGGCATCTGAATTTAGATTGTCAGTAAATAAACAAACACTGTCTTTGTTTGTTTCTCCACCCTAAACTATTGTTTCACAGATTTATAATTTTTTCTATGGGAAGCCTAAAGATAAACAAACTGTAGTGAAGGAAGTTGATGAGAAACGGTTCAAAGGGCTCTGAAAATTAATGAGGCATTGCTAAGATCTAAGATTGAATGGTTCAGCCCCCCTTTTAAAGTTAGTGCAGCCTCCAAGCTCATTGAAGGAAACCAGTGCTCCCCAAGAATTATACCATCCGTCCCCATTTCACCAAGAGCTGTGCTTTCATTTTAGTATTTTAAAATAGCCAAAGTTTCCATCAAATATGGCTTCTCTAAGGAGTTAAGAACAAGCCACTGAGAGTTGTGTTGGTCAGAAAGGGAGAGAGTCTGGAATCTGCAGACGAAGGCACTATTTTATCTTCCATATCTTGTCTCAGCCCCACTGGGGCAACTTGAGCAATTTCTTCTTTCTTCTCCTGGAAATGAACCTCTGACCAGAGGCTATTAAAAAAAAAAAACAAAAAAAACAGGATACTTGGTTGTGTCTTTTATTGAAGGACACACCAAAAGTTATAAATTACCTCCCCCTCCCTCAAACACTCCGCATTTTTGTTAGTTTACCTTTCACTTCAAAACTCAACTGGTTCCGATGTATCCACTTACAGTTTTATAATTTAGACTTTTATATAGCTTTCTTCTGTTCTATTATATAGTGTTCTCTTAAGAAACTTAGTTATGTGTACATTAAATAACCAAAGGTAAATGTTTTTAAAATATGAGGGGGGAGGATAGAGCTCAGTGGCAGAGTGTGTGCTCAGCATGCACGAGGTCCTAGGTGCTATCCCCAGCGCTTCCATAATAAATAAATAAACCCAATTACCACCCCCAAACAAACAAGCTAACAAACAAAAGCATGTGTGTGTAGGGTGATCATTCATGCCTTTCCAATCCTTATATTGTTTCTAGTTTCTCATATTCCTTATATTTACTTAAAAATATTTTATATATACATATAATGATATTTTCTATGAATGCTGGCTCAAACCAACGTCAACCTGCTTCCAGCAGTGTTTGTTAAAAATACGAATAAAGTGTGGGAAAGAGAAGCTTCCTTTCTTCAAAAGCAGCACTGTTGTGGTTCAACACTTTGAAAGGCTAACTTCTCTGCATACCTGGTGCTGGAATCAAGCTGGGTCTCCCCAGGGATTTGCCGCCTCCAGCCACGGCGTCACAGGCTGACAAAGCACTGAGGAGGCGGTCTGAAGGGGGACTGTCCATCCATCTGGGATGCAGAATGTCAAAGGTCATTTCCCCGGCCTGACACTTGATCATGAAGCGGGTTAGGAGGTAAACCTTTCAAGGCGCTGGTTGGTGACAGACACTGGAAGTGGACAATAATCCCCCAACACCCCGTCCTTACCCATCTTGTTCAACAATAGGAGGCTGTCGGTTGGCATTTGTATGCAAATTGGGGGGAGTACCTAAGAGGTTGCCTTGAAATCTTCAATTTGTTGATCCCAACTTGGGAAGGCTGGCCTTTTCTTCTGGGGTGGCTGGGACCGTGGCTCTCAGCAGTGCATGAAGGCCAGCAGGGCCCCCACCTTTGCAGTCCCTCACACTGGGCTCTGGGAGCGAAGTGTCCGCTGGTCCCCGGACCCACCCAGGCAGAGGTGCGCTGCAGAGAGGCTGTGGGCTCTCAGCCAGGTCTGTGTGCTCCAGCAGGGCCTGGGCCACCAACACAGGGGACAACCAAAAAGGGGTGGGGGGAGAAGCTCCTGTCTTCCGAATATCCATCACATAAATACCTCGTCTGGAAAAAAATAAAGCGGCCATTTCCTTTGGCCTCTTTTCCATTCCTATCCTGGAAAACGCACCTCCTTACCAGGCTGGAGGAAGGTCTGTCTGCCATGAAATTTCTCACTAGGTGGGGGCTCTGTATGAGCTTGTTTTAGTCAAAAGCACGGGGAACTATTTTCAATATCTAGTAATAACCTATAATGGGAAAGAATCAGAAAAAGAATGTAGGAAATTAACACAACATTGTAAGTCGACTATACTTCAAATTAAAAAAAAAAAACTAATTACTATATATAAAAGAGATAAACAACAAGGTCCTACTATACAGCACAGGGATCTATATTCAATACGTTTTCATGGCCTATAATGAAGAAGCATATGAAAAAGAATATATGTGTGTGTGTGTGTGTGTGTGTGTGTGTGTGTGTGTGTGTGTGTGTATAACTGAATCACTATGCTGTATATCAGAAATTAACACAACATTGTAAATCGACTCCACTCCAATTAAAAAAAAAAGCAATTGTTCAAAGTACTCATCCTAAAGTGTTGATAGTCTTTGCAGAGGGTATGGGTGTGTCTGGTTTGGGCTTTTGAGGGCCTTGGGTTTAAATTCCGACTTGGCTTGCTCCTGGTGGTGTGACCTCGACCTAATTAACCTCTCTGTTTCCTCACTGACACAACAAAGATGATAATATTATCAGCACTTTGGGTTGTTGGGAGGATTAAATAAGATAAAGAAAATAGAGATTTAGTTCAATCCCTTGCAAAGCTGTCGATGTTAGCCATTACTACGAGGTGTTGTTCCTTCGTAAACCCTCTCAATGCTTAAAATTGACACACAGGGGTCCCCACGCCTACTTTACAAAGAACCAGACTGGATGGGTGCAAAGATCCAGTGATGTTTAATCATTTTTATTTGTGAGTGGCTTTAATTTGTCTAATTTAACCTTCCATGTTTATATTTTGCTCAAGACAGTAGGAAAGTACTTAATTTTGATGTAAAAATATTGAAACCACAATATCCCTTGTAGGAAAAGCTTCCCTGTTAGGAACCAGGACGGTGTCCAGCATCAGTGCAGAGCAGTGTGTGTTAACACTCCCCACAGTCAGGAAGCACATGTCACCTGCTGCCTGTGACAACAGGTGCCTGGTTCTGCACCTTCTGTTCATGAATACACACCTGTCGGGGGTGTTAGTTTGCTCTGCTGACTCGATGAGAGAGGGCCATGCCACCGTTCACTGCTTCCAGCCCAGGCAGCACAAGCATTTGGCCCTGCCTTTTGTTTTGCCCCTTGGGGGTCCATGTGCAGGGCTGGTGAGGGTCCCCCCAGCCAGGAAGGCAAGAGGTATATTAAAATTCTGTTCCAGCTCATGCCTGTAATCCACAAACTGAATGAGGATGGTTCTCATGCAAATCCACGCTTCTAAAAAATCTGTTGGATGAAAACCACACTGCAGCTTGGATCACTGGAGAACCAATCATAAGTCGACCAGTTTGTCATGTATCTTTCCTTATGAAGAAGGTGATAGACCTGATTGTGAGTTGTTTAGTGGTCCTGGAGGTCAGCCTCATAGGCATGTTTCTTAAGAAGCTGACTGATCAGTGGGGCTTTCCCAGTGCAGGGATCCAGCTGTGTGTCCCTCATCCACATAGCATCTTTAAGCTGCACCGGCCACTTCCTGGGGGCATGTGCTGAGGGAGATGCAGAAGGCAGTGTGAGCATTTTTCTCACAAGCTGAGCACCTTTGGAACATTTCTACCCACACCGGTCTTTCATTCTATTACTCTTTCAACACAGGTTTTGGGTCACTTCTCCTGTCTCTAATGTTTATAATTACACCGTAAAGTTGGCTTAAATAGAATGAAAATGGTTTATACCACAGTTATAAGGTCAAGTCTGTCTTTACTTTTTTCAACCAATACAAGCACGACCTGTTTGGAATATTGTTTGTAATTGAATTTACATTTACAAAAAAGCCTCAGGCTAAGAATTTGAGCTGGGGTGGGTAGAAAGGGATGAGAGAAAAGTCCGAACAGAGAATGATCAAAAGTGGCCACAGCACTGTTGAGCACAGTTTGAAACAAACATGCTGATTTTAATTAGTGTCTTGAGTAAAAATTAAATGAAACAAAGTTTAACAACAATAAAAAAAAAGGAAGATGACACAACAAAACACCTTAGAATTCTGCTTTAAAATGACCTTAACTTTTCCACTACTGAAGACAAACATAGAGCAATGAAATTGTCTGTTTTTGAAAATTGTTTACAATTAGCTGAAATGTTAAGACTAGTAGACTGTGTCATGGCTAGGAACAACCAAAAGTAATATTTTTGCTTCTCGTTCACCTGCACGTGTGTTGAATACTTAAATGGTGCTTAAATATTGCACATGTGGGTTTTCTTCTGCCTACCCCACTGTTGGAAGAAACTGGTAAGTGACTTGTCCAGGGCCATGCCGTGAACAGTGGTTTCTGCCTAGACCCTGTTCCTGGGCCACATTCTCCCCAGCAGGGTCCTGAAAGCTTGTGAGAAAAATAAAATTAAGTTCACAAATCTTCATTTCTGAGTGGGAACTTGACAATGGTGCTTTGATGGAAATAGAGGGTCTCTATCTTTTAGGGATGGCGTGCCATTCCCGCCAAGTCTCACCCCATCCCTCCCAGGGAGCCAGGAAAGGACTGTCTGCCTGGCTTCTTTCAGGGTTTTGGGGGATGAGAAGAAATTTCTTCTCTTCCTTCCAGGTTGAATTCCTTGGGGGAAGATCCCAGTTTTCTATGTTGTTTTGACAGCTAGAGGGAAGTTATTCTGATTCTTTTCTCTGATGAACCATTTATTCTGAAGATAAGGAGAGGTCACTGTTAACTTTGCTTTTTCTGGCCTTTGGGAGGGACGGAGGAATGGAGTAAAAGCAGAATCTCATCCTCTCTCTTACTTCTAGTTGCCTCTCACCTTCTTAGAAATGACCTTTCTCACCAAAAGAAGCAGAAATCAATTGATTTGTGTGACCTTTTGTGGTTTATATTAGTGAACCTTTCTGAAAGATTTTTTTTTTTTGTGAGGTAGAGTAATTTTCCCCTTGGAAACATAGATGTGCTTGTAGGGAAAAAAAAAATGGTGTGTTGAATTTGCTCTTTTACTAGCCTTGATTTTTAATTCTTAGCTAAAAGCAGGGAGTTCCTGGTGCAATTTCAGTGAATAGTATCTGGGTATATTTTGCAAAGTCATAAAATGTCAAACTTCATGTAAATTGTATTTCTAAAGCCGCCCTCGCAGTTAGACACTGTAATTCTATCCAGACAATGTCTTTTTCGGTGAAAGAGACTCAAACAACTTTCTTCACAGACATGCTTTGACAATTTCATTGACTTTACTCATAACACTATCTGAAAAGAACTTTGTTTCAGAAAGTAGTCAATAGAACACAATGTCGTGGGAATTCTTTGCACAATTGAACTCATGGAAGAATAGCATTCTATTTCCAGAAGAAGCAGAAAGTCCAGGGACATTTAGCCTCCCACAGAAAGATGAAGACTTGATATTTCAGAACTAAAGTTAAACAGTGTGATGGGAATTGTCAGGTGCTGATAATATGCTAGAATCAGAAAGTTAAGACATCAGGTTACATGGAGTCTAGCAGGCAAAGGGTCACCAGCATGACTAGCATAGAAAAGGTCAATGTTTAACTTTCCCAAGTTTCGCTTAAATTCAATGTACAAGAGAGAGGGAGAGAGAGAGAGATGGAGAGAGAGAGAATTCTTGGTTGGTTATATCAATGCATTAAAAAGTGCTCTGGATAGAGAATGAGAAGAATGTTTTAACTATTTTCAAAAAGACTTCATGTGCTATGTACACAGACCGGACTTGTCTTGATCTTCTGTGTTCCGTGGTTGCATATATGCAGAGAGAGAGAGGGAGAGAGAGATGAAATGAAAACAAACAAACAAAAAGAATGAGGGGGAAGAAAGAAAACATGCAGGAATATTAGAAGACTAGGAGGAAATTAAATTTTTTTCCCTGGGTGAGGAAAAGGGAAACAAAAGGAAAAGGTTAACATTTAATAAAACAAACCCCAGGGTCACACATGGGCTCCGAAGTAGTAATTAAGTCTGGCATCTAGACCCTTGAGAGAGCAGACCTCGGTATAAAGAGAAGCAGGGGTGCCCGCAAGGGCTCTCTTCCCAGGGTTTGTACTGATTTGCAGTGAATTTAGACCCTGGCCCTTCTAGAATACTGGGTTTCTTGTCACTTTTTCATAGTTCCTTCCATTGTCCTTGGCCCTGCTGGCAAAGCTCTAGGAACGCATGACTTGAAGTGTGGTGCATGGTTGGGGCTGGTCCACAAAGTGTTTTGCACTTGTTCATGATGAGATGAACACTAAATGAGAGAAAGCTTCTAGAAACTTCTGTAACAATTGGATGGAGTCATTTTATGTCGTTGAATCTAATTTAAAAAATGAGGCTTCCTTTTGTATACCTTTGGTTTTCATTTAATTTCAGCTAGTAATTTATTTTTATTGTATATTGACAGAATATCAGTCTGTGATAGATTGGGGGAAAAATGATCTTATTTCACAGACGGTTTGAGAAGCACTGCTCTGGAGAACCAGGAGATACTGTCTTTGGGAAAAGGTCTCACCTTCTTCCAAATGTGGATAGAATTTATGAAGTGGAGGAGGGTCAGATATTTCTCATCTTGGAAAACACAGCAGCAATCACCCCTAGTTAGTGGCATTCTTTAGAGCAGTGTTTCTCAAAGATATTTATTTTAGGACTCCTCATACACTTAAAAAATTCAATTTCCAATTGTTCATTATAAGTTGATAGAAACATAGTTGGTTTTGTAAAATATTATCTTTGTATGCTGTGACCTTACTAATCTCATGTATTTGGTCTAGTAGGGTTTTTTGTTTGTTTGTTTGTTTGTTTGTTTGTTTGTTTTTGTAGATTCCTTGTGACTTTCTACATAGATAGTCATATCACCAGAGAGTGGATTTGGTTCACGTGATTATGGAGGCTGAGAAGTCCCCCAGTCTGCCACCTGTAAGCTGGAGACCCAGGAGCACTGAGGGTGTAAGTCCAAATGCAGGAAAAGACTGATGTCCCCAGCTCAGAAGTCAGGCAGAGACTGCAAATTCGCCTTCCTTATGCCTTTTTATTCCATTTGGACCCCCCAGAGGTTGGACGTGTCCACCTGTGTTGTGGAGGATGATCTACTTAATCAGTTCACTGATTCAAATGCTAATCTCATCTGGAAATATCCTCACAGACACACCTGGAAATAATGTTTAACCAAGTAGCTTGGCACTCTGAGACCCAGTCAAATTGACACATAAAACTGACCATCACAAGGGAAAAATAAATTCCACATTCTAACTGCTGCCCGATGGGGCTCCTAAGAGGGACCTTGTTCTGGTCAGACCTGGTGCAGGTGTGGCAAGAGGCCAGCAGAGCGAGCCCCAGCCAGACCATCCAGGATTGATGTGGGACACAAGGTGTGTTTCAGATTCAGTTTAGTTCTCCCCCAAATCATCTGGATCATATAAAAGTCAGAAAAGAAAGACATTTGGGCATGGGGGCTTCACAGGTGGCCAAAGGGTACACAATTCTTCAAGCAGAGAAGTGGCCTGAGAAAGAGAGAAGAAAACCTTAGGAAAGAGCGAATGAATCAGATGGTTGACTGTGAGCTTGAAAGGAAGGTAGCTCTCTTCCTCTCCTTTACAAGCCTCGGGTGGAGAAAGCAGTCAGGATGGGAACAAATAATCCCTCACGGGAGCTGCCCAGGAGGAGGTAGTTGGGGAGGGGAGAAAGCGCAAAGCCAGATGCCTCAATGCAAACACTACGATGTTTGCCTGTGCTATCTTTGTAATGATATTAGCCAACGTGCTTCTTCAGCCTCTTGTAAAGATATCTCAGCTTCTGACTATTTTACTTTTTATTTTCCTTCCAGGAGTGAAGCCCTAACTGGTAGGGATTTGGGTGAGTGAATAACGTGGGGTCCATTTGGAGTTCTGACCATGGTTTTAAATCTTGTTCTGTATCGGATCCACAGTGGCAGCGATGTACTGTTCTGATAAAAAAGCCAAGAAGCCTGGTGCCTTCCATGAAAGGAGACAGGCATTAACTTTCTTCCCCAGCCTGGTTACTCGGGACATTAATCAGCCCATAAAAATGGGATTAGGTCAACTCTCCATGCAGTTTTGTAGTTCACCTTTAAAATGCAACCATTCTTTGTGTTTTAATATCGGGTGGTCACGTTTTAGATGTAATGAAAGAGCAGGGATATTTTCCCACAAATTTTCATGGGGATTCGTGACTACAGATGGAACCCTCCCTGAAGACATTTAATGAACAATTATTCAATCTGGGGGATGGCTCTGAAGGAGCCATTCCAGCTGAGAGTACATAAAGTGAGTTCCCTAAAAGCTGTATAAATGAGAGACTGGAGTAACCCTCAAACATATAGTCATCTATTTTATCCTTTATTGCCTAATGAATATGTTATAATACCATGAGCCTATCAAGCTTGAAACTTTGCTCTGGCTCTGAGTCCCTGAAGGCAAACAGATGGATGTTTAAATCCTTCCTCTTAAAGTCTTACTCGATTGCAAAGCCTTTGCTGAAATGTAGAGTCTGAAATTTTCCCAAGTTCTGAAGCATCCTCCTCCGCTTTGAAGGAATGGCTCTGACTCTGCCCTTCAGGGTCGCCTTCCCCCTAACCCCTCATTTTCCCTTCTCTCGGATACAATGCTGGAAGGGACCTCAGGGTCATTTCAGGCCAGAGTGCCTATGGCTCTCAACTAAAGAGAAGAATTCAGGCCTGGAGTGGGTTTTCCCAAGCAACTACATTTACTCAATTTAAAGAACTGATCTGGACTCTGAGATTTTGTTCTCTCCTCCCCCCCTTTTTTGGTAATATCTTCTTTTATTAGGTGATTTTTAAACAGTATCTCTTCGAGATCAAATAAAATGTTTTCCAATAAAGCTTTCTTTTAAAAATTTTGCTATAAAAGCCAAGAGTCTGGGAACCAGGGGTTTAGTGTAATCCCTCCATTTTTGGCGGTTGAGGGCAAGGCCATTGCCCATCCCCAAAGTTGCTGAGTTGGTGCCAGAGGTAGGTCAGTACCAGGCTTCTGCCTCCAGCCTGGTGGCTTTTCCTCCATCATGCTGTCCATCTAAAGTGGACAGAGAAGGTCTTATAAGTGTGGGTACAGCTCCTGGCAGTGAGAAAGGCCATTAGAATCCTCTACAGCATCTGGCTTTATAACATGAGTCTAAAGTGGCTGTGTCAGGGGCAGAGCTTTGCTTTACGTTCAAGAATTCTGGAACGCTCAGGTGTGCAGATGGTTCCCTGACCCGCCCGAGGATGGCCCCGAGCACAAGCTCAACGACTTCTTTCCTGGGATGAGGCCTGGCCCTCTCTAGTTTCCCCACTTTTTCTTCCTGTAAGAGCAAGTTTTCCTAGAACGTCTACTCCTAAACCCATGTGGGTCATTAGCAATTTCAGAATGAGCAATTTCATTCTTTCTTTCTTTTTTAGTAGTCCGTGAAGTTGGGAAGGGAAAAAAGGAAAGCTCGGGAAGGGAAAAAAGAAGCAGATCTGGGCTGGATGTGCAGAGGGGGCGGGGAAAGGGGAGAGGGCAGAGATGTGAGCAAAGGCACCTGCAGACGAGGAGGAGCACTGGTTCAGCTTGGCCCTCTTGTCTGGAGTCCTTTATATGGCAGGAGGGACCACAGGGAAAATGGGAATTTCTGAGTGATATGCTTGAACTGGAGACATTCAGAGAGTTGATTCTAGCCCCAAAGGGATCCCCCAAGCCCATCAGCTTACGGCAGGGGGCTCAGGACACATCTTGGTTAATATTGTCACACATTCTTTTTTATTGAAAGACATCCTAAGGGCAATCTCAGAGCCCCCTTTGTGTGAATCCTTAGGAGCCGAGCTCTGTCCGGTGTCCCTGATTTGAGTGGCTGGTTTTGTCACCCAGGACATGGAAGTGAAAGGCAACAGCATCGTGGTGGTGGAGAGGGGGCTTGCTTTCATGCTTGATGCTAGCACAAAGATGCCCCGAGCAAAGCTTCTCTGAGAAATGAGGGAGCCCCCTTCCTGTGAAAAAAGCCATTTCCCCAAATAGATCTTTGGGGAGTCTAAAATGGGGATTTTTAAGGTTTCCTAGTGGGTGCTGTGTTCCAGTTCCCTTTAAGTGTCATGGGATAGGGCTTTAGTTGGTGTCAGCAGTGAAGGTTTTGCAAACTCTAAAATCTCAAGGTGCCTATAAACAACTCCAGCCTGATGCAATCCACCAGGCAGAGACTCCCTGCTAGAGACAGCTCTCAATAGATAATAGAATATTTTTCTTATTACCAAAGTATTACACGAGCACTTGAGCAACATTAAAAGTTACAGATAAATAAAAAGACAATTAAGAAAAACACTGTAATCTCAACGCCAAGAAATCTCTGTCCAGAGACCCTTGCTGTGAACACCTTGTTTTTTGTTCTTCCAGATTTATTTTATGTAGCACATATGCCTACAGACACATACACACACACACACTTGAAAAAAAAGCAACATGGTTCCATATCATATAAGCTGTTTTTTCAATGATTAATGTATTACACATATCTTTCTCTATAAAATATAACATATCTAGAAGAAATAGATACAAATTTCAGTTTACAGAATTGGTTATTATGTGGAAAGGATATCTGTGTCTCCCCAATTTCATATGTTGAAATCCTAACCTTCAAGGTAGGTGATCAGGTCACGAGGGCTGGGGCCCTCGTGGACATCATTAGTACCCTCATAAAGAGGCCTCAGGAAGCCCCTTCGGGCCTTTCTGCCTTGTGAGTTTACAGCAAAATACAGAGTCTATGAAGTGAGCTCTCACCAGACACTGTGATCTTGGACTTCCCAGTTTCTAGAACCATGAGAAAAATATGTTTGCTGTTTATAAGCCACTTAATTTATGGCGTTTTGTTAGAGCAGCCAGAATAGACTGAGACAGCAATGTCATGGGCAAACGCATCTCACAGAAGCAAAAGCTCCATCCTTGAGGAACTTTGTCTGCTGCTGGCACCTACCCTGGCAGAATGCACTGGGGTCCCGCATCTGAAGGGTCCGGCTTGTGATGCTGGCTGACCTAGTCTGAATCCCAGTCCCCACTCCATGACCTTGGGGTTGGTGTCCATCATCGTAGCTACCATTTATTACCGTTTATTCACCACGCTGTGCTAGGCGCTGGGCCAGGTTGGGTATTTTTTTTTCCCCATCATTTACTCCTACTTTGTACGGGAGCCACACATCCAAAATAAGGACACAGAGGACACAGATGACGTCAGCCAGTTACCAGTGGGTAACTCTACCGGAGGCCAGTCTGGGCCTGAGTCCGCGGGCTGCAGCTATGCCCTGCTGCTGCTGCAGTGCCGTGGTCTTATCCGAAAAATGGCTCATAACGAAAACACCGGCTTGTACCGTCGTTGTCAGGTTCGTGTGAAATCACGCAGGTGAAAGCATCGCATCAATCCTCCAGTAGGTTATAAACAGCAATAGTTATTAAGAAAGAGAGCAAATGATTGAAAGCTGAGATTCTCCCAGAAAAATGCCTCCAGGTTTCAAAGCAAAAGGGAAAAACTGACAGGCCAGGGCCCAACCAAGGCAGCTTCCTGAATCATTGTTTGTGCTTTGTACGGTGCTGGGTAGTTTTCAGCCAACACTTGAAAGCAGGATATTTCATGTACAAATTTGGATGTCCAGCATTTCTTTGCAATGGGTAAAGTCTGTGGTCTGAGTCCATCGTCTGCAGAGTGGCACTCTCTGGGGGTGACTAGAAGCTTCCCCTTCTAACACAGGCACGTGATGGAGGATTTTCCCACATCCGTTACAGCTGACTTCACCTGTTCACATGTAGCTGTGTGTGTGTTGGTTCTAAGGACTGAGGCGTGTGTGTGTGTGTGTGTGTGCACGTGTGTGCATGTACTTTCACTAAGAGTGGAGGGTAGGGAGGATGCTTTAGAGGCCCTGGTCACCTCTCACAGAGTGTTGTGAAGCTCAACCTTGAACTGACCTGGAATTCTGCTGAGTGACCCACAGCCCAAGACAAAATGATCTCATCTCAGATCAAACAGGAAAGTCTTTAAAGTCTAAGCAGAGTTTCTAAGAGGGTGGTAGGCTCCTAAAGGATCTGGGGGTTCCCACTTAAAACCCCAAGGTGTAAGGAAAGGATCCCAGATGAAAGGTATTGATAGTGCTTTGCAAGCGTGAGTTAAGAGCCTTGATGTGACTTCCCAGGGCTCAGGCTGCTGAGTGCGATGAAGAGGCCCCTGTCCCTTTCATCCTGTCCCTCCAGACTTTTGCACTGTGCTGTGCAGGACATCATTATTCTGGATTGATTGGGAGCTGACTTTGCCTGGGTATGCAGGTGACCAGGACCCAGAGAAGCCTGCTGCCCCACGTAAGAGGAATCATGGGCCCCCGTGGAGGAGGGAGTTGCCCAGGGCCAGAATCAATTACAAGGGGTAAAGACGCTGCCCAGATTTGATTGTGTTGGCTGAGTGGGCCACGAGGTGAAAGAAAAGTCCTCTGATCATAAAGCTCAGAAAGGCCCCGAGTGGTTTTTTGGCCAGTACTTCCTTAGAACAGTACCCATGGACAAACTCTGATCTCATTTGACGTCCGTGATTTTTCACATAAAATTCTTACATACCTAGGGGAAGCTCTCTCATGCCCAGTGCCCATCCAGGTGAGCCAGTGACCAAAGAGATAACTCTTAACTAATCTTCAGCCTGCAAAGAGCATTTCCCTCAAGACCCTACTGCTTTTATCATCCATGCTTCTAGACCAGCAATCTCCCACTAGTTTATGCTAGATGTAAGGTTATTTTTTGTTTTAAAGGAATGCTGCTTAGGAAGATCATCAAAAGGTCATCAGACCTCTTATTTATTTTCTAGTTTTGAAGTTTAAGTTTCCTGCTAATAGACGTGGTGCTCTCTAAAAGGGAGCAAGTCTCCAGTTGAGTCCTCCCCCAAAGGATTTTTATTCACAACGTAGTCTGAAGGGAGAGGGGAGTTTCTCCTTTAAGTGGAAGGAAGCATGTGGGAACAGGATTTAATCCCTTACGGTTCCCAAAGTTTTTTTGTTTAAAAAAAATTTTTTTTTTTATTAAAGCTGAAACCCTTAGAAATGGTCCAAGATCCAAATAATGTTCTTATCTGTAGTTTTCTTTGGAAACTGTTCAGCAGTAGATATAGATGTCCAAAACCGTATCCAGCCCTGTCTCAGGGAGCTATCTATGGGGAAGCTGTTGCCTTGGGAACACCCACTGCTCTTCTGGCTCCCCTCTCATTCTCCAAATTGAAACCATTTTTTTTTGTTGTTGTTGTTCACAAATTGGACTTTAAAAATGCCAAATTCAAGGATGCTGATTCAAACATTATATTTTGAACAGAGCACACCCAGATTCACTCTGATCATCCTTTATCTTGCCACTAAAGATGGGGACTTGAGCATGGAGAAAATGGAAGCCAATCAGGAAAATGGAAGCCAATCAGGCTTCTCCAGCCCAATACCCTGGACACAGCAGCCAAGATAGTGTTTCATGGAGCCCATTCATCTGAGCAGGGTGCATCTGATTGAAGCATTTAGCCTTCGGTATAGGCTTGTACTTAACAGCATCCAAATGGTTGTGCTTTCTAGTTTTATTAAAGGAGCCGGATCCTTCTCATACGTTTTCCATTAATGGGATTATAAATTGATATAATTTGAAGTCCAAGAATGCAGAACTGGTATGTGGTAAACATAAACATGTGTTTGGTGTTAGATGTAAACTAGGACAGCCAAAGTGGGCAAGTGTTGTAAACTTCAAACATGAAACAGATGTAAGGTAATTAGAGGCACGTACGTGAAGACAACAGCAGTGATCTGTAGCAATGAAATGAACTGTTAGTTTAGGCAGTAATCGCTGTGGCCCTGGTGGATTTATCACGTTGCTAGCTGCTGTGTGAACTTGATGTTACCCTTCTCTAGAAGAACTCAAGGATTGCTTTTTTTTCCTTCCAAGGCAGGAAGTACAACTCGGAAGCACGTGGACCGCAATACTGGTTCTATACTTCTGAAAAAAGTGCCTAATGCCTACTACAAAATGGATTCACTAGTTGGTGAGAATTTGAAAATATTATATTGACACAGTCTTTAAATTTTAGGAGCAAGCTCTTAAACCAGATCAGGAGAAGTTTGGTTAGATCACAAGTGAAGTCTGTGGGATAAGCTTCCTTCCAGCAACATGGGAAAGTCTGTTTACTTTGTGTGCAGGTGACAGTGGCATATTTTAATGGCAAAACTCAGCTTTGGAGTGAGTTTCACAGTTGGGTTAAACTAAAATGAAAGAGACCCTCACTATAATTTTCTGATGCCCAGAAAGTAAACATTTAAGCAAAAAGTCTTGGAATTTGGGGGGAAAAGAGGGATAGAACTTTCCTCCTGTGGTATCTACTGAGAAGAACAGCATTTTGTGGACCTAGCCATTTTTGTGACGAGGAATCACTCTGGTACTGTGTGGCAGCCAATGGGTCATTTTCACAAGTTACTTTTGATTTAGTGAAAGCCAAATCAAACCAACTCTGATGTCACCAGCGTGTGCCAAATTTGTTTTAAAAATCGTAAGCATCACAGCTGGTAAAGAGCTTTGTTCATTTTTGCATTGATTGATGTAAAAATGTCCCCTTTGTCTATGTGTCCAGCTCTGAAAGGCATTGAAGGAAGATGGCTGATTGATGAAATGAAGAAGGTCAGGGGAAGAGCTCAGTGGTGGAGTGCATGCTTAGCATACACGAGGTCCTGGGTTCAATTCCAGTACCTCCATTGAAAAAAAAAAAAAAAAAAAAGAAAGAATAAAGAAATGAAGAGGAGCCTGTAAGTACCAAGGAGAAAACAAGGGATGGATAATGTCAACCTGTAATTGGCCTCCATCCAGCCAAGAAAGGCATGGGCTTAAACCCACCTTTCATTTCAAAGTGCAGCCCCTTCTGGGGATGACGAAAGCATGTCTGCTCAAGCGGTCCTCCTGTCCTTTATGACACCTGGATTTAGAGGTCAGGCAGCTGTCATATCCAGCTGGAGACCCTTCACCCCCTACCTGCAGGCATAACGTTATTAAGCCCCATTAAATTATGAACATTCACTGCCCCTTCCACCACTGACAGTTTCTCACTTTAAGACAGTTAAGGTGGGCAGGGGAGGTTATAACTCAGTGGTAGAGTATGTGCTCAGCGTGTACCAGGTCCTGGGTTTAATTAATCTCCAATACTGCCATTAAAAAAATAAATAAACTTAATTACCTTCCTCCCAGATAAACAAGAAACAGTTAAGGTGGTCCTCTCAGGAACGCTGTTTCCTTCTCTTTATCAGAGACTCACCTCTGTCTTAGAGAAAAAAGCACTGCACTTGGAGTTCAATGGCCTGCTACTACTAATTTTTAGGAAAATGAAGGCCACCATCAGCTTCTGCCTTTGTAAAATGGGGAAGAATGATATTCATCCTTCTTACCTTCCTGGTTGCTCAATGAAATAAATAATCAATATGAGAGTGCTTTGTCAATGGTATTCCTACTGTGTGTTCATGCTGTTGCCTCCATTTGGAATGCTCTTCTCTCCTGCTCTGGCAGGCCAGCTCCTATACAGCCTTCAAGACCCTATTAAAATGTCCCCTCCTCTGCCAAGCTTCTTGACTCAGTGCAGAGAGGCACCCTCTCCTGGACCTTCAGGGCATTCTGTTCTCTGTCAGCCAGCCATGCTGTGTTGTCACTGTTTACATCTTCATCTCTGTGGCTGGACTCTGAGCAACTCGAGCAGAGGGACAGTGTCTTATTCAAGTTGTGTCCCCATCTTCCAATATCATAGCTGGCCTTAGTGGATACTCAAGAAAAGTTTGTTCAGTTAACTTGTGGAGGGCATTTGATGGGCTCCCTCCAATCTACGTGCTTGAGTGGAAGATTCTAGACCACTGGACTCTAATAATAACACACAGCCTTCTGTTCTGCCTTCTGTGCCAGAAGATAGCTAAGGAGCAAAGCCTCTTGTCACGGTCAGATTCAAGGCTTCCTTGGAGGAGAAGGAGGGAAAACCTTTGTAAGCCACCATGTCCACGTTGCCCGTGGAGAGCTCAGCTTACTCTCTTGTGCTTAAGTTAGAGAATAAATGTGAAAGGGGGGAAGGGCATAGCTCAAGTGGTAGAGCACATGCTCAGCACCCAGGAATCCAGGGGTTCAATCCCCGGTACCTCCTCCAAGTGGAACTCAATGATGAAACCTGATTACCACCCCCCATAAAACAGACAATACAATCCAAATGTGAAAGGGCTTCAGAAACAGCCAAGTACTAGACAACTGCAGAGAATCATTCTGTGTGGTTTCCCACCCATTTGAGGCCAGCTTTTGAAAGTCCAGAATCAAGTCTTAAATGCCTTTGTATCCCCTTTGGTGTAGAAGACAATGATCAATATTTGTGTATTGAATAAATAGGTCTTTATCTTTACGATTATAGTTTCCCTTTATTTTTAGCCACCATAACACATGAGGGCAACACCTAATGCATCCTGCTCCCCTCTTTCACCTCTTTCTGCACTTTTCTCCATGGAGGCAATGGACGATTAGGATTTCATTTACAGGGAACGGCTGTGGGTGCCAGTGTAGTAAATACATGTAGCTGAAGTCACTGGATTCTCTCCATATCATATACCTCCCCCCATATCTAAAAAAAAAAAAGTCATCATTTAAGTAAAAAATAAGGATATTTATTTGAGAGCCTCTGGCATTGGTTCCAAGTGAGGAAAACACTGGGAAGTTATATTTATTTTTTTATTTGTAGATCAGTTATAATTACTTAGATGAATAGAAAATGATGAATACTGCCTTCCATTGGCATTTGATATGTATGTATTGATTTGTATTAAATTTTATTAATGTATGCTGTCTGTTGCACTTCTGCTGCATATACAGTGCAAGTTGTGTGGGGGGTGTGCCAAGAAAAATAAGATGTGATTTTGCTATAAAGGAGTGTAAAATATGATTTTCGAGATTGAGATGCATACAAATAAAGCATAACTTGTAATAAACATCTGTGTATGATATGATCCAGCAACCCCACTCCTGGACATATATCCAGAGAAGACTAATTCAAAAAGCTACACGTACCCCAATGTTCATAGCAGCACCATTTACAATAGCCAAGATGTGGAAGCAACCTAAATGTCCATCAACAGATGGCTGGATAAAGAAGATATGGTATGTACACACAATGGAATACTACTCAGCCATGAAAAAGAATGAAATAATACCATTTGCAGCATCATGGATGGACCTAGAGATTATCATACTAGATGAAATAAGTCAGAGGAAGACAGATATCATATAATATCATACGTGGAATCTAAAATATGACACAAATGAACTTATTTAGAAAACAAACATGCACAGACATAGAAAACAAACTTATGGTTACCAAAAGGGAAAGGGGGGGATATATTAAGAATTTGGGATTAGCAGATACAAACTACTATATATAAAATAGATAAAAAAACAAGATCCTACTGTATAGAGCAGGGAACTATATTCAAAATTTTGTAATAAACCATAATGGAAAAGAATATGAAAATGAAAAAATACATATATATGTAACTGAATCACTATGCTATACACTAGAAACTAACACAACATTGTAAATCAACTACACTTCAATAAAAATTTTAAAAATCTGATTTATAGATATTTAAATCTATCTGTATGTATATGTACCCACACATACATACATATATATGTGATGTGAGATATATTAAATGCTCTGTGAGTTCAGAAGGTGGAATTTCTTTGAGGGAAAGTAATAATCCTTAGGTTCTAATGACAACAGGGTTGTTTGTATGAGGTTTCTTTTTTAAAGGTGTACAACATTATACGTATATGTATACATAGAAGATAAGAAGTGGGGAGGATCAGGAGGGCGAGGAAGAAAGAGAGAAGTGTTTTGATTTAATAACAGGCTGTGGAGCCAAATTTCTGGAGTTCCAACCCCACTTCTAAGTGGACTTGGCACATTTTCAGATCTCTCTAAATCTGTTTTCTTTTCTGTAAAATGTGAACAAGAAGAGCATCTTCTTCCTAATATTGCTGTAAATACTCAATATGATACTAAATAGAAGGCACTGGGCACGTAGCCTGGACCCCTGAACCTGCTGCAAAAACACTGCACGTTTACTGCGGCATTTGTGCCCGTTTACCTGCGTTACCCCAGCTAGTCTCCCGGCAGCCGTGGTCCTCCGCCTGTTTCCCAGGTGAACAGGCACAGGTGACTGCTTTGCTTGGTGCTGCCCTCCTGGAGTAGATGCTCAGTGCATTATTCCTCCATACGTTAATTTTTAAAAAAAATTTATTTATCTATTATTGTATTATTTAATTATTTTATTTTGGCTGGTTGGGGGAGGTAACTGGGTTTATATATTTTTAGAGGGGCTACTGGGGATTAAACCCAGGGCCTTCTGCGTGCTGGGCATGTGCTCTACCACTTGAGCTATACCCTCTCCCCTCCATGTATTAACTGAATTGGGCCAATAATTGAGCTCCATAGCCAAGGTACTGAGAAAAAGCACTTAGCCCAAAGCAAACACTGTGTCATCCTTTGCTATTCCTGCACAGTCTTCCCTTCCTGGTGGTGCCTTCCCCACTTGGGAAGTGGGGCGGAGGACCCTCAGGACCACCGACTGGCAGAGGAAGGCTCCATGGTTGTCTAAGGACAGTGTCCCTGAGTCAGAGCTGCAGACACTGGGAAGCAACACCTCCCTTATAATTAACCGTTTGGCTGCTGAGCTGAGGGTCTCTTTGAAAGACACCCAGGTGACAGTGGGGTGCCTGTGGTCCCAGACTGTGGAATTACACTGAGCCAAGAGCTAAATGGCCCCTCACATCTACTCATTTTCTCTTAAATTACATGTGATTAGGAGTATAATTACCACTTCTTACTCTTTCCCCCCAAAACACTATTTTTCTTTGCTCTCGCAGCACTTTGTGGGGGAGACAGAACACACCAAGGTTGTGTCAGGGCTGGGGAAGGCTGGGGGTGTGAATGAGAAGAGAAGCCAGGAGGTGGGGGGGGGTGATGAAGCCCTCCCCTTGTGACACTGGTGAGCTCTGAAGTTCAAAAACAAAAATCCAGGGGCGAGAGTGAGCATCAGAGAATGTATGCAGAATGCTTTGATTACTGAAATGGTACCGGCCCAGGGTTCCTGAAATGATATGTGTGCTTACATTAGAATTATAAAGCTCGGCTGTTGATCTTTTTATTTTTGGAATGTCTATCCCTCTAATTACTTTACAGTCCAAATGATTAAAAAAAGGAGCAGAGAGCAACAGATGATCCCAAATTGCTGTGTTTAAGGGAAAGGGTTGTCTGTTTGCGTGGGGCTCTCCCTGTAATGAGAGCCACTGCTGGGAGCTGTTTAGACAGACTCCTAAAACGGGCTGAGCACTCTGGGGCCTTGGAGCTTCCCAAAGCCAGGGATGCTTCTGCTGGGACAGCGTCTGGCAGGAAAGGAGCGGCAGGGAGGATGCTGGGAGCCGCATTTTGAATTATTGGGTTCAGCATCATTCTGAGTACAAGGGGGAGGCTCTTTTAGCAGAAAGCTCTCAGGCTGGTCATCACTGATGTGGCAAACTCAGCCTCTGAGCAGACGGTCTCTAAATAGAACTGTCCAAGTGTCTGGAAGGCACACGCGGGCCCTTCCCTTCAAGGATGGGGGCCCGTGAGACCCCTGTATCCCCCTGCCCTCAGTGACATCCCGCTTTGTCCTCATCCACGCTGGATGGAGGCGTCCCACCCACAGTGGCTGAAAGGGGGTGTGGAAGTTGGGGTGAGATCCCTCTGAAGTGTGACATGGGAATAATTCTGGTTGCTCCCCAACATCACAGCCAAGTGCATCCCTCCCAGTGCCTGTCTCCCAGCCCCACCTCTGCACCATCCACTCTAGTACCAGGTGTAAGCAAGACTTGGTAAAAGGTGGCTTCAGGAGCGCAGTTGATAGCATCCCTTGGCTGCAGATGACTCTAGGTTGCAGTCACTAGGGGTCAACGTTCATTTCTTCAGCAGAGCCTGTTAGGGGAGGGGGCTGTAGGCCAAGCCCACCCAGGAGGGACCCACTGAAGAATCTGGGTTATTAAAGATAGCTTAGGCCTCACAGATTTCCTCGTGTCTCTTAGCGACCGGAAGAGAAGTTAGACCAAAGGCATTTCGCTTTTACATTGATTTCTTAATTAAAAAATATCTTTCTTTTCCTTTGGTCCAGGCCAAATGACCTTTAAATTTCCCCTCAGAATGCTGGGGTTTTTTTTAGGGTGTTGAAATCACTTTTCTCAGGTAGTTTGAAAGGCCTCCCCTCCCCCCCTACGCTTCTTGATGACTGAAAGGATAGACTGGTTCCTTATTTGCAGAATCTTTAACGTTTCTAACTCATTCTGGAGAAGGAGGACAGATGAAGTCAGTGTGATCTGGCCACTGAATTAATTTTCCAAGTTGATGAACTTGGCCACATTTCCACAATTAGAGGTTTCCCTTTGATGCTTGAAGAATTAATTTTTTTCCATGTAAAGCATCTCCATATGTCATTAATTAATTAATTGCTAAGGGGAGTATTTTGACCTAGCAAACTTAAAATCCAAATGAGTGACATGCTGTCTTTAGAAGGTACAATGGAGTCTATGGAATATGAAACCGCATTCTCAACTTCGACGAGGGAATCCATACATCCTTCCACTTATCCCCATATGAAGTGATGCTTTTGATATCAAGCATTGCAAGGAGTCATATTTAGCACTTTAGTCTCCTACCTTCCTCTTTAATCTTCCTCAGAAGTTGGTTTGTGGGTTTAATTCTAATTTATGCATGGGCAAGAGATGGGCAGGACTGTCTGGGTGTTTGAAAATAAGGTTCAAGACTACCTTTTGATAGAATACAGTTTGGTGTTTACCTCCGCTGACCTGTATTGCTAACCCTGACACGACCTGGAACCTGAACTGGGCACTCCTGGGACCTGTAGCAGCTATTCCTATGGTGGGGGGGGGGTCTGTCAATGACAGATGTGATGGCTGGGTACAGATTCTAGCCAAGAGAGAATTTCTCAGTGCTGTATTAAATATTTGGCATAAGAGAAAGTTAAGCTAAGGAGATGGCAGCATCAACTCCTGTGACTAGGCAGGAGTTTAAACAAAGGGAATTTTGTAGACTACTAGACAATAGAAAATTTAAAGTTGAATTTGATTTCTGTATCTAATTTTAAGACTGATAGAGTATAACTCTTTTTCTTTCCTTTTCCCTTTCCCAAAATAAAATGAACAACAGCAGTGATTTTAAATGATGGTAAGAGAAAAACAGATTAAGAGAACACATTGGGAACTTTGGACTTTGGACATTTGAGAGTTGTACAAAATAGAACCGTCACCAGTTCTATTTCAGGCTTGGTCCTATCTGGAGAGGTACGTTCCTTCCGTTTTATGGTGAACTTTGAATTAAAAATAAAAATTCTTCATAGGCCAACTTGCCCGCATTTTCTGGGACTGGTTTTTATCTTCATTTGCATATTTTAGAGGGGACAGAACTGACCCCTCCCACTCCCCTCTCCTCCCCCAGAAAGAGCCACAGGAATCTTGAATCTTTTTTTCCTTTGGGAACAGAAAATATTGCGGTAAAAATGGGCTCAGGTAAAAACCATTATAAAAAGCAGTTCAGAAGAAATGTCTGTAGACTGTAACCATTTGCAGGGTTTTGGCAATCAAGTAAAGAAAATGTCAACAAGGATGATTAAGGGTGCTGTCCACTTCTGCAGTCAAAACAGGCCTCAGTGGATAATTGTTACAGGGGCTAATTCGGCAGGAGATGATTTTGCTGGTGCCCACATACTGCAGTTGGAGGAAAGTTTCACTTTTGTTTTCCTTCCCAGGGCGCCACATGAATGTGAAGATATTTGGAAACCTTCCATCCAGTGCATGATTTCAGAAATAATGAAACAATAAACAAGAACCTGGTATTAATAATCTGTGGGTTTTAAATCTTATGCCATTAAAAGATGTAAGGATTAGTAATTTCTTGTCTCCTACAATGTATAACAGGCCTTAGGACACACGGATAAATGACTCATGTGGCGTCTACCATCTGACATTAAACACTCGGGCCCGGAGATTGAGTTCATTGGTGCTCGCTGGTTCCAACATGATACTACCTCATTAATTTAAATCTCCCAAAGCCAGATATGGGGAGGAATCAGGTTGAAAAGACGTGGTGCTGAAGCTCATGTTTGCACATCTGACAACCTTTGCTAAGAAGACTACGAATTGCCCATAGTTGAGGGAAGTCTGATCAAAGGGAACACACAGGTTCTGAGAAACACCAAACACAGGTAAATCATGGTGAGGCTCGATGTAATTTATGTCACCTCGACATCAGAACAGGCTTCCTGCAGGCCTCAACAGAGCAACACTGTATTAATCTACAGTGTGCTCCCGAAAGGATAGGAAAGCTGCCTTTCCTGTGAAATATCATCTCTCCAGAGAGCCTGGATTATCAAAGACTTTTTCCTACCCATTCATCTTTTATAAAAGTCACAATTGGAATAAGACTGTTTAAGAGCTATTTTATTAAAGGTAAGTGAAGAAAGCTGCTCTCTTGTCTCGATTCAACTGTGAAGAAGAAGAACTTTCTTTCCACAAGCAGACCAACCACTTCTGCAAAACACACACCAAGCTACAGCTCTCCAGCGTGTCAGGAGTAGGATTTGCAAGCCCTTCTTTCCATAAGCACTTGGTTGAGGAGGTCAAGGATGATGAAAGTGGCTGGGACATTCTGGATCTTGTACTTTGATACATGCACCTGTGAGTCAGCTAGAATGTTCTCTGACCCAACCAGAGGGAGGAGGTGAGGAGTACCAGGGCCGCAATATCTTGGGACACACCGCCTGGTGGCCTGGCTTTGGCCTGGCCTTCTCCCGGGAGCTAATTTGTCATCATGCCTATTCTTGTTCTCAAGAAATGTGAGTGCCTTGGTGAAAAGATGCTAGAAAAATGCACACAGGTCTGTGTGCTTTCAGTTTGAGGCTGGGGACCCACCAAAGCCGCTGAGTGTCCTGTGGAACAGAAGTGCTCAGTACAGCACAGAGAGGCCAGAAACTCCATTTCTAGCAACACTAGTGAAATTCAGAACCAATTTCCCTTCCATCCCATTGCCTCAATGAGACTCCAAAATGCTTGTCAATTAATAGGAATCAATTTTACTTTTTTTGCTTTGCAATAGCAGTATTCCACGGGAAAGGATCTTACAGCGTATGTCTATGTGACCGTTTCCAGTGAATTAATTGTGCAAATTCCTCCTCTGCTGGAGAGGGAAGTCCTTCTGTAAAACATTTACCTTGCCTGATAGTCTCACTTTATGCCAACATAGCAGTACCACCTGCCAAACAGAAAAGTCCTCATAATCCAGTATGAAATAACATTCATATTATTTTTTTGGAGGCTGGGTGGATAGTCTGGAGGACCAGTGATAACAGGGATTTTTGTGGGTGGGTAGACTCTGCAGAAGATAACACTAAAATAATATTTTGTGTTTATATTAAGTGGAAGGGATACTACACAATTTAAACCAGGGCAAAATTCAGAAAATATGAACACGGGGTGGGGGAGGGTGTAGCTCAGTGGTAAAGCGCATGCTTAGCATGCAAGAGGTCCTGGGTTCAATCCCCAGCACCTACATTAAAAAAAAAGAAAAGAAAAGAAATTATGAATACCTTGTGTTTGTAGAGTGCACTGCCCCTTATGAAATGCTTTCATATACAAAAACTAGTATGATCGCCTTCCCCATCTGTAAAGATAGGTGTCAGTAACCCCTTCTGATGGATGAGAAAACTGAGGTTCCAAAATATTCAGTGACTCAGCTAGTAGGTAGGAGAACTGGGCTGAAAAATCGAGATCTTTTAATTCCGACTTCCATCCAATTTTTGCTACATTTCTAATCATAGGGAATTTGTCAGAATGAGTTGGTGTTGCTTTGTGTTTCTAGTTAGGACCTTCAGAATAAAATCTGTATCATAGAATGAAACTCAGAGTCAGCCTACAGGGAGACTCCTGCAGGGAGTCTCTTCTTTAAAGACCTCTGGAATGTTATCCGCCTCTGGAAGGAACATCTCTGATGTGTGTAAGAAAAGGAAAAAGAAGAGAGAAAAGTCAAGGCCCCAGGCAAGGTTCCATGGTAAGCACAGAGCAGAGGGACTGAGGGAGCCGGTGACTTTGTGATGACCCCCCTAGACCCCCAGCTGGAGGATCCAGTGGGGTGGCCCTATTCAGCGAGGAGGGTCTGAAGCATTGCAAGGGTGTGGGGACTTCTAAGAATGTGGGTTTTGAGTCAAAATCGAAACTTTTCCTTACCTTCTGACTCACAGGGGATTAGAAAGTAGTGGCTGGATTAGACGAAAATGCTTCAGTTAAGAATTTAATCCTGTTAGGCAACAGTAAGTCACTTTTCTTAAAGGCTCTCTTGCCAAAGAGTAAAAAGAGGGGGGAAAAAAAGAAGTGCCTCCACCGTTTGTGAGATAATTGTTTCTGAAGAGCTGCTTGCCTAAGGCTTCTGGAAGGTAGGTTCCCTCCAGCTTGCAGGGCCCTCTCACCTAAAGAGAACAACGGATTTTACGCTGGGGTGTGAGCCATGTCAGGAGCCCAGGGCTTCCCAGCCGGGCTGTCCCTGCTTGTTGTCTGTGTCCAGGGAAGGAACTGGAATATTCCGGGCCAGTGCAGCGGGTGGGGAGCAGTGAGGAGGGACTTGGGCTGCTGTTGTCAGGGTTCAATTATGTACCAGAGTCAGATGCAAAATGAAACCAAATGGTCCCATCGGTTTTGACTTTGTAGACTTGAAAGCCAATTCAGAACCTTCTAGACCCTTCTTACTTCACAAGACTCTCCTTAAAGTGTGAGGACTTTATATCAGGTCTGCTTTGTTCTGTAGTATTTAACATGTCCCTTAGTGGAGGAGTGGTGGTGTTGGCAGAGAAATTATTGGCATCTTCATGCCAATAATGGGAGTGACTTTCTACACCAGAAAACTCCAGAAATGTATATGAAAATTATCATTATGTGGCTATAACCCTTGTACTGCTTGTAGGGTCTTCTATAGCAAGAAGTCTGAGGGCAAATTTCAGGGAAAAGTCTACCCAACTTTAGATCCAAAGACATGCTGTGGAGGGGGCGGTGGGTATAGCTCAGTAGTAGAATGCATGCTTATCATTCAGGAGGTCCTGGGGTCAATTCCCAGTGCCTCCATTAATTAAAAAACTATATATATATATAGTGTATATATGTATACACACACACAAACACACACATACGTATGTAAATAAATAAACCTAATTACTTCCCCCACAAAAAACCAAAGAAATGCTGGAAAGCTGTGGTTGAATCTCCTGTTGTCTATTGAGCCCAGTATCAAATCCTAGAGTTGCCCAAAGTCTGAGAAACACCACTTCTTTCCAAGCTGTTCAAAATCTAGTTGCAAAGATGAGACAAATGCACAAAATTCTGCATCCACTGGTCATAAAGGCCTTATTTGACATCAGCTTAGAAAGACAGTTTAAAGTGAATAACCAGCTGTACCAGGCCAAAAGACACCTGCCCTTCTGTCATGTTGTCCTGCCACACTGAACAAGAGCTTGTGAGAGGCTTGTCCCTTGGATCTCCTACTATGGGAAAAATATATCATGATTACTCTTCACTTGGTGTGGTGGTGAATTCTGCACGTCAGTTTGACTGGGCTGAGGGATGCCCAGATAGCTGGTAAAACATTATTTCTGGGTGTGTCTGTATGGGTGTTTGCACAAGAGATTAGCATTTGAATCGGCAGATTGAGGAGAGAAGATTGTTCTCACCAATGTGGGTGGGCACCACCTGCTCCACTGAGGGCCTAACCCTCCTGAAGAATCCTCAGGGACTTATCATCCTGTCCTCCGTGTCATCAGGCCTTGTTAGTGCTTTCAAGGCCATCAGACGTATTTTAATGGTTTTGCATTATAAAGGGAAGAGCCAATCCTGGGCTGCCTTTCCATCTTCTGCTCTCTGTCACTCTCTCCTTCCCTCCACATATATTTTATGGGCGCCCCTCAGAGGACTCCTCCTGGGTCAGACCTTCAGTCCCAGCTGCAGAGAATCCCTGGAAGTCCCAATGGATGGGCCCAGAGCCCTTTGGCTACAAAGCACGCTCTCCCTTTCTGCTGTAGGATACTTTGCTAGTTCGGTGGGCTGCACCCCTGTCTCTCCGAGTTCTGGGAGTTGTTTTGATTTTAATTTTTGGTCCATTGCAGCAGCACTGCTGGACACAGGGCTGTCCAGGTGACAGCACTTCCTGGTGCCACCTGAAAAGATGTTCCTTGGTGTCACTGCTGGGATGCTTTTCAGTGTCATTTTATAACCAAGACTGTGGGCTCCTGGTGTTTTGGGAGCTGAGGACATCGTGGGGGCGGGTAAATGGGCAGAACAATGAATAGAGTCTCCTGGCTTCATGTCATGGCCATCTGAAAAGATGTTGTTTTAAGCCCCTCCCCCTTAAACTGCCCCTTGGTCCACTGAGCAGAGCTGCCAAGATGCAGAGTCCAGCCTATTTGATGGGTGGGGAGGCGCAGTTCACTCTGGGTCATGAGCAAGATCTTTGGCCTTGGCGCGCAGAGGACATTGTGTCCCCAGGAAGTCCCCAGAGGGCCTGTGGTAGACATAGCTCAGGGTCCTTGCTGGCTGCATGCTGGCTCCTCAGGGAACTGACCGGTGCCCCCCTCATGCCCTGCCCCATCCCCCTCTGCCCCTGAACTCTGGGTCTCTTGATCTGGGAGAGGCCTGAGCATTGGAGTTTTCACAAGCTGTCCCTGTGACTCTAGCGTGTGGCCTGGGTGGAGAATTGTTGCGTTCCAGAGGATTCCTCTGGTCTCTTAAAGAGTATGAACCCTGTGGGCAGGCCTAACACTTGGCTCTGTGACTCGGGCCTCATTTGGATTTGTGTAATTAGCTCCTCTTGCCCTGACAGCTGATTGCGATCAGCTGCTCTGAGTGATGGGTTTCAGGGAGGTGGAGGGGGCTTGTGGGCAGGGGCCATTTCTTGTCAGAGTGGAGGTGGATGGGCTGCTGCAGGAATGGTTAGGTGCCCCCCTCCCCCGGGATTTGGGGGTGATGCGGTTGGCCATGAGAGCAGTGGGCAGTGAGGGGCTTTGGAGTACAAGCCCTGAGACCTTCTAGTGTTTTCTGTGGGGCTACGGAGGTGGCTTCCATAGGCCGTAGCACTTACCAGACTGTGCCCCCACCTCAGAGACTCCCAGGGTCCAAGAAGGGAAAGCGGACACTTGATGCAGAAGATGGGCAACCGTTCCCTTCCTCCCACCCCTTAGACACAGCCACCGCTTCCCTGGGGGCCTCAGCGAGGCAGGAGTGGGGGCGCTGCTGTTGGGAGATGTCAGTGCTGCTGGGAGAGAGAGGCGGGGAAGACAGAAGGGCGATGGCAGAGAGGAAAGGTGCAAAAGGAATGGTGCATGAACTTGAACCTGGACTGGAGGAGCTGGTCAGGACCTGACAGAGCATCCAGCCCAGCTCTCCCATCTGTCGAACACAGGCGTCATGGGCAATTCCCTGGAAAATCACCAGCAGGTAAATGGAGGAGGAAAGAGAACAGAATAAAACAAACCAGAGACTTCCAGACTCCGAGCATGGACAGACTCTGACAGGAAGTAAATTCAGTATAAAATCGGGTTACACAGTAGTTCTTTCTTTAGCACTTAAAAAAGATTTTATCTGATTAATGTGTAAAAGAAACAGCAGCAACTCCTGGAGGAGCTATTTCCTTACCCTCCACGGCCAGCTAGTTCCCCTTGCCTGCTTCAGAGGCGTATAGGATCATCCACTCACCAAACTGAGCGCCTCTCTGTGCCAGGCACTGTTCCAGATGCTGGAACAGAGTGGTGAACCAAGCAGCAGGCTCCCGGCCAGCAGGGAGCGTAGAGTCTACAGGGTGAGATCGTTGGCAAACGCTTATCTAATGGTGCTAAGTGGAGAAATAGAGAAAGTGATGCTGGAGGCAGCCAGGAAAGGCTGGAGGTGGGTTGCTGCTTTAAATAGGGTGGGGGAGGGGCTGGCCAGCAGGGGGATTCTGAGCAGAGACCCGGAGGGTGACTCCAGGTTTTGGGTCCAACAATTGGAGGAGAGCAGGTACTCTCCACATGGCAGGAGGCAGACAGGCAGGCAGCTGGAAGGATGTCATAATATCAATTCGGTGTCTTTATGAAGCTCCTACTTGAAGCTATTGTTCAATGGTTACAGAGCAGATTTAATCCACTTTACTTTCAGGAAAGTGGGGGAAAATATATACAAACATGCAGACATGCATACAGACACGTGTGTATGTGTATCTAGAAAATGTTTTCTCTAGTTTAAAAGTCAGAGTTGCAACTTCTTCCTGCAAGTACTTATCTCCATAGGTGAAACAGATGAACACTGAATCCTAGAAAAATGGTCAGATGTCTGCTTTCCAAATGCTTGTCTGGCCTGGGGTGTGAATGGGTCCCCCACACACCTTCCAGCCTACTGAGTGAACACTTCCTCCATGCACTACTCCGGATGTGGGGGGATGAACTGAGAATGTGGATACAAAAGAGCAGGAAAAATGAAGTCCTAATTAGGTTGTGGATAGAGATACAAGATACACAGAAAACAAAAACAGAAACAAAAACAGCTTTCCTAGTTGCTAAATGATGTGTGAGTCATCTACCATGATGGTAAATATCATTCCAAATGTCACATGAAAATGTCCAAGTCCCAAGTGATATCCTTTTTTTCCCTTAAATAATTGCCCCGTTTAAGTGAAATAGGAGTTAGATGGTTTCTCCCTTTCTCTGTAACGGGGTTTAATCAGTGATAAGGCTGCACTCCACACCCATTCAGCGTGTAGCTGTCTACAAGATGTAGAATCAGACAGACCCAAAGTAGGGCCAGTGAGTTAGGGAAAGTCTGAGGTCGGAACAGGTTCCTTTCTGTGTGCTGTGACAACTGGATGGCTGGGATCCAGGGAAGGGGCATAGATGGGGAGAGGCAGGGAAGGAGGGAGAAATGGTACTCTCAAAGTATAATAAATGCAGAGGAAGGGCTGAGGATTTCAAATGATAGAGAAGGGGGGGGCTTGGCACAATCTTGTGCAGGCAAATGATGTGATGAAGTTGGTATTTGAGAAAATTAGTCAAGCTTCTATTTCTGTCATTTAAAATACGCAAAGTTTGGGAAATCAATGTTGTATTTGCTCAGCATCTCATTAGGAATAAGCCTGAGTTTATTAAACGTATGTGACTTCTGTAGCTAGTGCAAGAACTTGTGCACATGCTGCAAGCTGCAACATCCTAAAGTGAAGGAAGTGAATTTACATGATGAAGCAGGGCAAATGCGCTTCGTAAAGGTGTAGATGAGATGAAGCTGCACAGAAGAGAGAAGAGCCCGTTCCCCCTCCCCCTCCTGCCACCCCCCCAAGAAGCCCAGCAGGGTAGCCAGGCTGCCCTCTCCTCCCCGACTCGCTCCCCTGGCCCCTCTTCCTCTCCTCTTCCTTCTTTTCCATCTCTCACTCCCTTATTCCTTTACTTTCTTCCTTATTTCTTTCCATCCAAATAATGAAAGCTACTATTTTTCAGGATCTTGAGAACACAGAACAATTTTTCATCAGGTTTTCCTCTCTCTCTCTCAGAACGTGACAAAATGAAAACTCAGTCAGACATGCAGGGAGATTGCTGAGACTAGTGTCTTAGCCTGGGTTTTCCAGAAAGCAGATACGGTGATAGAGTCAACGCTCAAGTGCACACACTTTACTGGGAGTCTGATCCAGGAGCAGAGGTGAAGGTCAGGGAGGTGACCCAAGGGAGGAACCAGAGCTGACTAGGAGACTGCTGGAGGTCTGTCTACCTGTGGTCCGCTGTGAATCAGTACCTGTGACAGACACAGATACCTTTTGTCTATCATGGACCATTCACTGCAAGAGACTTTGCCCAGCAGGGTGAGGGGCTTTGTGGTTTGTCTCTGTCAGTCAGGCTGTGGCTGAGGTTTGACTTTAGTGGAAAAAAAAGCAGTTGATCAGTCACCTGGAAATCTGGCAAAGAATTACAATGACCCAAAAGACTCAGTGAAGCGTGAGCAGGCATAATTTGGGGAATGGCAGTTTTCTCCATGTCTCTTTTAGACTCCAGCGGGAAGACCTGACTCAGAGTAAGAAATCCCGCTCTTGAACCACTTTAGAAATTTAGAGAAACAAGAGTTAAACAAACCACCCCCAATATTCTTTACTCACTCCACCTCCAGCTGAATCATACAGTTCAAACTAGGTTAAAGCAAACATTTGAGGGCAGGAAGAGAGGAGTTGGACAAGGGCAGACTAAGCCAGTATCTTACGGCTTATATTTGAAAACCCTCTCATCCTGCCATCTCCTTCACTTCTACCCGGACCACAGTGTTCTTGAGACAGTGGGCAGAAGCAGATGCCTTATTCCCGAACAACTTGGAGGATCTGCCCCAGAGGCTGTGATGAAACTTTCTCTCTCCCTGAGATGGCACTTCACAACTTCACAGCAGGATGGTTACTGAGCTGTTCTTGTGATAATTTTTAGGCTATATATATCTACACCCAGAAGGCTGACATCTTCTAAGTACATATGATTTTTGTTCAAATGAATACACAGTTGAGGCATGCTTAGCTAGAAATTATAATAATAAATGTAACCCCACTGTCTGAACTGTCATCTTTATTTGGGTTAAGTTTTGCTAATTGGAATGTTGTCCTGTGAGAACCTGAAGCTTGGTTTCCAAATCAGGCATGTTTGTACATAGAAATTGGTAAATCCACCTGTCCATAGAGGCTCATGTGCTTCAAAGTGATTAAGGAGCTGTCTTTCATTATGATTGCTCTGGAAGTAGGGCTTACATAGCTGGAAAGGTAGCTCCATGATTATGAGGGACCTGAGTTTGGCTATCTCAGTGCTCTGTCCTTTGTAGTTTTTTCCCTTGGACTTATGGCCCAAGATGGCTGCTCAAGTTCCAGTCATCACATTAACCTTCCCTTCAGCAGAAAGAGGAAAGGAAGAAGAAGCTCCACTGGCTTCCTTTTAGGAAACTCCCCAGAAGTAACCTTCAACATATCTACTTCACATGTCACATGCTAGCATTTGATCGCAAAGCAAAGATGTTTGTGAAAAACAATCATTTAGTTAGGTGGCAATAGGTTCATTAGAATAATTAGGGTTCTTTCATTAAAACAAAAGTCATAATTGGTTGTTGGGGGGCTACAAGTATCTGGAGTTGGGATAACACAGCTACTGTATTGAGTTCTATGGAAGGCAGTTCTACTAAGGCTTTTGTTGTACACAAATCTCTCTTTGGTGAAACAGCAAGCCCCTAATTATCTTAAAAGATGCCTCCTTTTTGGTCTTTTGTAACAATCTCCAGAGTTCAAGTTTCCTAAGTGAACTCTCTTTTCAGTCGTTTGAAGCTCTGTAGCTTGATTGAAAAGAATGTTGTGATTCAGCAGGCCACCGTTGCTAGGCTGCCTAACAATTTACCTCTAGCAGCAGGGAAGAAATAGTTGTGTTGCTGGAAATATCTAACTTAAAAATGGATTAAAAAAATCATTCTTGCACATTTATTTTTAAAAATAACTAAATTCCTTTGCTTAGAAGAGCTATAAAATTACTGTGTGTTCTTCTGTTTTTTAAAAAAGAGGTAATAAATAAGGTGAATAAAATTGTAAACAAAAAGTTCATGTTGGCACTCACTATAACTACATGTAGACATCTGGGCTGGAAATGTGAGAAAATTGTAAAGAATTTGGAAAGGTTCAAAGGCTCAGGTTATTAAAGTTTTAATAATCTTCTTTTCTGCAGGGTGAACCCCCTGCTATTCTTTCAATGTAGGAGAAAAACAAAATATGGACAAAATTGTAGTTAATTAGAGCTGAGTCTTCCTTGGAAAACCTATAGAAATTGCCTGGGAGTTTTATAGAGGTTAAGAGCTGGGGGCCATGGGTTTGAAAAGATGCTACTTTATTTTCATTTAAGGAATTTGGAGGATTTTTTTTAGCTTTTACTGAAATAGAATATATTTTTCTTTTGAAAAAATCTCTATCAGTTAGTTAATATAATTGATTGGAAAACACTATTTTGCAAGAATTATCTATGAAAATAATCTCACTTGAAATTTTAATTTCTTTCCACTAATCAGTCAGAGCAAAACAAAAATATTTACTGCCAATGGTGATAGACTGATAAACAAATGACAGGTCATTAGTTGATTACATTTTCTTCATTCAAGAAACAGCATCCTCTCATAATTGAAATACAGTAAAACTATAAAAGTGATTTGTCTTCTGAATAAAATGGCATTTTATTTTTCTATAGACTTGTGATGTCAGCGTTGCTATTTTTCTGTTTGAAATTAATTTTCTTTTAAAGGCCTCTTAAAAGTATACAGTATATCAATATATAATGCAGCATGTATTTTACTATCTGTTGTATAGAAACTATACTTAGTGTATGAAATTTTTATCACAGCTGGGTACATGTATATGTATGAACGTATGCATGTATGAAGTCACATGTGTATATTCGAAATATGCAGACACAAGGAATGCTTTAAATTCTGTAGCATCAAAGATGGTGAAGGAATTTTACTCATTAGCATCTAGCCACGAGCACTGAAATGTGATTTGCAAGAGATGAAGTTTGGAGTTGTTTTAATAGGCTAAGTGGTTCCAAATGCAAGTTCAGATCGCAGACTCCCAGGCTCTTTGTGAGACTAATTGACTTTGCTGTAGAGTTTTGGCAAAGCTCTTATTACTTTTACTACATTTTCCTTTTTAATAATGTAAAATTGAACTAACTTCTAAAATTCAAGTTCCCCTTTATGAGTTTGTTAGTCCTTCCTTCACCAAATTAATGACTGACGAGGCAAGACAGCCAAGAATGCTTACCGCTCTGGGCGTTTGTTAATTGGCTGTTCGTTGGACGATATATGAGGGGAAATTATTGCTACTATAAACCAAAGAGTGTAAAGGAAAAGCAATGATATAAGTATGGAGCCAGAATAGGCAGGGAATGCTAGTGATGCAAAAGTTCTGTTTTTCTGCTGGATGGTTCCCCTAGGATGACTGCAAAATACTGCAGATAAAATGCTGGCGACCAGATTGTAAGGTGGAAATCTGTTTTGGTAACTCTTGGAAAAGAAGATTCAGGGTTTTGGTTAGTTTGTAAAGCTCAAATGATAAATTTCTTTTTTTTTTTTTTTTTTAAAGAAAAGTTGGGCTCAAAGAGCAAATAATAAAGAATAAAATCTATTCACCTTGAAAATTTCTCCAGAAATAGTTTGACCCTCTGGACTGGGAGAGTGATTAGAAATGAAAATTCCAAGACTCTGGAATTTTTGTCCCTTTAAGAATGTGAGGTGTCCATTCATTCCGTTTCTCTAGGCCTGACATTCCTTGGAAATTTCCCTTGGAATAACTTGGAGAAAAACATCAGACTTGAAGGCAGAACCCTAGTTCATCACCTTGTTGTCCACTTTTGTCCCCATGTGTGATTCCTCCTAATTCTCCTGATAAACACCCAGCAGACAGTGTTTTGACTCATGTCTTAAGCTAGGGAATGAGTCCAGGGGTTTGGCTCTTGTTGCAGAGGTTTCCAACAATATCAGGTAATTCACTCTTAGCTGGGCTCAGTTCAGAATGGCATCGGAGACCTGCAAGTCTGCACGGCTCATTACCAATTACCAATTCCCTGGGCCATCCGGTTCCCTGGGAGAAAGGCTTCCGATGAATTTGCCTTGCAAATTGAAAACATACTGTCAACAGCAACAAGTCCAAAAGATGTTTACCTTAATTTTTCCAAGGCAGGCTTTTTACATGTGGGTGTTTTTGTTTAAGGAGCAGCCTTCCAGATTCCCTCCCGTTTCTGAGGTCGGTAGCTTTGTTAGGAAGGGATTGTCACAATTTCACAATGGAGAGAAAAATGAAGTGAAAACTCACTGGGAATATTGCCCACGCTGGGCCCTGGCCTCTTCAGTGGTACTTGCTGCAAAACTTTGCACTGGGCGTGGCAGGCAGATGTCAGGACTGGCACAGAGCCAGTCAGTTTTCCTATGGGTAGAGGGACCCAGGCAATCATTTTGATGAAGGGGTTCTTCTGCAGATGAGTAAACTGAGGTCCAAACTAGTTATGTCACTTCCCCAAGAACACTGGTGTAGTTAGCCTCATGGTTGAGTCTAGAAGTTTGGGTTTCCTGGATACCCCACGCTTTCCCACAGTTTATAGTACTGGACTGAATAGTTGTTAATGATTGATGTGTATAAAATAAAGTATCAGGCAGAAATGAATTTGTGCATTTCCATTAAAACTGAGAACACTGGGACCCCGGCCTCAAAGGAAAGCTATTGACCTTTGAACCTCGTTGGGATCCTTTTTCCAGGTGTTATCCATCCACTTTCAGAAAGCACTGCTGGAAGACCATCAATTCAGCTAGAGTGAAGTTATGTTTTCACCCGGGGATAATGGGATGTCCTGACACCCCTGTTCCGTGGGAGGTCTGTCTGGGGCCGAGCAGAGGCTAGACTGTTGAACTGTGAATGGGGTCTGAGCCAAACCCTGGGGGTGTCGAGGACACTCTGGTCTTTCTTTAAAGGTTTGTTTTAAATTTGGAGTCTCCCTTTCACCCATAATTTATAGAGTTGAGTGTATTTACTTTGATTATATGTTCATCAACTCACAAGTCCTCCTTGGAGGTCAGACAAGCATTCTGGCGCAAGTGTGAAAAAGAACTTTAACCCACTGTGAACTTCAGGTGAGAAACAGGGAAACATGGCTTGGCCAGAGTGAGAAGTAGGGGTCCCATTCAAGGCCAGCTGATTTCACAGAGGGCTTCCCAGCATCTGGAAACCAGAGGGGCTTTGCTAAGCAGGCCTCTCAGCTCATACATACGTGCTGGAATTCAATGCTTAGAGAGCATCCTATGAGGGCTGGGAGGGATAAGCACCACACAGAATGTTCCTAAGACACAGGAGATGAAAAGGTTCAGAAGCACAGACCTGACTAGAGAGAGACAAGCTCCCAGAGACAGAGTCATGAGAGAGCAGGATGAGAATTCAGGGAAATTAAGGGGCATAAAGGGTCTGGGCTGAGGCTGGGGGCTTCCTTACATCAATCAGAGTGGAATGTTCTGGTTATCCTGTCTGGCCTACCTTCAGCCTCCCCAAAGAGCTCCATCTAATCATGACCTTACAGAAAATGAGGACATGTGTGGGGCTGTTTCATTTTCATTTGGTGACTCTAGCCAGTCATGTAAAGCTTTTGGTACCTTGCTCTTTCTTGTATATAGCAAGCACCAAAATCTTCCTCATCACCAGGGAAGTGTCTTTCCAAAGAATTTCCTGCAGCAGGTGATTGGGAGGGAGTGAAGGAAGATGCTGGGGTTTGGAGTCAAACAAATTTGGGATCATCCCAACCAAAGACAATCCATCTGTTGCTTATTTTGAGCATTTTATTTTGTGGATTAAAACAAATTCAAGGTTGTTGCTAAAAAGAAAAAAGAAAAGAAAAAAAGATCAAATGAGGCAGCAAAATGTTGACCTGAAAGACCGAAAAGAGACACCTTACTTAGGATCCACTTAGAATCACAATTCTATTCTTCTTGGAGAAAAGTGATCCAAAATCGTTTTACTGGAGGTGACAAAACTGCATGAGTAAAGAATGTGTTGACTCCTAGATGACGTTTATTCCCTACCAAGTTTGCACATCATAAAATTTGACCTGGGCTGCTTGATGAAGTGTGGCTCTTGGGAAAGAGTACTTGACTGGTTCCATCGGCAGGAGATTTGTTACCTAGAACAAACTCTAAAAGAAAGTGTATCACCTTAAAAATCTAAGTCTAGATTTGACTTCTGTTTTACCCAATCAGCTATAACATATCAATATTACTGGCTTAGGACTAAGAGTGATCGAAAACTTAGAAGATCTTTTTCCTTTTGGAAATTGATGGATTTGAAAGTCAGGGTGGAGGCATTGGTTGGAGTTAAGCTGGGGGTTTCTAGAATTCTGTTTCTTCACTTTCATCAGCAGGTTGTGCTGATGAGTCAGGGCCATGGGTTTTGGGCGTGTTGTCACTGGGGGCTAGTTGGACCAATGTCCAAAGATGTTAGGAGGAGAGAGTGTCAGATCCTGGGATGAAGTCGCTTAGGCTGATGACCTTCTCAGAAGAGTCAGCAGGAAGGAGAGTGGGACACGGAGAGGCATGTTAAGGTCACCTTGAGCAAGGGAGTGAGACTAGTGTTCAGTAAACACAGAGGGAAAGCAGAGGTTGTCAGAGTCCAAGGCAGCCTCTGCTTTGTCCTGGCCTTGCTGCTCTTGTGGGTGGACTTTGGCATAAGCCGAGCAGCAAAGTGACATTTAATAATTCTTGCAAAGCTGCCCAGCAGCAACCGTGTCAAGATCCACACTCAGCAGCTCCTTTCCTAGCACCTTAATTACAGGTGTTATTATAGAGTTTATGGAAATGAGATATAAGACACCCTTCGGAGTCTGCAGCTGTCTTATTTCTATTTTGAGAATCATTACATTAGTAGTTACCATCTAAAATGGCCTTCAGAGGGGAGGCTATAGCTCAGTGGTAGAGCACATTCTTGGCACACATGAGGTCCTGGGTTCAATCCTCAGTACCTCTGTTAAAAAAATTATAATAAAATAAATTTAAAAATACAAAAGAAATAAAATGGTCTTTGGAAGTTTCCATAATAACACCTGGGGTAGGGCTTTCCACAAAGCAAAACCCAAAGACTTGTGTTATCAGTTTTTGTTTTTTTAACTGGGCACAGAGACAGAGTCTCACAGGGGCTTTACTGAGCATTCATATCTATCCTCTTCTAAAGAGCATTCAAAGTGGTAGTAACGTGACATCAAAGGGGCCACATTGAGGACTGTTCCAGTTGTCTGAGGACATAGGAGTTGGTTATCTAAGTAGGTGAAAAATGGGGCACCGAAAGCAGACAAGATTCCAGGCTCCTTCCTCATGTTTCTGTCTGTGTCTGTCATAGATTTGCGGGCACATTTTATTTTGGGGACAAAGGGCAGAACTATGCAATCTTCCTGTCCACGCCAAACTCCAAAGGGGATAATTACATTCTGCTTCCTGAAATTCCCTTTGCAGTTTCATCTATGGGAAGCACTCTCCACTGCTGGGGTTGTTGCTGCAGGTGGGGAACAGCCACAGTGTTTTATCCCAGGGTTGGTCTTTCAATCATGGCCAGTGTTAGCGCTGCACAGTTTGATTTTGGCCCCAGCATATAGATCAGACTGGGGTCCCATGTAAAATGCATCAAGCAGGGCAGCAAACACCAGCTTCCCAGAGCACTGTGTGCCTGCGACTGTCGCCTGTGCACAGCTGGTATAGTTGTGCCTGAAGATGCAGCCAATTGCCTAATCTTCTTTTTAAGAAAAGGAACTGTTCTAGAGCAATTTTTGTTCCAGTTAAATATAGTACAAGATAATGGCTTTATGTTTGGCTGAAAAATATAGTTCAGGTATAATGTTTTGACCCCACTAAAATCATTAAAGCTAATTGAAATTCTATGTGTAAGACCCCAAATAATTGTTTGGTTTCCTGAAGGTAATTATTTTTTTCCCAAATAGCACTGATAGTAATGTTTTTCTAAATGGGATAAAAATAAATTCTTAGGGAAAGATAATATATGTTTGTTTAAAGTCTTAGAACCGATATTGGTAATACAAGGAAAATTAACACAGATTGTTAAGAATGGAATCCAGGTGAAAACGTAATACTACTTCCCTGAATTTTTGGAGAAATAGATACTAAGATGATAATTCCAATTCCCCAAGGGAATGAGGGAAACCTAGACAAGATGTTGGTTTTAATAATGGTACTTCAAGCTGTCCGTAACCTTAATTGTAGCGCAGAATGAAACTATAGCCACCAAGTGGTGTGTTTAAAACCCACTGAGGGGTTTCAGCGTGAGAGCAGCGGAACCAATGAAGGGAAGGAACCATTAATCACAGGAGTGACTGAAGTGGCTTAATAATTATGTTATTTCAAGGGGAAAAAAGGATCTGCCTAAAGTAAAAGGGGAAACGAAGGACTGATAAATAGGACTTATTTCTATCCTAGGTCGTCAGCTCATGGGACTTCTAGTGGGAAAGGTCTATTAACTAATTGATCTGCTAGGCTCGATAGAGAACCCTAGCTGAAGATCAAAGGCAAGTCTCTGCTACAAAGGCACGCGGCAGCCTTGGACCAGATGTTTTCCTTCCAGCTCTGTCACGCTTGATCACTGCCGAGTGTGGCTGAATCTGGCCATTGCTTTGTCCACCCAACCAGCGATATGAAAACTGAGGGGTACGTGTGTGAACACCCAGGCTTAAAAAAGAGACAAGCACATCTTCAACATAAAAAGGCTCAGAATTTAAGAGTGATTTGCAACCTAAGAAATTACTTTTTTTATTTATTTGCAAAGCGAAAGGGACGTAAGAATGTTAACTGCCAACCTCTTTTTTTTTTTTTTTTAATGGAGGTATTGGGGATTGAACCCAGGACCTCATGCATACTAAGCATGCACTCTGCCATTGAGCTATTACCTTTCCATCAACTGCCAACTTTTAAAAAAATTTCCTATGCCTTAAACGTTCTACAATTTGTCATTTATTTAATTTACACTAGTGTATTATCATATATAATCTGTCAAAATAAAGTCAAGGATATTTCAAATAATGGATGAAATTACCGAGATTCAACCGTTACTACTAGTCTAAGTATTTTCTTTTATATTCAGAACAAAAGTGAGGGTTCAAAATCTGAGCATGATTTTTCGTTTAGTCCTTACCCTAGAATTGTTTGTTTACATCTGTTAGCTACCTTTATCTTTTCCACTTCTAAGTCTGTGTTCTGGTTCTGGTTTTTCTACATCTGGATAAGGTATTTTTTATGATGATGTAAAATACTTGGCTTAGAAGTTTATTTGAAATATATGCAGATTTATCAATATTTCTTTTCTATGCACTTTCAAAGTTTCCTACAATTTTAGACATTTTGAAAAATGAGATGTCTAGAATTACCTTGATGTGGTTAGTTTGGTCTAGTCTATGGCCTTCCTTAAAGTACTTCCTTGCTTCCTCAGTTGATCATAAGTATCACCCCAAAGTCATTAGTTCATTTGATTGATCAGTGTATTGGGGTTCAGGGATGTTCAGAGGGAAACTTCATTGATCTAAGTCAATTAAAATCACCAAAAAGGGAAAATTTCCATAAAACATGAATGTTGACACTTTTGTGGTGCCTAAAATTCTCAAATGATAACTCATTCTTTTAAGCCTAAGACTTCTGTTTCTATTAAATTTTAGCTTCTAAAGTTTCCCGTTATCTTTGTATGTGTGGGTATTTAAAAGAAGTATTTCTTAGGTGATATATTTATCGGATATGTATTTATCATATAATTTCCTGAAAATATAATTGAATAGGGTGGAAGGAGGGAAGGGTAAAGATGGCCTTCCAAAGACCAATGCTATACACTTTAAACTTTGCTGAGTGTCTGGTTCATGAGCATATGCATCAAACTTCACCCTTTCTCAAGGTCCCAGTGAAAGGCTGAAATGATTAACTGTCCGTGGTCTGTTTGTCCATCCATAAATCTATCTAATGAAACCACAACAATGCTGGACATCAATAAAGGAACCACAGAGTGTGAATGAATGCTAGTAGACAGAAAGCAGATGGACTTATATGAAAAGCAAACAAAAGGAAACAAAACAAAACAAAACAAAACTGAGAAGGGGATTCCAGAGATAAGGGAGGGCTGGGGAAGCTCCAAGCTGGCAGTTATCAGATGCGGAGGACAAGAAGGGGTGGGGACAGGGAGGATACTCATGAGAGTGTTCAGTTAAGGTTCTGAATTCAGCTCTTTGGGACACCCTTCTTCAACTAGAGCTTCCTTTCTTCACTCTTCCGTCTCTCTTCCCTTCCTCAATTTCAGAACAAACATGGGCAAATCGTGTCAGCTGGATAAAACCAAATAACATCTAAAAGCTGAAGAGTAAGGCAGTGTGGGAGCTGGGTCTAAAGAGAAAAGCTGGGGTAGCCCTGGGCTTCTGTAGCAAATGCTGGGCTAAGGAAGCTTTGCTTAGATGACTCTGCCTCTGCTCTTCATGCCCTGAGAAATCCTGGGGGGCAGTGGTTGGGGAGGTTTCCTGATTACCTGCTCTGTACAATAGGGGGTCCTGCCTGTCAGTGCTTCCATTCACCCAGTGTCTGCATGGAACTCCCTCATTTAACAGAGTCCTGAGAAACTCAGTGTTTCTGCTGGTCAGCTTCATCCTTCAGCCACACATATGACACGACATTTGACAATACTGATTTCTTGAAAGAGAAGGATAAATATGGACACATAGAGTAACCAAACCTACAGAAAAAAGAACTCAGAGAGCTAAAAGGAACTTTAAAAATTCTTCTCAGCATTCTCAGAGCAATTCAGGATGATACTGTATCCTTAAAATAAGAATAAGTTGTTATGACACAAGAGCGATCAGAAAACCAAAAGGGTTCCTGTTAATTAAAATATAGTTGTTACCATAAGAAATCAAGAACTGGACTGAAAAATTTGTTGGACGTGACTAAAGAAATATCTTGGAAGAAAAATAAAGGAAATCTTCCAGTATGTAGAGTAAAAAGATAAAAAAGACAAATGAGAAAAAGCTAGCAAGTATGAAGGTAGAACCAGAGTTTCCATAACCATCTTATAGGAAAGAAATAGCTAACAGAGAAAAATGAGGGGGATAGAAAAAAAAGTAGAGGAAAATTGCCTTATGTAAAGGAAGGTACAAATCTATAATTGGAGAAGTCCCACTAAACACTAAAAAAGGGAAATTAAAGAAAAAGGCCTGGGGATACTTGAGGTATACAAGGATAAAGAGGAAATACAAAAGAGTTCATAGGGAGAGAAAGGCAAGCTTATTATAGATGCATAACAATCAGACTGACATCAACAACATAGGACAATAACTCAGAGCCCTCAAAGTTCTCATCAACCAGAAACAATGAAGCAGGGCCTCAATATTCTGATTCATAATGATTTTAAGTAAAGGTTGACAAACTGTTTTTTGTAAGGGGCAAGATAGTAAATTTTTTATGTTTTGTGGATCAGGTGGTCTCTCTTGCAACTGCTCAACTCTGCCCTCGTTTCATGAAAGCATCCATAAAAATGCATAAATGAATAAGCATGGCAGTGTTTCAACAAAACTTTATTTACAAAAACAGGTGGAGGGTTGGATTTGACCCCTAGGCCACAGTTTGCTGACCCCTGAATTTGAACACAGGATTCTATACCAACCAAACTACCAACCAAAGAGGAGGGCAACATAAAGACGTGCTCAGGCAAGCAAAAACTGAAAGTTTCATAATCATTCACCCTATATGGGGAAAAAAAAAAAAAGAAGCTTTGTTTGAGCAAAACAAACAAGTAAATGCGGGTGAGTTGAGGTAGAGCAAACAGTGGTCTCAGAGCATGACCTGGAAGTCTGGAACATTCTCCTTAAAGTGGCTGTGGTTTCTGAAAGGAGACTGGTTACTTTTCCTTCTCTCTGTGCTCAATCCCATGATTTCATTCTTCCTGGAGCAATATTTAAATACAAGCAGACCTCAATTCATTGTGCTTTACTTTACTGTGCTTCACAGATACAGTGTTTTTTTCACAAATGAAAGGTTTATGGCAACCTTGCCTCGGGCAAGTCTGTTGGCACTATTTTTCCCAACAGCATTTCCTCACTTGATGTCTCTGTATCACATTTTGGTAATTCTTACACTATTTAAAATGTTTTCATAGTTGTTATGTTTGTTATGGTGATCAGTGATCTTTGATGTTACTGCTATGACTCGGTGAAGGTTAACATTATTTAGCATGAAAGTATTTTTTTATTAAGGCAAGTACTTTTTTTTTTTAGATGTAATGCTGTTGCACACTTAGACTACAGTATAGTGTAAACATAACTCACATGCACTGGGAAACCAAAAAATGCACGTGACTCACTTTATTGTGATATTCCCCTTAACTGCAGTGATCTGGAACTGAACCCACAACATCTCTGAGGTCTGCCTGAAATTGTAATGTTTTAAGTACTGTACTATGAGAGAAAATTTTTAGAATCAATAAATGGATGACAAGTACTGATGATATTGTCAAAATCACTAACTGATGTAAATACATATACTTTGACAACAGAAAAATAATATATGTTTTCAGGAAATACAAGTAGACATATACTGTTTAAGGTAACAATGACCGTCATCAGAAGAGCTAAAAAAAACCAGAGCTGTTACATCTGTGAATGGACGTGAAGATAGGGAAGATGGGTGAATTGAACTTTTACCTCTTTCTTTATAGTTGGAATTTTCTATCACCTCCGAGTATTACCTTAATTTATAAAACAATACTATTAAAAAATCTCTATGGAAAATCCATTTTGGGTTAAGGACTTTATTACATGAAGTTAACTTAAAACTTAAAGGCTTTTAATCTGTCAAAAAATATTTTAATCTGTCATCTGTAGTACAGTCAATTTGTCAAAAACATTCTTACAGTTTTTTACTGGGCAAGTTAATTGAAAAGAAAATTAATAAAATTTTATAAAATGTTTTTTCTGAACCACTCCCACCTTTGTTAGTTAAAACTTTGACTCAGAATGTTACCCATCTTTAATAAGGTAACGTTTTGCTCAACTGCTCTCAGAATACTTCTTAGACAAGAATTAATGGGGGTGGGCCGACTACAGCCCCGCCGCTGGCCATCTGGTTTTGTAAATAAGCTTTTACTGGAACCCAGTCCCATCCATTTGTTTATGTATCTTCTATGGCTACTTTGTATATGTGTGCAATTCCAAAATACTTCCCTCCTGGTCCTATAGGAAAAAGTTTGCTGACTCCTTTGGCATGTCGGGATTACCTGAGAGTTTGTTAAAGCCCAGATTGCTGGGGCCCAGCTCCAGGGCTTTGATTCAGTGCGTCTAAGGTGGGAGTGGAGAATTTGCATTCCTAACGAGTTCCACAGGCTGTTGATGCTGCCGGTCAGGGGACCACAGTGAGTAGCAAGGGCGTACACACACTTCAGATTTGCATTTTCCCTTTATCCATTGCAGGTCTGTATGAGCTTGGACACGTTACCGCATTTTCATGTCTCCAGGTTTGTTCATTTGTGACCCGAGGGTGATTACAGTTCCTGTCTTGGATGGTGGTGAGGATTCAGTGAGACTATGAGTATAAAGCACTTAGCAGGCTACCTAGCATGTAGGAATGACTCAATGAAGTGTTTACTATTGTGATGAAAGCATGCCTTGCTGATGGGCTGACCAGGTATGAGAGATGAGGTTAGACTGTCAGCTGCTGGAGAAACGGAATTGGAACCATTTCCCCGAGTCTCTAGATCTCATTCTTTGCATAAAAATTTTCCCTAAATGTTGGGCCAGTGGGAAAAATAGATGATTGGCTTTAAATCAAGTTCCTCGGGGTTGAAGAAGATCATCAGCACTCTCATGTTCATTGCTTTCTTGTTTGGAGTAGTTTCAAGCTTAAAAAAAAGGTAGAATTTTCCACATATGAGGGTACACGTTAATCAATGGGAGACAGGGCCACACAAAGGAAAGAGGTGGAAAATGAACATTTTTGTCCTCAAGGAATTTATAACCTAATTTCAGATAAGACAGACCCTCATGGAATAGTTACATGAAGTGCCAGGCACAGAGACTAGTCTAGCCAGTCTCTGAAGAAGTTAAGGAGTCCAGGTAATGTCTGCATCAGGGTATGTATAAGACGCCAGAAGAGTTAGCGGCCACTTGAAGATCAGTGGGATTGTGTGAGGGAATCCCCCACGTAGTAGGAGAAATGGCCTTGAAAAGGTATGAAGGTGAGCAAATGAACACAGAATGGTTTAAATTTACCTAGGAGTTGAGAAAAATCAGTCGCTGTTGGAAACTATGTAGGCAAGTAACTCTTAGAAGAGCAAACTCCATTTTTCAAGCATGCGTGTTGTGACTTTTTTTCAGGTGGCACTGAAAATATGAAAGTAGTCTAAAGTTCCATGGTTGTGCTGATGAGGTAGGCCTGGCTCAAACAAACAAAAACCCCGCTATCTTCAAAAACTCAGTCAGCAGATTCAGCCTGCTTTCTGTGGAACTGAAAATCCTTTTGAGTCATCTGAGGGGAGGAGCTGGAACAGGACAGGAGTTGTCCTCATCTTTTCCTCTCCAGGCAGAAAGGCTGAGATAGACCATGTTTGCCGCCAGAGAGCGAGATATGCAGGGAAACTTGGCTTTGGGTCTTGGATCTGGGAGAGGGCAATTATTCATGGCTTGGGCTGCAGTTACAGAGGACTTTCTCTGAGGTCGACAGGGGGACAAGTGGGACAAGCATCCTCGTGCCTGGGTCTGCTTACAGCCGTTAGTGCACAACAAAGAAAACTGCTCTCAGTGGCATGGGGCGGGGGAGCTTCCCTCTCTGAAAGCTGGGATCTGGGGTGGAGTCCAAGCTTGTTGGATTTAGCTCACCATGGAAGCAGCGGGGGCGTCTTTCTGATGCAGAGCAAGACCCTCCACCTCTCATCTCTGCCTGTAACAGCAATAGCATCAGACGATAATACTGAAATGACTAATGATTGTGACCTCATTAAAAGAGAAAGGAGACTCCGTCCCGCTGATTGGAGATGGTAGCCATGGCTTAGTCACTCTGAAGACAGACACGGTTGGGTCTGTCACTCATTTATCTCCTTCTGGTTTTTAAATTGTCAGAAGAGGAGATTTATGGAAAATCTCTGTGACTTCTGCTTCTCCCTGGGAGATAATCTGGTCCAGAGCCCTCCCTTCACAGCACCCCATGCCTGTTTAATTGCCTTAGCAGTCAGACGGGATTACTGGAGAATTTGTTTCTTGAAGCCGTCTTTCTGTATAAAATACTATACAGTTTCCAAGCATTTTTGTCCTCCCTGTGTTGTGTACATTAACTTTGATTTCAGACATTGTTGTAGGTGGAGGACCGGGATGCTTTAGAATAGAAACCACAAAAGTACGTCAGTGTTGACTCCTCAATTGTATGTAACTTTACTGTGCACTGACTGTGAGGGATTCCCACCAGGTTCTAGCTGATCCCTGATCCTGGGATTGGGTGACTTTCCTGCTGCCCAACCAAAGCTATTGCCTGTCCTTCTCAAAGTCTGTTGCTCTTAATTTTTCAAACTGACATCTCTGCCAATAGAGTGAATAAGAAGAGATGTCTATATATTCATGTATTTAACAAAGATCATCACCTACCTTGGGACCTCACTTAAATTGTCCATGTCTCGTGTAAGTTAAGCTTCTCAGAGACAGACCCAGCAGTCCCTTATAAAGTTTTACCAATGGGCATACTAGAGAAAGGTAATCCATGCCTTTCTCCATAAAAGTAGTCTGATATTGTATAAACAGTAGCTTGGGAACTATATGTATAATTATATGTATATATTTGCATATATAAAATATAATTTTATGTTTATATATAAATATATAATTGTGTCTATATAAAGTATATTTATATGTAAATAAATATGTATAATTATGTATATATATTTGCATTATATAAAAATGTACTTTCTGTCCTTAAGGAAGTACATGCTCTTCAACAAGTCACATAACCTCCCTCCCTAAACTTACTTCCTGATCACAAAGCAGAGGTGAATTAGCTGATTTCTCTCAGACACCTCTATATGTACTCTATTATTTTTGTATATTCTAGAAATGTTTTTTTCAAACACAACTTAAAATTTCTATTTATTTTGCTGTCCACTCCAATATCTAAGTCCACAAGAGTCAAGATTTGAAAAAAGCTCCTTTCTGTTTTGATTCTGGGGGATTATTTTCTCCCCTCAGTGAAGCCTTTTGGGAATAGTGTGCAGAGGGAGCTTGGTGAGGCCAGAACCCAAGCTCCGGTGTCCCCGTTGGCAGGGAGGGCTTCTGACCGACCCTTAAGGGCTTCAGCCTGGGAAGGAGAGGCTGCCCGGAGGAGGTCATGCCCAGGACTGTTTCCACAAGAAGGTGGAGGCCAGTGGCGGCAGGTACCCCTGTACTCCTGGGTCCACCTCTCCCTGCTCCTCTGGTTCAAGGAAGGAGCTTTGCCTCGAGTGACAAGGTCAGGCTGAAATTCTGAGTTGGCTTTTCTTGGCATTCCACCGATGAGCCCCAAAGACGCTTCTTCATGATGGAAGTGAAAAGAAGACAGAAGAAAACCCGACTAGGCATGGTGCTGCTGAGCCTTTGTGTGACTTGGATCAGGCAAGTCTCAGGCAAAGGAAAGCGAGAGATGACGAGAAAAGGTCATTGACACAATCCAAATGATGGAATAGGAGTTTTCTACCGTCTTCCCACCAAAGAACACTGATTTTTGACAATCACCCAGAGACAACCATGTCTCTGGGGATCTGGGAGCACAGCAGGGGACATTGCTGGAGCAAAGTCAAACCCAAGATGGTATGCCCTGAAGAGGGGAAAGGGGAATTTCACTTCACCTGTGACCCTCCCCCAAGGTGGCACAGCCCGGGGGATTTCTCAGGACGGAGAAAGACAGCTTGTGAGTGAGTGCCTGGATCCCCAACTGTGTGGGGTGCTGCCCACTTCTTTCTCTGCATCCAGTGCTGAGGTATGATGCATGACTGGGGTTTGGTAGGCAGCAAGAGGCGGGGAAACAGCAGGCTAGGCTCCAGGAGGGCATCGAAGGGATGTGTGTCCTACTAACAGCTTTGTGGACTCCATCCAAAGCCCACCCGAGAGCTGCAGTCAGACTGTAGATCTCCCCAACTGGCCTGCGGGCACCCCCAGCGCTGCATACCCCTCACCCTGCACACCCTCATGGAATGGCTGGTTTTCTTTATGCCCCACTGAGGGCTGTGAGCGCAGGCTTTTGCAGATGGCTAGCGAGGGGGTTTGGAAGAGAGCACACAAATCTGAGCATTCAGCAGGGCCCCAGACAGGGCCTCAGGAGGCTGTCAGCACCCAGCCTGGCTTTCTGGGATCTAGAGAAGGCACACAACCTTTAAGATTCCCTCCCAAATGGGAACCAGAATTGTTGAGCAGGCGTATCCACACAAGAAGTCTCAGAAAGACTCAGAATCCCCAGCAGGGCAGACAGAAGGCATGTCTCTCCTGAAGCCACTCAGTAAGATAGGTGGATGTGATTGCTTCTTCAAATGCCAGAGACAGCAGCACAAGGTTTCAGGGAACCTGAAGTCTCATGGCAAAGTGACACCAAGTATTAAAGTAATTCAGTTTAGAGAGAGAATGATAAACCTATACATCGCTGAATCTTTTAGCAAAATAAAATAGACAAGAAGGCAAATCCACTCCAACTTTTCCTCCAAGGCCCCATTCCCACCTCCATCGTGCTGTGGGGCTTATTAGTTTAGCAGAGGCAGAAGGCTTTAGTGGTTTGGGGGTTCAGAAGCTTAAGTAACCTAAAGAATGGTCTCATAAAGCAAAACTTTCCTGAATTGTCAGGAGTCAGAGTAGAGTCTGTATTAATAACTTTTGCATTGGAAATTAACACATTGAAAGTTTTCAAACTAGTAAAAAATGTTTAGAGTAATTTGCATTAGTAGATAAAATTTATTTTCAAACTAGTAAAAAAATGTTCAGAGTGATTTGCAGTAGTAGATTAAATTTATTTAATTTTTTTTCAAAACATTCAATTTGTGTTTTTTGATGATAGCCAAAGCAAAAAAAAAAAAAAAAAAAAAAAGGATTAAGTATTTGTATTCTTATGAATATCTCTGGAAAGATGCCCAGTAACAATGATTTTGGGGCTGGATCGGGGGTCATGAATGGGAAGAAAATTTATCCTTTGTTACTTTTTAAATAGAGTAGGCATCTACAATACAGAAGTTAAGGTTCTGATCTCTTTCTTACCAAACATTTACAAGAGTTTTAATTGAGAGATCCTTGCCTGATTTTATCTTTTGGTTAGTAGCAAGAAAAAAAAAAAAAAAGGATTTTATCTTTTGGTTAAAAAGAGTACAAGTAAGAAAAAGGTAGAGTAACCAGGCGTAATGGTAATCCCAGAATGAGCTTTTCAGCACCAGGATAGCTGAACACTGGCTTGGTTTCCACCACCGAGCCTCCACGGGAGATCAGCTACTTTGCACCACACATCTCCTCTGCACAGTAAGTGTTCTCAGCCCCTTAACCTAACTTCTCTTAAAAAGGGCTCTTTGCAAAGAGAAAAAGCAAAGAAAACTATTTTCTGAGAGCTGAGCTAGCACTATTTCTAAAATTCTTTGAGGAGACACAGGCAAGACTTTTTTTTTTCTAGTTTACATTGCAGTTTAAAACCTATTTCTCGGGGAGGGTAGAGCTCAGTAGCAGAGCGCATGCTTAGCATGCATGAGGTCCTGGGTTCAATCCCCAGGACCTCCATTAACAACAACCCCAAAATATAAAATCTGTTTCTCATGGAATATCACTTCAGAGCTACGAGGGTTTAAAAATCATTGGATTCAAACTTCTTTTCTAGAGTAACGTCGTCAGTGCTGTGGGCCTGTGTTTCTTCAGGCGGCGCGGAGGGCAGCCTGACCCGGGGTCCTTGGAACGGGCGTCGTGGCCACGCCCCCTTCCTTGGGCCTACGCTGAGGGAGAGAGGAGAGGTGCTTGCTTTGTGTTCTCCAGGCCTTTAAGCAAACGTGGAGTGGCTCCTGGGGCCCCATACATGCGAAATTACAAGAAAAGGGGTGTTGGAGCCAACAAGGCCATGGGTACTGTTCAAAAAGGCAGGCCCCACGAACGGCCCCACGAAGCGGCGGCGGCGGCGGCGGCGGCGGTACCCAGCACGCTGCTGGCATCGCTGTGAAGGAACAAGGGCCCGGTTCCCGCCGCGCGGAGCGGGAGCGCTTCCTGACACGTGTCGGGGAAGTGGTCGGAGAAAGAGGGAAGCCAGAGAGGGTTCAACTGAGGCGCTCAGCCTGCCCCGTCCAGAGGCGGGCTTTGTGAGACCCGAGGGGAAGGAGCCAGAACCGCGGAAACCCATTCCTGTGAATTCATGGCCCGATGGGTGTAAAGAAACAAAAGACTTGCGAGGGGTGGCCGAAGTGACCTGTTTGCGGAGGTCCAGTTCCTGAGGAAATCAACAGCGGGTCTCCCGGGCTTCCAAGCGTGAGTCAGCGATCATCGCCAGGAGCTGGCCTTCCCGGACAGACGAGGGGACAGAGCACCGTGAGAACCAGGGGCCCGGTATGGTTCCGTCCCCGGGGTCTCAGAGCCCAGAGAGCGGGGCAGAGGGGGCTGAGGAGCAGGCGGGGCAGGATCATGAAAGATCTGCTGTATACTTGGCTGCTTTGCTCTTTGCCAAAGATATGAGGGGTGACAAACTTTCTGAAAAGGGCCAGATAGTAAATATTTCAGACTTGGCAGGGAACATACATCTCTGTCAAATACTCCTTTTTTATTTTTATTTTTTTACGGTTCTTTCTTTAATTGAAGTAGAGTTGAGTTACAGTGTTGTGTTAATTTCTAGTGTATAGCATAGTGATTCAGATATATATATTCTTTTTTGTATTCTTTTACATTATGGTTTATTACAAGATTTTGAATATAGTACTCTCACTCTGCAGTAGGACGTTGTTGCTTATCTGTTATATATATAGTAGTTTGTACCTGCAAATCCCGAACTCCTAATTTATTTCTCCCTTCCCCTTTGGTAACCGTAAGTTTGTTTTCTATTGTGTGAGCCTGTTTCTGTTTTATAAGTAAGTTCACTTGTGTCATATTTTAGATTCCACATACAAGTGATAGCATATATTTTTCTTTGACTTACTTCACTTAGTATAGATAATCTCTGGGCCCATCTATGTTGCTGCAGATGGCATTATTTCCTTCTTTTTTATGGCTGAGTAGTAGTCCATTATTATTGTTGTTGTTGTTATTATCATAACAGATTTTTAAACACATAAAACCCATTTGTCACTTGCAGGCTGGATTTGGTCCACAGGTCAGTTTGCTGACTGCTGTAGAGAGTGGGAGCCATTGTGGACATTTAAGCAGGAAAGGACGTTATCAGACTTGTGCATTGGAAAGTGTACTCTGGTGGCAAGCAGTGTGGCAGAGGTTTGGTGGGGTTGAGGTGTAGGGAGAGTTAGGTCAGAAGGAAAGTGTAGAAGAAGACTCTAATCATGACGGTCCTGGGAGAAATAATGAGGGCCAGGGCCAGGACCAGGGTGGTGGCAGTGATGCCAGTGACTTCTTTTTTTTTGGTATCTAGAAACAGGTTTAGTACTGCTCACATCAACGGTTACATCCTTAGACCAACCTTACCCTTCATGAATGAGAAAGAACAAATCACCAACATGCTAGGTTATCCTCTACCTTTTAGTCTGGTTTTTAAGGCACTGTTCTTTATTTTCTCAATGATATAAGGTGCTTCACAAGTATGAACAACCTACTATACTTTAATGTTTTGTATTCTTTCCATTCATTTTTTAAATCTGGAATGTAATTCCCTGTGTGGCATGTTATTTCTAATGTAGAAAAAATAACTGTTATTAAGTACAAAATTTTACTCTAAGGATACTAAATTTATAAATTTATTCCACTTTTAAATGATAGCCAAAAAATCCACCTGATTGATGCTCATTTGGCACATTCTTCTCAATTCTGACTACATCCTGAGTTAGGATGAAAATAATGCAGCTTTCAGGCTTTAAAATGACTATGTTTAAACTGCCAAAAGAGTCATGAGGTTGTCTGTGCAGGACAGTGTTTTCCATCAAGTACAGAGTTACATTTGGCATGTCAAGAAGAGAGAATATAATCCCACAGCAGCAGCCATTTAAAATAAAAGAAGACAGCCACAAGGATTCATGCAGAATATTTTAAATATTCCCATTGAGCAAAATGATTTAACTGATTTTGTTTTCTTCAAGGGTGATGGTCCTATATGCATCCTTTGAAATTTTGAAGATCCTGAAATAGCGTCTTCCACGTGGGACATCTTGAAAGATAGTATTTTGGTTTCAGTGAGTTACATGCCTGTCCTTGTTCATTTAGTGGGTCTGTTTACAGAGTGTGGTAGTTTCATTCTTTAGACTTGCAGAATTTATAGAGAAAGAAAATTACAGCCTGCACACCCAAGAGAAGGACAATTCCTCCAATGAAACTGGCTACGTCAAAGGTTGACTTCCTCACAGGTTGTGAAGTCAGAGTTAAAGTGGTGTTAGTTGAATCTGTAGTAGTAGCTGTGGTGGAAGTTGTAGAAGGGGAAGGCAGAGTTGTGGTTTTAGCTGTAGAACTGGTTGGCAACGATGTGGTAGTGGGCACAGAACAGAATTCTGTGCCATTCACCACCTGGCAATCACTAACTGTTGAATTATCTGAATAGTAGCTTTTACCTTTACATTCTATCCCAAAGCGGGTAGTATGAGCAGTGCTAGCATTAAAACAGGAAACACAGCTGTTGCGGCTTTCACAGATTTCAGGTGCTGGAGTGGTGACCATCGGATGCGTTGTCGGTGTCACTGGGGCTGTCTTGGTGGTGGTCGGTGAAGTAGTGGGTGTAGTCACTTTCAGGGTCAAATCGGAGCTCTGAGCTGTGGTCAGCACGCAGAGCGCAGCCAGGCAACCGGCCACCCAAAGCAGCGAGCGGGAGAGACCAGACATTGTGTCCTCAGGGCTGGCTTTCGAGCAAAAACTAAGGCACCCAATGCTGCGTTTGTTCCTCTATTCCCCACGGCGCTGCCTTGGAGACTCTGCTCCCCCTACGGGCGCTTGCCGGGCCCAGTGACTTCTTGATAGCTGGGCTGGATCACACATGCAGGAGTGAACGGGCATGTCGTAGTGCTACCTTTCTCTCTTCCTCCTTCCCAACTCCAGGAGACATCTTCTTGTCCACCTGGGGTGTGAGTGACAAGCAGAGGAAGGATACCTTAGCTTAAGTCCTGCTGTGTCCAGGCACAGCTTCACCCTGGGGGACAGTGCCCATCCCTTTCCTGTGGACCCCACATGCCAGGTTCTCCCTCCAGCTGGTGGCAGCCGTAGGAGGGCAGCCCCCAGCCCTCCTGCCCCCTCCTCAGGCTTCACACTGGGCTATGCCTAGTCCCCTCTCCTTTGAGATCAAAGTCTCATTTTTCTCTTGAAAATAAGCATTTCCCCAGAATATCTCACTGCATCTGCCGGCTCCACTTTATTCTAATTGCCCTCAGTGCCAGGCAGCTCAAGCCTGACACTTTTCACCCCGCTTCTTCTGTTTACTTCCAAGAAGAGTTTCCTGTTTCAGGTGTAAAAGATAGGACTAGGCCAGAGGGACCCCGGGCAGGGTGGAATCACGTCTTATCCTTTCGCTCGGTGCCGATGACAATGCCCTTCTTGTGGGAACTGGGCTGCCTCCCAGCAGACAGTTTGTGTACGTGGTCTTTGCATGTTTTTTGTCACTTAGATTTCTGAAGCTCCTCACTGATGTGGGTCCCTTTTATCCCAGGCCCCATCTCGCCTCCCCTTATCTTCTAGTCCTCCTTTCTCTGTAAGTGCCTCTTTCGTCTCTTCAGGGTTAGCTTTCTCCCCCCAGGACACGAATACGTTGTTTCCAGGTTTTCTTGCTGTTCCCAGGGTAGAACTCTTGCCCTTTTTACTTGTGTTTCCTTCTCAAATACTTTTTTGCAATTTCTTGAATTACGTTTTGAATGGTGAGTTGCTCATTCTGGTTCTGATTTGTTTTCAGATACTTCAAATATCTGTGACAACAGGTTACATTTTCTACTTTCCCTTTTTCTGCTATTTTACTTGATAAAACTTCGCCGTTGACTTTGGAGCTGTAAATGGCTCCCCTTCAGCGGTGCTTGGTAGGGGTGCAGGCCTCATTGTATTGACTCTGGTCCTTGTTTATGTAACTTAGTTTTGAGCATAAGTACCCTCACTGATAGATCACTGAGCAGTGTTTTCCACAGAGGATGTTTTCTCCTTTTGCATAGCTGCTTTAGTCAGTGGCTCTGATCTCTGGGCTTTTCTTTATTATTATTATTTTTAACTTTAAGTGTGCTTATTATCACTTCTATTATCTGTTAGTTGTTGTATGAATCTTTCAAAATATAGGAGTCAGATATTTATATTTGGACCATAAACTCTTGAAGTGTGTATGTGTGGTCACAGACCTCTTACCTAACCAGATTAGAATATGTTCCTCTCTTTTCTTCCTGGGTAGCAGCAGCAATAAGGGTCCTGGAGAAGTAGTGACAATAATGAGGATGGTGGTCATGATCAGTTTAGCTAACATTTACCCAGTGTTCACTGTGTGCCAGAGGCTATGTTAAGTTCCATCCGTACTACTTCATTTACTCCTCACAGCGCCTTCTGAATTACAAACTTTTATCAGGTCATTTTACAAATGAGGAAACAAAGAGATTAGTGAATTTACCCAAGGCTGGATGATGGCCCCAGCCTTCAGCAGTGCTTATCAGACCATTTGTCACCATTTGGGTCACCATATATACAGATACATTTTATTAAGACATCAAAGGACTTGTCAAGGCATGTGAATATGAGTTACAGTGCATGGGTTTTTGTTCTGGTTTGTATTCTCGCCACCCACCGCTCCCAAGGAGTGTACAGGCAGACCTCGGAGATATTTTGGGTTGGGTTCCAGATCACTGCAGTAAAGCGAATATTGCAATAAAGTGAGTCACATGAATTTTTTGGTTTCCCAGTGCATGTAAAAGTTGTTTAGACTATACTGTAGTCTAATAAGTGTGCAATAGCATGTTGTCTAAAAACCAACTGACATACCTTAATTAAAAGATCCTCTATTGCTAAAAAATGGTAACCATCACCTGAGCCTTCAGGGAGTTGTAATCTTTTTGCAGTAGTGGCATGAAACAGCATTGATCACAGATCATCATAACAAATATAACAGTAATGAAAAAGTTTGAAATACCGTGAGAATTACCAAAATGTAACACAGAGACAAGAAATGAGCAAACACCATTGAAAAAAATGGCACCAATAGACTTGCTTGAGGCAGGGTTGCCATTAATTTGTGAAAAATTCAGTGTCTTTTAAGTGCAATAAAGTGAAGCCAATAAAACAAGGTCTGCCTGCAGTTGAGAATTTCTGCTGCTTCTGAGATGACGTTTCTTTTAAGTTAAGGAGACAGTGTAACCCCCCAGATGGATCCTGTGTGCAGCCAGCCATCAAAGCCGACATCATCAGAAGGCAGAGTGCCCAGGGCCCACCATAAGGTTAGGGGCCTGTGACAGTGTTTACATTTCTTTTAAAATCAGAAGGGAAAAAAATGGGCTTTTAGGTCAAAGAAAATGTTTTAATATGTAACATTAATATATTGGTCCATATGTCAATGCAATTGTCGAATATTATCAGAGCCACCCAAATAAAAATGTGCTTTGTTTTCAGACAACACTTAACTCATGCCCATGAATTTTTGCTGATTATCTTTTAGCTTTAGAGCTGTGCGGGGTAGGGGTTTAGGTTTGAGTGAATGGGTCTAGAATCAGGCTGCCCTGGTTTGGATTTTGAGTCAATCACTTATCAGTGGTGGGAACCTGGGCCATAAGTGGACCTCTCTGGGCTTCAACTTTCTCATCTGTGCAGTGGGAGTATTCATTGTAACTGCTCTTACTGAGTTTTGAGGATTAAATGAGTTAAAGCAAGGAGAGCTTCCAGAGTAGAGCCCAGCCTATGGTGAGGGCTCAGTAAATATTAGTTATACTGTTGCTGTTATTATGATTGGCCAAGAAAAGAGCTGTCTGTGTTCAGAGGTTAGGCTCTCAGACCTTTCCCCCTATCCATTTATTGATGGATTCCTTGCTTTCTGTATCTGGTCATTTACCCATCACACGTGAGACATCACTCTCCCTGAGAGTTTATTTTTAGTTACTCCCTTTGGAGAGCTTGAGTATGAAGATGAGTGCCTTTTACCCAGCAGAATGCCAAGGCAGCACCCACAGGCCATCATCCCTGCTTGGCTCTGAGTTGCAGCCACAGAACAAGATTAGTGCTGACACAAGCAGAAGGGGATTTAATGGAAGATACGGTGGTGGAGTGTGGGCAAGTAGGAAACAGAAAGAAGCAAAGATCTCAGAATCCATGGGATTTGCTCCTTGGAAATGGCCAAAGGCCCAAGAAGTAGGAAGATGCATAACTGTCTTATAACTAGCACAGCAAGGGCAGACTTAGCCCCAAGTCCCCAGCTGTCTCTGTTGCAATGACCTGGCAGCATTCCTCTGCCCTTGCTTTGTCTCAGGAGCAGGTTGGCTGGGCTCGGTCATCACCAGTCTGCATCTAGCAGGTGTGGAAGGGAAAGTAAATATCTGTTCTCCTCAGCTTCTGGCCAAGGCGGGAGGCCACACACAGGGCTCACCCTGCCCTGAGTCTGCATGCCCTTAAGAAGGGGACGTGGATGCTCAAGTCCCCAGAAGACTAAGGGTCCCTCCAGTCTGCCAACACCATCATGCTGCCCTGAGTTTAAGAAAGAGGCACTGCTTTTCTCCTACTCGTTGACTCTGCGGGGCTGAGGGCTCATGTGTCTTCTAGCTGTTGGTTGTCCCCACCCCCACTCCATTTGCTCGGTTTTGGTGATGACATTAAGGAGCAGTGTGTTCCATCCCAGGCCCTCAAATCTCTTCTGACACATGCAGATTGACCCCAGATCTGAAAGGCCTTCTGAGAATCTCCCAGTCCTTTGTTCAGTATCTTCACACTCATGAAGCATAGCCGTTACATTTAGCACAAATGCCCTCTGTTGTAGCTGAAGACATTCCCCTGTTCTGGATTCTTTGGAGGTGACCTACCTCCCCTGTTCCAGAATCAACCTCTGGACAGAACACATTTTCTTGGTTGCTTCCTGATGGAGACTGGATTTAAGGGGTAGAATCAGAGGAGCTGTGGTTTGTGCAGGCTGAGAATCCAGAAGCGGGTTCTCTTTCTCCATCCATGTGAAGCTGGGTCAGGCAGGAGGAGGCTGCAAGTGGCCTGCCTCTCCCCTCCCAACCTCTGGAGCTGACGCTGGGTTGGATCACGGTGGGCTGTGGGCCGGGAAATACAGCTCTGGCTTTCCCTGAACCTTCCTTGTCCTGCTGAAAGATTGGGTTTGGGGCCTGCTGATTAGGGACTGTGGTTTTGCTGGTGATTTTTCTTTTCCAGGAAAGACCTCCAAGCTAAGGAGAAAGTGTGAATACTAGCTTTGTTTGGCTATGGTACTTTTCAGTGAAAATCACAGAATTTCATCTTAGTATTTGCACCCTTTGCTCCCTCAGCCCCAGAGCAGCCCCTGCCTAAATTTCAGGCATTCCGCAGGACAGCCGAGCCCCTGGGCATCCAGTGTGGGAATCTGAGACACAGCCTGTGGGCTGCTTAGAAGACAGGGAAAAGGTATCCTGGGGCTTTGTAGCTTCAGAACTCTTTGTAGGGCTGCAGGGGTTTAAATTGAAAATCCAGTCTTTTACAGGACAATATGCATTTCAAGCAGAACGGGGATTTTAGAGATCATCAAATCTAATGTCTGTTTCATAGTTGTGGAAATAGAAACCCAGAGGGATTAAGTTGTTCGAGGTCATATGTTGGATGACCCCCAGAGCAGGACTTGAAACGTAGGTCTCCTAACTCCCAACCTAGTGTTTTTCTCGTGGAGGCATTCATATAGCATGTTTATATTTTGGTTTTTTAAATTATTATTTCTTATTGAAGTATAGTTGCTGTACAGTATTATATAAGTTATAGGTGTGCACTATAGTTATTAACAGTTTTTAAAGGTTATACTCCATATATAGTTATTTTAAAATATTGGCCTCTATTCCCATGGTGTACCATATATCCTTGTAGCTTATTTTATATCTAATAGTTTGTACCTCTTAGTCCCCTGCACCTATATTGCCCCTCCTTCTTTCCTCTCCCCATTGGTAACCACTAGTTTGTTCTTTGTATCTGTGAGTCTGCTTCTTTGTTATTATATTCACTAGTTTGTTGTATTTTTTAGATTCCATATGTAAGTGATACCATGTAGTATTTGTCTCATATACTGATGTTTAGATTGGCCCCTCTTTTTGTTCATGGAATAATTCATTTGTCTGTAAGCTTTTTTGGGGGACTATCCCCTATATCCTATTGCTGTTCCAAACATCAGCTGTGACATCTTTGTGAGGTCACTTGTCATTAGCTGTATTTAGTGGTGTTTCTGGTTTTATAGGTAAATTGAAGTACTAGAACCATAGTCTTTCCCAATTAGAACTTTTTACAATGGAAAAATGTAATTTAAAAAAGGTTTACATTTTAGTTCTAGTTCTGTTAGAAACTGCCTGATTTCAGATGCATTTCCAAGGGGCTTTCTTTCCCTGTTTACTGAGAAACATAAACTGTGCTGGGGGCATGATGGTCCTTGAGCTGTAGCTGTCAGGGTCTTTGCAGTCTACCATCTGAATGACATGCTGTCTCTTGGGCTGTATGGAATGATCGAGGTGAGGTTGCCAGTGGGCGACCTGCTGGTCTGAAGCTGTTCCCTCCCACCTGCCTACTTTCAAGGGCTGTCCTAGATCACAAGAGCATGTCAGCCAGCTGCTGGTCTAATCCACTTCTATTCTGAGTTTAGGGAAGCAAACAGAAGGCAGAAGGCATAGGACCTGCAGTGGAAGGCAATATTTTGGGTGGTGTCATAGTTAGGGGGTTGGGTTTACTATGAGTTAAAAGGCGACACGCAGGGCTAGCTGATCACTCACCATCATGCGGTCTTGGCCTAAAGGCCTTTTTCTTGCCCAGGGCTGGATATGAAGGCATTTGACCGTGGAGCATCTGGGACTTGGGTTTGCTGGGGTTGGCTCCTGGGATGTGGAGGTGTATGAGAAACTAGCTGAAAGCCTAATGAATGGATTTCAGGAATTTCCAGGAATACATATTCAATATGCCACTTTTGGTTGAAAAATGAATAAATATAGCTTGTGGGAATGAATGAAGCCGTTAGCAGAGCATTTCTCCATTGGCAGAGAATTTGTAGTGTATGTGTGCTTGGAGCCTTTGGGAAATAACAGAAACAAGGAATGCTTTGTTAAGCACCCAGAACATGCTGGGATACTTTCTGTGTATCACACTAGCCTCTGCATCACCACTCTGGATGCAGCACATAGATTGTTTCATTTCCAGGTTGTTGTTGTTTTTAACTCGACATAGTCCTTTGACTTGATTTTAGACCTCAGTTTCATGGCCAAAGCATACAACCTGGAGGAGTAGTTACCTTTCTTTCCCTAAAACAAGGACAACAACAGTATACTGGCTGAATCTTGTATTTATAAAGCGACATTTCCACATCTGGCCTGTGCATTTCTTTCTTAGCCAAGCGGTTGTAAAGAAGGGAAAGATAAAAATGAAAGAAACAGGAGTAATTTAAGGAAAGAATAACTTCCTTTTTATTAGGTTGAACATGAAACCAGGTATATTTGTATAAATACTATGGAAAATATTTAACCTATTCATAGAGGTTAAGTAACTAACTGATAAGCTTTGTAGGGAAAGTCTGTTTAAATGCTCTCGTTAAACTGTGCCAGGCAATTTTTCAAATTCTCAAATACATAACCATTAGGAAGCTCAGGGACAGAAAGAATTTCTGGTGGACAAATACACTTGTTCATTGTAGAAATTGTTGCTACTTTATATATCAGAGAGTGCAAAGCAAGTCAAAAAGTCAAAATAACAAGGTTTAGATGAAAGCCTTAATGATACAATGTAGTCTTCAGTAAAGACAAAGGTAAATTCCTTCAGCTGTTGGCTAGAGGGAATCGAAGGGCAGGATATTTTAGGTTGGTCTCTGTCTATAAATAATACATGAAATGATTAGATAGCAAAGGTTGAGGGGCCTGGGGGATGCAAACAGAACTTTTGGGAGACTGGCCAAACTGTGTATTAGGATAAAATTTAGCAGTGTTACATTTGTAGATTTCATCTTTGAGCGGAGTGATCTTATAGTTTATCACCCAACCAGGAAACTTTGAGTGGCAGTGGACAGTTTAATAACTATGGCAGGACAGTGTGTGCAACCCAGGACCAGCATGGGACACCCAGCACGTGTGGTCACCTTTCCTTTGAACCTTCCTTTATAGTGAATGATTTAAACACAGAGAATTAAATAGGCCATTATCTTTTTTTTGGAGGGGCTGGGAGATCTTATGTACAATTTAAAGGGCTTGTACTCTTTCTGTTGTATCGAAGAAAAAATGTTTGTAAAACCATCAGACAATAAAATGTATAACAATGTTATATTATGTTGTACATATTATATTATAAAATGTTAAAACCTTACTTGCATTTACCAAGAAGTGAATACAACCTCATCTCCCACAGACAACCATTATTGCCTTTTTTATGTACCAGTGTGAATTTTTCTGTTCTTATTAGGTAATCTATCGTCTATCTACATACCTACCTGTCTATCTATCTACCTTCCTATCTATATTTTAACATAAAAGGGATCCTACTCTACAAGTTGTTTAATAACCTGATTTTTAGTCACTTTACTATTGTTAACTTGTTAATATTATTAATAGTGTGGCTATCTTTCCTTTCAATAAATGTTATTCTTAGTAGCTTAGTAGTTTTTTCATGAATTCAAAAAGTATTGGAATTTATTTAACCAGTCCCCTATTTATGGACATTTGTTTCCAATGTAATATAAACAATACTATGTTAAATGTTTGGGGTGTATATACTTTTTTTTATACTCATTTGATAATTTCCTTAGAATTTATTCCTAGAAGTGAAATTGCTGGATTAGAGAGCATACACACACACACACACACACACACCACACACACACACAAAATATTATATATACCCATAATATATATACATATATGTAAATATTATATATTTATATGTATTTTTTCCAAGCATTAGTAATTAATTTTCCATTTAGTATGATTTTTATAAATTTACCCATCCACCCTAAGAGAATAAGAATTCCTGTTTAATCATATCAGGGCTAACAGTGGATATTAATAATTAAAAATTTTTTTGCCAGTCTGAAAGATACAAAAGAGCATTTTGATTTAATACCCATTTCTGTGATTATTAGTGAAGTGAAACATCTTTGAAACTGTTTATTGGACATCAGTATTTCTTATGTCAATTGCTTGTATCAGTCTTTTAGGCATCTCTGATTTTCACAGGCCTCAAAGAAAAGAATGCAAATCACAGCCTTCTAAGTCAGTTCTTCTCCCTATGTCCTGCTTATTAGCATCATCACCTGCTCAGAGTTGGCTTTCACGTCTCTCAACTTCTCCATCCACTTGGACACCCAGTTATGGTTTATTTAACTTCTGAAATGTTTCTCAGGTAGTTTCCTCTTCTCCATTTCTTCAATCACTGATCTAGTCCAGCATCCTCTCTTACTTTACTTTTGTCGGCTCTGAACTGGTAACCAAAGGCCACGGATGCTAATGCATCCGGAGGCAGAGCCCTGAGGCCAGGGGTTAAGTTTCCGCAGGTCCCATAAAAGTCATCATGATTGGACTGTCTGGGCTATTATTCATCTTTGTATCCCTGGTGCCTGACTCGTAGTAAGTACTTGATAAACAAAGGATGAAATTGCTTTTCTCATCTCTGGTTTTTCTCATCTTCTAGATTGTTATCAGCATTCTCTCTTCAAAACACAAACATGATTACCATTCTCTCCTCTTAAGAATTGTTGCTTGTGCCCCATTTACTGTAGCTGGATTTCTCAATCGCAGTACTGTTTACATTTGGCCCAGATAATTCTTTAATGTAGGGGGCTGTCCTGTGCCCTGTAGGGTGTTTAGCAATATCCTTGGCCTCTACCTACAGATGTCAGTGGTACTCCTCCCCTGCTTTGGTGTAACAACCAAAAATGGCTCCAGACATTGACAAATGTTCCCTGGGAGACAGGGGTGCTGTGTCAGATCACCCCTGGTTGAGAACCACGGGCCCGTGGGAAGAAGCCAGCACTGAGCATGTGTGTCATTGTGCTCTACTACCTTTCCAGCCTTATGTACTGCCTCTCCTGAGCTTCCTGGCACATGCCGGTCCCTTAGCCCCTGTGCAGCTTCTCACGTGCTGGATTGTCAGCCCTTCAGCAGTGAGCAAGCCCAACTGCCACAACAGACAGGCAAATGCATGTTGGATCAGACGTTAACAGAAGTTTACTTTTGCTACAGCACTGTAGGGTTGAACACATTGGGGAAGCATCCTTCCATGTGTCAGTCCTTCAGAATCTAGAGGGGCTGAGGCTCTGCCATCCTTGATACACAGCTTCCAAGATGGCCCTGGGGATCATCTCCATCCTACCTGACAAAAGAAGAAAAGAACACTGGGGAGTCCATGAAGGAGATGCTTATGGCCAGGATTGAAAATGGAACACATCCCCTTCACTCTCATTCAGTTGGCTTGAACTCAGTCACATGGCCACCCTTAAGTGCAAGGGAGGCTGGGGCATGTAGTCTAGCAGATTGTGGATTTTCGGATCAGCCAACACTTTCTGCTACAGTCAGCTTATCAGTTCAGCAAAACCTTGAAGGCCCAACTCAACTCATAATTATGAATTCTGATCTCCCCATGATCTGTTTTATATACTTTGCTTATACTAGTGTACATTATAGTATGATTGGCATGGCATAAAAATCATTTTTTTCTCATTAACAACTAGGATAGTTCCTGGTACATGGTATAGGTCTGTTGAAAAAAAGCAAATGGAATATTGATTTATATAGTATTTCATGGGAATGCCTCCACCACTCACTGAGATTTTTTTGTTTTCTGATCTCTGTTCCAGGTACCTGATATACTACTACAGTTGTCTCACTAATAAGAAGGTGAGACAAGCTTATTTTCAGTTTCTGGCATGAAACTCAGCATCACTTGAGGCCTAGGAAAAGTGGAATGAAAGTCTGTCTTTCCTGCATGCCTCTTCTCCTGGTCTCCCCACACCCCTTGTGCTGTCTACAGACCACTTTTCCACCGGCTCCCCCATACTGTCCCCAGCTCCCTTCTATCCAGTTCCTGGGGCTCAGTGACTTAATCCTCCTACCAGAGATTTGCATTTAAAAAGGAGTGATGATTAATCCTGAGGAATCATTGATTGATGAGTTAGTTATATTGGGAAAGAACTTGGGATCCTGATTCTGAAAGGCTACCATGTTTTTTTTTAATCTACATTTGTAATTTGACATTTTCCTAGGAAACACAAGCAATAGTTAAAGGGAGAAAAATGTCTGCCATGTATAATTCTAGAAAGATTTTTTACAAATGGGAATTTTGTACCTTAGAAATAAACAAGTCTTCTTTTGAACACTGGCTATATAATTGCCAAGGTAAACAGTAGTCAAGCCCTATATGCCTTTGATGCCTGCTGTTCTTATTAACTAAAATGAGGTAGGAATGAAAGCATTTCTGCAATGAATGTTCAGGGGATTTGAGCACCCATTTAAGGCTGTAACCAGGCCAGAATTTCCTTATTGAGGCCAAGCAGAATCTGGTCCAAAAACATGAGCACAACAGGAATGTTTCTGGTCATTTTTCTCAAATCCACCAGAGGGTTCCCACCAAATTTTCTGACAAACTTAGCCTGTATACTGCATCTGCAAGACAAGGGAGCATTTATGTAAAATGTACCCCCCCAACCCCAAGTTACTTTGACAGTCCCAACCCTCACTTTCTTCTCTGCTCGGATTGACATCTGAGAAGGGAGACCACAATTGCATACCATTTTATAGATCCGCATGATTAAAACCAGTTCTCCCTATAGGTCACATTGTGTATGAGACGCACGGTTTTTGTCAAGAGACCAGCTACCAGCAGAAAGGGTTTTGATGCTATTGCTAGTAAGAAATTAGTAACTAGATCCTAGGTCTGTTTTAAGCCAACTTTATAATTATACTGCTTCAGCGGTAAACCAGACCTTTGAGCCAAGGGTAATTTAGAAATTCTAGATCTGTATTCTTTTTCCCTCTTTCTTTAATGTTCATCTTTGCTGTCTCTCCATCTTCTGCCTTCAAACATATAATTTTCCTCCATTCCTTCCTCACCCCTGGCTCCTTGTTTCTGTGACCCTCTGTCACGAAAGGACAGATGCATTCTGTCCCCCCTCATCCTGGGAGATCACGGGCAACAGTCAAGGCTGTGTATGAACACATCTAATTCTGAAACGTTTGCCACTTTTTGAGGGTGTCACCAGCTCAGGCTCCTACTTTGCCTCTGGGATTGGAGGCTAAACTAGGGCCTTATCCTGTGTGCCCATGAAGTAACCTGTCTTCAAAGACTAGGACTACGCTGGAGATGACTTTCTCCATCTCTTGAGCTCTTCCTGGTTCTGTAAACTTTTTGTACTCAGAGCTCTTTTGATATAGAAAGATTTATTAAATATTAAAAATGAAAACCAGGGCTTCCCTGGGGAAAATTTTGTATCTCACTTGTGTTTTCCATCGTGTTCTTTCTCCCAATTTTCTCCCTAAACCCTCCTCTCTCTCTCTCTTTTTTTGTGATTGTTTTTCTACTTTTTTAAGCTTTATTTTGGGATGGTTAAAAAAAAAATAACACCTCTCTTAAGTATACCCTGAAAGCCTAAGTCTTCATTTCAGCTGAAAATCATCCAAACCATATGCATTTCAGTTGAACACTCCTCCAGCTGGCCTCATTCTGCCAAAGACACTTTTTTATACCTGACCAAATTTCTTTAGAGTATGGCTAGAATTACTATCTTTAAGAGATCACTGTCACCAAATTCCAGATGGTTCTTTTGCACAGCCAGAGAGGTTCCTTTGTAACTAAACTTGATAGCATCTTTTCCTCCAGAATTGCCTTCTTCCTTCTTTGTTTCTTCCTTTACTCTTTCTCAGTCCACCTTTGCACTCCTCCCAGGTAGCCTGATCAGCACTTAGTCTGTCTTTCCATCTCTGTGTGTCTCTCTGTCTCGCTTGTCCTACTCCTCAGCCGCCCGTGGTACAGAGGGGCAGCCGAAGTTTCCTTTGGAGACAGCTGTTTCCCATTTCAGGAGTCTCAGCTTTGTGGCTTTGTTGATTGTCTTTTCACCTCTAGGTTCGGTCTGACTCGTAGCTAGAACATAACTAACTATTTTCACTAAGACCTCCAGGGCCAGCGCCTGAGCTGTCAGCTGCAGGCCCTCTGCGGGAGCGTCCTGCCATGCAGATGCCACTGAAGTCCCCATAAGCCACACACCATCCCCTGACCCAGCGGAGAAATTAAGGCAATTTCACTAAGGCCCACTGGTGAGGAAAATTGGTTGATCAAGTTATTACTAAATGGCTTTTCAAATCTTCTCATTATTCTGGGGAAGGGAGTTAGATTGTCAGGGCCTGGTCCCTTGCCCACAGATAAAGCCAAATCCACAGGAATCCTGTGAATGGAGAGGCTTGGAGGCTATACCTTGGAAAAAACCCACAAGGCCCAGCTCAGCAGGGCTGTCCCTTGGTGCTGAATGCAACCAATTCTTGCCTGCTTTAAGTGAAAACATCCTGGGATGGGAAAGTGTATTTTGAGAGTGGAATGCTTTGTAGTTCCTTGTACTTGGGGGACAGCATGGTGTGTTAATAAATGAGAGTGCTCCTTAAAAGTCTGCTCCTTTCAGCTCCCAGGCTGTGTCTGCTCAGGAAGCCCAGTGATAAAGATCATTAATATTTTTTCTGTAAGTAACTGAATCAAAGGGAAGCTTCCTTATCTGCATTGTCTGGATGCCAAATTAGGTTGCATACTTATTAACTCTTTGATAGTCTCAGCTGCCAGAGAGCCTTTTGCATATATGCACATATATATTTATATGCATACACATATATACACATATATATATGCACACAAATATATAAGGAAGTTATAAATATACAGTCTTTCCCTTTTATATATATAAAAATGAAATCTTCTTGTATATGTCCATCTGCCTGCATATTTAACCTGGCTCCATCATATCTGTACAATGGTGGAAATGTCATGTAATGTCTCTACATCCAGTTTGTCCATCTGTGAAATAAAGTAGTTGAGGTTTTTGTTTTTAAGCTGATGTGTTTGGTAGGGCAGTGCTTCCACTGTAATCCAGCACAGTTCTGGGCATGTGGTGATGCTCAGGGCAAAATGACATGCTGGTGTGTAACAGGAAATATCCACCTCCTAACATTGTGTTGAGTCCTAACATTCCATTATTCTGATATTTTTAGGGAGTTCTGTTGGGTCCTGGCAGCAAGAGGAGGGAAATGATCATCAGATCCTCATGCATACATATTCCAAGAGTTGAGATAGAATACTGGGGATTGCAACTCAGCTGGCTTTACAAACCAGACCCGGTCAGGTGAACTTCCTCTTTTCCTGGAGACCTAGGTTGGCCTGCTAGGTTAAAGGCAGTGGACAGACTTCATCTGGCTTGACAGTGAGACTTTCGACTCAGTCTTGGGCAACATGCTTATCAATAAACCTCAGTTGAGGCCCCTTTGCCTCAAACCCAGGTTGCTGTGTTCACTGACCCCTGTGTACCATCAGCGTCTTCAGACACATGGTTGCTAGCTCACACGTCTTCAGTGTCACTCTCCACTTTAAAATCCAAGAGTGGCCTCTCAGTTGCTTTTCTGATGATTTTCAAGGCCCTCAGCTTAGCATTCAGGCTTCACTGAGTTTTTGGCCATCTTTTCCTTCCAGCTTTATCTCTAGGACAGACCCATCTCTCCAGTGAAAAGTCTTCTAATTGTTTAATTCCTCCCTGTGACACTCCCACTCCACCCTACATTAGTTCTGTGCTAGGGTTGCTGTGTGGCAAAGCTGGAACACTTCTCATACAAAGCCAGTGTCTCCTCTGCCCCATCCTGATCTCCCCTTTGAAGCCCAGATCAGGACCTGCCCCCTCCATTGAGGTCTCCCTGGTGGGCTTGCAGCAAGGGAACTTGTCTTCCTTGGATTTGTCCACCTTGGATTTGTTAAGTCATTTGTAGTCTGCATGACACTGTTCGCCCTTGTTCCTCCAAACCTGGTCCCTTCAGAGCCCTCCTGGAGGAGCCTGGCAGAACTAGGAGGGTGTTGGAGGGACCCAGGGTGGGGATGAGAGGCTGGAGCCCGAGATGGCTGGGAGGGCTTAGAAGAAGTAGAGCTACTTCACTTGAAGGAGAAAAAATAGAAGCTAATTTCACAAAATTCTAAATATGTGATTAAGTATACAGTCTGCACGTCCACTAACAGTGAGGGTAGGAAGCAGACGTGGTGTGCGAGGGGAGGCCGTGAAACTTCCTCAGCGGCAGTGTCTTTAAGGTTGGCTCTGATGGTGTTGGTCAGACCAGAGACAGAAAGTGCAAAACATGCCTCACTCTCATGGTCCATTGTAGCCCAGAGACTTAAAGCTTTTTAAATGTCAGGAGGATATTTGACTTGATAAAGTGAAAGTTAAAAAACAAAAACATACTGGTATTTAGAAGTCATTTTCATAATCCCATGAAAATTTTCTTATGTTTCTCTTAAGCTGGGAAATGGAAGCAGTCTTCAGATTTGCATAGTTAACAGATCTTGTGTGAGTGTATAGTTGTTTATGGAATTAGTTATAAAAACAGAGAAGTAGAAGGACTTGACAAAGTTAAGAAGTCCCCCCAAAAGATCTTTTATTATTAGAAATCACCTTTTTTGACTTGGGTTTTCTCTAACTTGACCATCAGGCAAATGACAGTCTTCGTAACCAGAGGGTAAGTTGGGCTGCGGGTGTCATTTCAAAGTGATTCCCCCTTCCTTTCCCTCTGCTTGTCTCTAGTCAAGGGTCATTGACCTAAATCTTCCATCTCTGGCAGGGGTCCTTCTAACTCATCGGACTGGATTCTTGGGTAAACTTTTTCTCCATCTCAGTTACTTTGCCTCCTTTTTATAGGGAGCTCTCCTCTGAGATCAAAGACAATCTATAGCAATTTATGAGAAACAAAGGAAGTGGGAGAGGATGCTAAGCTATTTTAAGTGGGGGTGGGGTCTGAAACAGTGAATCTATCAGAATATCTGGCCTCTGCTGTGTCTGAGAGCTGGGATGAGGCACAGCTTCTAGGTGTGGGAGGAGGGACATGCGAGCTTGCTCTGTAGAACTGGTCTCCACACCATCTGATCAGCGGTCCCCAATGTTGACTGCATCCCCAGGTCATCTGAGTTCCTCTTGAATGAAGCAGATGACTGGGCCTTACTTAAATGATTTAACAGGTCCCCAGCAAGTCCAGTGCCTTACAGGTGTCCTGACAGCATGGACCCAAACAGCACGGACAGCCATTGGCCCAGGTCCCTAATATTCAGTGGGTTTCTTTGTTCCTCTTCCTGCCAAATACACTTACATTTTTCAAAGGGCTCCAGGACAAGAATCTGGTTAATCCCGACTCCAGTACATTCACTCTTGAAGAATAAAAGGGAAATTTACAAAAATGAGAAAGCTTCAGAATAAGACTACATAAATTATTTTGGAGACAGTTTTTCCTTCTTGTACAATTTTCAGAGGGATTTTGTAACACACACGTGCACGCATAGTCAGGGAGATGAGTAAACAGGAAAGAAAAGATTGACTTTTATTACTTGCTGGTTTAAACTTAAAATTTTTTTTTCTTTATATTTTGAGTTCTCCTTTTTTCCCCTTAGAAGGTATCAAGCTATTTTCAGGAAGGATAGGTGTTTGGTTTTGGGGGACGATGAAAAGCATGACATCACCGTGCTATTTTGATAGAGTGAGAGAAATATGCCAGTTTTAGGGCAGCTTCATTTGGTTCTGTGTACAGAGGAGCTGAATTGTGTCTTTTTTGAATTTGGCTTCACTTGGGGCTGCAGCTCTTCATGGGAAGGATAATATTTATTCAGAGCTAATTTGTAAACTTCATTTTCAGTTTAAGGTCTGGAATCTAAACTGCTGTTCTGTCCTTACAGGCAGCAGCCCAGAGACTCTGTGAGCATTTCAGAGGGTCAGATTTTCAGGATTCTGCCAGTGGGCCCCAGTCTCTCCCAGCCCCCAGTTGTCTGCTTGATTTTGGGTCAACTGTAGGCTATCAGTTTGGAAAGCAAATCCTTAACCTGGACTTTTTGTTGCTGTGGATGGCAAAGTGGCAACTTATTTATGTAGAATTTGTAGTGGAATCTTTTTTGCGTGTACCTCGTCAGCAACCCCTGTTCTGCCCCCTCCACGCCCCTGAGGTTTTGAAATGTTTCCCCAAACATTAATATGTTTTTAACATTTCTCAAATGGAAGTCCTCACTCCTCATAAACATTCAGCTTTTTGAAAGGAATCACCCTCCCCACCTCTCCATTCCTGGAGACAAAAGCACACTTTTGTGTGTATTGTGGAAAAGGCTGCCAATTACAGCTGTAATGCTGTTTTCTAAACAAACTCGGATATCATCATTTTATTGTTAAATGAAGCATTTCACTCCAAGGTCCCTAGCCTATTTATGGGTCTCTGATAGATGGTGCTTTTTTGGCAGGCTGGAGATAAGCCTGGGTCAAGGAAACAGCTTGCACTTGTCTCTTTAAGTCTCTCTCAGCCTGGCTGTATCATTTCATTATTTCCTTTCCTGTTATCTTCAAACATTCCCTCAAAGCAGAGCTTGACAAGAACAGGAAGGTTGGCAAAGGTCTGGCAAGGAGGTTGTTTTTCTTCGTGTTCGAAAATGGTCTCTTTCCTCCCCCGACCCCCACCCCATCCTCTCTCCTTCATTACCCACTCCCTCTCTACAAAGCTGATGGAAAAAAATTCAGAACTCCTTTCCTTCTTTAAAGTAGGGTCTCTAAGAGGTTTCTAATCAGCTCACTGTCAGCCTGTTTCCTCTGATCAGCTTAAATAGGTCCACTTGAAGTTCACAACTGTCAAAACCAGCATGCAGATTGAAAGCAAGGGGAGCATTTGAGAAGCATTTATGAATGTGTCCACCCAAGATTATCCAGGAGGCTGAAATCCCTGGGAGAGCGCTAGGTCCACAAACCCTTTCTTCTTGATTAAATTAGTATTTCCGACTAACAGGAGGAGGAATTCCCTTTCCACAAGCTGATTTCTTTTCCAACCCCCTCTTCCACCACTAAAATGTAAACTCGATTCCTGGGTCCTTAGCAGGAGACTGTGACTGAGGGTCCCTATAAGCAAGCCCATACTAAACATCTTGTACCAAATGAACACCTTGGTACAAATGATGGCTTTTTGTCTAATTTTATACAGGAACAAAAAGCCCAAACAAAAGTAAGGCATGTTATCTCAGCTCAACACAGACGTGTGGGGGCAGGAAGTTCATTTCTGCACTGTGGCCCCCAGGTTCTTCTCTGAGATTTTCCTGCTCTGTCTTCAGAAAAGGGCGGCTTTGTTAACCATTAGCCCCTGACAAGAGTGTGTCCATTTCAGCAAAATTAATAAGAGATAGCATTTTTCTTCCTTCTAAATGGCCCATGTCAGTAATTAACATCACCTTTCATTACTCAACTTGAAAGCTGCCTTCTCTGGCTCCCCTGACCTTGCCCTGGCTTTGTTAAACTGTGGCCTCCAGCCTGTGAGAGACCTAAATGCAGAAAAAGCACCCGGGACCCTCACTGAGGTGCCTTGAAAGAATCATTTGACAAATATTTATTGAGTGCCTACTGCGTGGAGCTACCAAGTTGAATCAGACAGAGACCCTTGTGGAAAGGAAACTGGGGGAAGAGGTAAAGTGGGGTTGTTTAAAGTCACCCTAATGTTACAGAAACTGATGGCTGCCATGAACAAAAGCAGATCCAATGAAGGAGGAACAGGACAGAGAGATGGCTGAGGTGGGAGTTTTATGGTGGAGGTGACCTTTGAGGGGGACATGCAGATGTTGGAGTTCATTGCATTAAAAAGGAATGTAAAGGTTCAAATGATCTTTCCTTGTACTTTTTTTTTTTGTTTGTTTGTTTTTTTAGAGAAAAGGAGAAAGAGTACTTTCATAGAGAATATATAATTATTTTCCTTTTTGGTGGGTTGTTTCCCAGTATATTTAGCCAATGAGCTGTTGACATTTTAGTAATGACACTACCGTCTAGTTTAGCCAGCTCCCCAGACAGTGTGTAAAATATTTTCCTGTCCGTTTTTCCCATCAGGTGTGTGCCCCAGGAGGATTCTTGGTCTCAGAGATGGAAATGTCACTTGGGGTGAGTTAAGATACATTTTATGTCATTCACATCTTTAATGGTGAACTCCATGCTTTAAAGAGCCACCAAGAAAAACCCAAATAAGAGATGGGTTTAAAAAATTATGGTACATCATGGGATGAGATCTCATTGCAACCAAGATGGTGAGGATTTTTAACTGTTTGTGAAAAAGCAAAAGTGGCATGTTCTCATTTTTGTGAAGAATATGACTATGCACATTGAGAAGTATAGGCTAGAAGACTCATCATTAAAATATTAATAGTGGTTATTGATGGGTGCTGAAAAATGAATGATTTAAATTTTTCTTCCCTATGATTTTCAGTGTTTCCCAAAACATCTGCAGTGTCTACATACATTACTTTTGTAGTCAGCTGAAATGCTATTAAAGAATAAAGATGCTGAGGGGGATAAAAAGGACTTTATTAAGGTGAGAGGTTAAATATGGATTATGAAAATGACTGGGAGGATATTCTCCCTTCTCATGCCATTTCTGATGTCATCAGTTGTAAAAAAAGGAAAAAGCACATTCACCCAGCTTCAGAACCAAAAGCAAGAGTCTGTTTTAAGCAACAAATGAACAACATTCAGTAAATCCAATTGAAGAGTTCTCTTTCAGCTACTGGGGTTGAAATTTTGTCAGTTGACTCTTCTAGAAATTTTTCTAGTCAAAGAACCATTTCTGTCTCTGTTTCTGGTAGACTCTAGGTTCTGAATTATTCAAGGGTCAAAAACCTGTTGCAAAAGCTGTCCTGATCACTTTTGGCTGGGGAGGGGTAGGGGGATGGAGGCGTAGGGATGGGGGAAGAAGGGTGTAAATCCTTTGTTATTGTTCTCTTGTTCAAGCTTAATCATATAAAAATCTAAAGGCCAGTTGTTCATCTGGTAATTTCCTTCACAAATGCACAACAATGAGCTTCTTTATTTTTACCTATTATTTTGTAATTTTCTTTTACTCAAATTACGTGCATCAGATAAGCTTATTTATTTCACAACTGGTAGTAAGTGTGCAGAGTATCTCAAACTAGGGTGCAGTCACCTGCAGGTCCAGGAGCAGAGGAAATAGCTTCAGATTTTATTCAATCCTGTCCCTGGTCATTTGCAATAGAAAAGCTTAGTTGGAGGGTGTGGGGTGTGGATGGCGGGGGTGGAGACAGGGAAGGAAAGGCAGAGAAATGGAAAAAAATGCAAACCTGTAGTTTAGGTTAAAATCCCAGCTTCTTTGGCATTTTGTGTCATCTGGGCCTCACTGTTTGAAGATCTGTTAAATTAGAGCAACAACCCGCGGGGGCCCCTCCTCCAGAATGGAATTGTCTTTTGACATCTGAGTCACTCAAAATTGTGGGGCCAAAACATATAAACAGAACAGAGAAGCTGTTTGCCTTGAGCACGCAACTTTAAAACTGTTTTGGGTCTTTGACAGAAGGTTCCTCCTCACTTTTTTCTTCCTTTCAAACACTCAAGAAAAACAAAAAACAAAAAACAACTCCAGAAAATACTGCCTACGTGATGAAAGAATTCAGGACCTGTCTCTCATTTGTGCCTTGATGACAATTTAGCTACTGGCTGAAAAGGCAGATGTAACCTTGGGGAAAGAGGCAGAGCTGAGTGACTTTGTCCTTGGAGGTCTCAGCCCAGCCCATCAGCACTCAAAGAAAGGTCGCCTTTGAATCTGTTTATACCAACTGGTGTCCTAGATGACTTAGAAATATTTTCTCCTCTTCTTTCTGTGCCTTGCTTCTTGGGAGATCAAGTAGTTTATAGCCAATACAAATTAAAAACATAAAGAAAGCAAACTCTGCATCAGTAGGTGGGGAGAGAAGAATCAGAATATTGAGTCGCTTGGTTGACCGAGCAAGTTAACACTGAACTTTCTGGCAACAAATGCAGAGAAAAAGTGGACTGGGGGAGAAACATGGCAGTTGCTTATTTTTGATTCTTTGTGAGGAAAAAGCATATGACCACAGGACAACACAGCCTTTACCCCGTGTGACTTTGTGTAGAAGACACTAGTAATGTGGTTGAAAATATATTCAAGAAGGTTTTCTAAACATTTTCCTTTTCTTTTAACTTTCTGACCTATGTATCTATTTGCCTTGGTTATTAAACTTATTCATTAATATTTCTTCCTGGAGCTTTTCATGTGGAGATGAACAGTACTTCTACCTTAATTAAACAAGGAGCCATGAGACTGAGGTGGCTCCTGTGCCAGGAGCCTAAGTGAGCAGAGTGAGACCTAAGCCTTTGGTGCCAGAATTAAGAATGGGAAGCCCAAGAATAGCCAATCACAAACAGCCAATAGGCTTTCCAAATGACTTGATACGTTTCCACTACTGTAGCCAAACAAATAAATTGCTTGCCTTGCTTCTGCATCTTCTGAGTAAAAGGGCCCCACTCCTTCCAATTGGTGGAGCGCTTCTAACCCTTGCTGGGTTGGCAGCCTGATTAGAATTGATTTTTGCTTAAATAAACTCTTGACAATTTTAATATGCTGCAGTTTATCTTTCAACAATACAAAAATCCATGATTTGTACACCTACAGTAGTCAGGATTGCATGTGCCCCACACAGTGAGCATTTAACAAGTACTTGCTGAATGAATAGATGAAAAATTAGTAGTCCAATGTGCTATCAATAAACAATTAGAGAATGTCATGAAAATATTTTAATTATGGTAGTAAAAGAAATCTAGAAATAAGCCTATTTGAAGAAATCCATACATTTTATTGAAGGACAAAATAAGACCTGAATAAGCAGACACATACCAGGTTTGCAGTAGACTCAAAATTGTGAAGGTGTCAGTTCCTTCCCGTATAACCCATTAATTCAATGCAATCCTAAGAAAAATTGCAAGGGGGATATTTAATGGAACTTGACAAGCTGATCTGCAAGTTTATATAGACTAGAAAATGCACAGATCAAAAAAGTTCATTGAAAAAGGGTTAACAGTGATAGGAGATTTATCCTATTTTATATCAAAACATACTTTAAAATGACAGTAATTAGAACAGTGTGTTCTTAACACAAAAATAGAGAAATAGACCAGTGGAACAAAGAGTCTATAAACAGATCCATGTATGTTTACATAGGAATTGAGTATTTAAAACAAAGATAACACTTCAAATTATGAGTAAGTGAGGACCTATTTGATAAATAATGTAAGGATAATGAGAAGAAAAGAAAATTTCAGTCTCACTGTAAATATAAAAACATGCTTCATATGGATTAAAGAACTAAATCTAGAGAAAAATCTGTAATGTATTAGAAAAATAGCAAAACTTTTTTGGTAATTTTTAGATGGGTAATACCTCTTTTAAGCAAGATCTAAAACCCAGAAACCATATAGGATAAAGTTTTTTTTTAAACTACATTAAACATTTTAAACTTCAATATAGTGAAATACATAAAATGTGAGCAACAGTCTATGGTAAAATATTTGCAAGCTACCTAATAGGTAAAGATTAAAATTCACAATATATAAAGAGCTCATACAAATAAATAAGATAAAGAAAAAAGTAGAAAGACAGGCAAAAATATAAACAGTCTAAATAAAGTGACCAATTTACATGTGAAAATGTGCTTAAGCAGTAAATAATATACAAAGATCAAAGTAATCATGATAGATCATGTTTTACCCATTAGATTGGAAATTAAAAAAAAAATTGTGTTGCTTTCAATGCTGAAGGAGCATAAAATGCAACAGTCTTTTGGAGGTCAATTTGGAAGTATATATCAAAAGTGAAAATGTCAATATACTTTGAACCATCACTTCCACTTCTACGTTTCTGTCCAAGGGGATTCTTTCCACATGTGTACAGAGAAGCATCAATAAGGACTTTCAATGCAGTATTATTTATAACAGCAAAAAATTAGAAGCCATTTAAACATAGAAGGTAACATGTTTAGGGAAATAAACTATGCTCCTTTGTGATACAGCCACTATTGCATAGTAGTGTGCAGCAGTAAAGAGAATAAGGTAGAAGACTAGTAGAAGAAGAGCAGACTTACAGTGCTCACATGGGCAGATTTATAAGGTATATTTTTATGTGAAAAACTACAGACAGAACCATACATACAGTTTAATCTTGTGTTCAGGCAGACCTCAGAGATGTTGTGGATTTGGTTCCAGACCACTGCAATAAGGCAAATATCACAATAAAGTGAGTCACACGGATTTTTGGTTTCCCAGTGCTGTAAAAGTTATGTTTACACTAAACTGTAGTCTGTTAAGTGTGCAATAGCATTATGTCTAAAAAAGCAATGTACATACCTTAATTACAAAATGCTTTATTGTAAAAAAAAAAAAAGAATGCTAACCATCATCTGAGCTCTCAGTGAGTCCTAGTAGTAACATCAAAGATCACTGATCACAGATCACCAAACACATGTAATAACAGTGAAAAAATTTGAAAAATGTGCAACAGAGGCAGGAAGTGAGTAAATCCTGTTGGAAACATGGCACTAATAGACTTGCTTGATGCAAAGTTGCCCCAAACCTTCAATTAATAAAAAACGCAGTATCTGCAAAATGCAGTAAAGCGAAGTGCAATAAAGTGAGGTATGCCTGTAATTCTGACTGTAGGAACATTTAAAAGAATATATTCATTCTTAGTTAAGTAATTAAACATTGTTTTAAGAAGGTAACGTATCATTGGCCAGTGCATTTTTCTCGAAGAAGATTCTTTATCCCAACTTAGGCAATGTAAAGGGCCTCAGGAATTCCCAGTCATCAGGGTACATGGAGTCCTTTTTGGCCCTCTTTTATGGAAGGATTTCCTTCCTTTAAATATCACAATCTCTGGTCCCCCCCTCCCTCCCTACTCCAAGGCCTTCTTCCTTCCTAATAAGGGTGAGGAAGTCTCCCCTCCGGTGCAAGGAAGGGATCAGGGCACTGCAGATAGCTGTAGATCCTCTGCCCATAACTCCCACTGTAGCTGGTGGATTTACTTCCTTGCTACCCAAATTGATATTTTAAAACCTTACATTCTTTCTTCTCCCGTGCTCTCCTCAGGATGATGTAATTGTACAAAGTGGTCAACAGGGAAAAGGATTGGGGCAGTTCACACCAGGACAGTTAGTCCCTGCGTGATTGGAAGCGGGCTCGTTGGGTTTCGTTCTCCTAACAAAGTCACAAGTTGTTACATTAGGTGGTCTAGTGCATAAATCAGTATCCGACAAACCTCCCCCTCCTTACAATGTGTAATGCTCAAAAAATGAGACACATTTGTTGGCCTCTTGGGTATCCCTGTTTGAATGACCCTCCTTTTTTTCTCCTGACCTCTACTCTCCACACTGTATATCAAAATCCAGAGGCTTTTTTATTTTTCCCCCTTTGGGAAATTCACTTGGGTTCCATTCATTCCATGCAAATCCTGCTTCTACATTCTAAGCAGAAGAAAGAAGGTAGTGTTGAAAAAATGGCCCTTGGGCAAGACAGCACAGAAACCAACACCCATGCCTTCTGCCAGCCCAGGGAGTGTTTCCCTTACAGTTTATATGCGGTTGTTAAAAACCAGAAGGATCTGATCTGAGATCCAGTAAAGTCATGCTTGATATACATCCCTATGAAAATACTTTTCCATCACCCCTTCAAATAAAATTTTGAGTTAACACTTTTGCTGGAGTGTGTGTATGTAATAGGGAAATTTTGTTTGCACACATTGAAATATCTGTCACAGTTTGAGACAGTTTGTGTACAGACACATTATGATGCCAATTGCACATCACAGAGAAAACTTTGTTGTGTCAGAATGAAGACCTGTGCAGCGAATAGCTCTGGCTCTTCTGTCCTATCCAGATTATTCCTCCCTTTTAGGACTCAACTACTCTTGCATTCTGTGCCATTTGGGTGAGTCAGTTAAGTAACCTGTGACACCTCCCACTGCAGGGTGACATGTGACCTGTCAGGCTGGACAGAACCATTTTTCAGAGACTGATCTGGATGCTGAGAGGGTGTAGTCTCATAGATAAAACCTCAGAATTGCTGATGGCCTAATGTATTTGAAATGTTTTACAACTTCCCTTCATCCTCTCCTCTTCCAGATTCCCTCTTAGCTCCTTATCTGTTCTTCTCAGGACTTAAAAAGAGAGACAAACAAACCTCGAAGGTATTGGGTGTCTTCCCCTTGCTTCCCCAGGCTGGTCGGGAGCACATTCCTTGGCATACTCGCTCCGTCGCTCCATTGGAGTCTCTGCATCTACTTCTAGCTTTCTCTTTCTTCCACTTTCCTTCTCTCTTGATTCTCTGTTTTCTCTTTCTCTCCGCCATTAACCTTTGACTCTACTTCCATTCCCCCTTCCCCATAAGTCACAAGATCTGAAAACCCAGACTATTTTATCTCTGAAATTTGCAGACAGCAAACTAAGTTGATGCAAGAGAAATGAAATGTCTTCATGTCAATTCCATTTCTATCTTTGGCTGTATCTTCTTAAACACACATTGTACAGAATAAGAAAATGTTTGATTCTGTTTGCTTTGATTTTAAACCATAGGCAGAGTGTATAATTTTTTTTCCTGAGGAGTCCCTGTCAGCTTCACCCAAATTTCAACCCATCCAAATGCTTTCCTTAAGAATGCTAAGGTTTCCTCCTTAAAGTCACCATTTTTCAAGGGAGGGAGAGGATGCTCTTTTAATAGAACAGATAGATAGGATAGATTCTTTTGGTTCTGTTTTCCTAAGTTATAACTTCATAGTTTTGTTTGAGAATGAAAAAGAAAAATACAAAACAACAGTGGCACTGTGGTTCCTTTCCTCACCAAAAGCTATTATGACTGGGTGTCTGTCCATTCAGGCAGTCAGCTGAGCAGGGTGGATGGGTTCATTCATCCATTCACTGGCTGTTTGGACAGTAATTTATTTAGTGACTACAAAAGCCAGGCTCTGGGATTCAAAGAGGTCCCCAATCACATGGAGTGTCTCCTTGCTGATGAGACAAATAATCAAATTTTTCAAAAAAGGAATGAATAGGATGATTTTAGATGTGATGTGCCATGAAGACAATTAAAGAAATAGATGTCACCCTGAGTGCAGAATTTAGAGGGAGGGGCAGGAGGCCTCTTTGTGGAGGAGAAAGCACATACTGAGAACCTCTGACGAGAATGAGGACCGCTATCGTATGTTTATCTGGGTGAGGGATGAATGGTGGGGAAAACTGGGCATCATTGAAAAAAACGTTCTGAAAGGAGTTGAGATGAATTTGACTTAAATTTTTCTGCTTTAGCAAATGTCCTTCTTCTTCTCTATCCTTTTCCTCTCCTCCTCCTCCCTTTTATGAGGGGGCAACACAAGCTAAGAGTCATCCTCACCCTCGACCCCAAAAGGCCAATTTCTGTTTTGCCACATGTGGCCAGAAAGTCCATTTCTGTTCAGAGATCAGTTATCTTTCTCTCTTTTGGATTCTTCCTGGAGGCCTGACAGCATCACATTTCATACCCTGAGGAAGAGACTGCAGGGGGTTTATAAGTCCATGGGAACAGGTTTTCCCCTCAAGGTCAGGTGGGTGTGATTTTCAAGATTACAGAATGGAAAGAACCCATGTCATCTGTCCTGTTGACATTTTGGAGAAGTTTTTACATTTCTGTGTCTTTCCCTGGCCTGAAAATATTTTGAGTGAAAAAGGCTTTTTGGTAGTGTTTCAACTAAGATCACAGAACTACATGTGGCTTCAAGAGGTTTATTTTTGGTTTTGAGCTGGCCAGTGATTAGCCTGTGTCTGAACGACTTAATCTAAGAGGCACTTAAGTCATGGAGAGATAGAGAAGAAAGCAAATTATAGAGCATGGAGATAAGGGGAAAACTGAAAGAAAAGTGGCATTTCGCCCTTCAGAGATGGTGGATAGATTGTGATCAAGCTATAGACTCTGTCTACCTGATAAATGGCTTGGAGTTCATTTTATTACTTAACTAGGTCGGTATGCTGGAGTCCTCAGTGGTCAGGTGGATGGGACTACATCAGGACAAACTAGCCTTAAGGGCAAAAATAATTTATTAGAGAGTTTCAACATACTGGTGGAAGTTTCAGTTAAACAGGGAGCTCTGATTCTAAATTTGTAGGCACCTAATCATATATAAAGCCCAACTGGACTGCTTTAAGAAGATGTTTGATAATGTTTTAAAGTATAAAGATAATGTTTTACCCTCAGCAATTGATAGATGTAGTAAGAACATCATCAAGGATGTTGATGATTTGAATAGCACAATTATATTCACCCACTGAGACAAATACATACACACATATGTACACATCTGTATGTGTTCAGATGTGTGTGTGTACGAATAGCACCTAGCCACTGGAAATCACAGTTTTTAAGCACCACTTAAAAAATTTATTACTTAATAGTCATAAATGAAGCTTACACATTTCAAAGTCCCTAGGCACAATCCCTCCAAAATTGAAATTAACAGCAAAAAGATAAACTTAAAAAGGAACCTCATCTATTTGGAAGTTAACAACAAAAAAAGGCCTACGGTTCCAAGGAAAAATCATATGGAAACAAAGTAGTTCAAGTTGAATGATAATGAATATAGGAAGACTATAAAAACTTGGTAGACATGGCTAAAGTAGATCTTAGAGTGACATTTGTAGCTTTAAATGCTTATATTGGGGAAGAAGAAAGACTGACAAGAAATTAGCTATGTGTCCATCTTTAGAAGCTAGAAAAGAAGAAATAACTGAATAAACCCAAAAACAGTAGAAGGAAAGAAAAGAAATGAATAGAAACAAATAAAATAAAAAACAAACCCACAAAATTATCAAAGGCAAATCTGCTTAAACTTTTGACAGATCCAAAAAAGAGAGAAGTCACAAACAATATTAGGATGAATAAAGGTCATAAGTACTGATGAGCAGAGATATTAAGTTTTAAAAGAATACTATGATCAAGTTCATGTCAAAATATTTAAAAACATCTGTGAAGTTGAAAAATTCCTAGAAAAGTTTAAATTATTAAAGCTGATTTAAGAAGTAATAAACACCTGAAAGATCCTATAATTTTAAAGAATTTGAGTCAGTAGTTAAAAATCTTTCCACTAAACACCAGTCCCAGATGTTTTCACAAGTTCTTTCTACTATATATTCAAGATACAGATAGTTTGAAGTTCATACAAGCTCTTTTAAAGAAGTGGTAAGAGTGCATGCCTGGCATGCACCAGGTATTTCTTGGGTGTAATCCCCCAAATCTCCATTTTAAATATGTGAAAAACACAAAAGAATGGGAAAAGAGAGGACACTTCTCACCCATAAAGCTAATAGAATCTTGATTCCAGATGTGGACAAGGACATTTAGTGAGAAGGAAAATCTCAGACCAGTCTGATCCATGAATCTAAAGGCAAGAATCTGAAATAAAGTATTTGCTAACTGGAGCCAGCAATGACCAAATAGCATTTATTTCTGGAGTGATTGATTTAATATTATAAAATGTGTTATGTAAATCATCATTTAAAGGAGGAAAACCTTGTGATCACAAAAGATTCAGATAAACATTTGATGAAATTCATCAACCATTCATGATAAAGCCTTAGCAAGCTAGGTTTAGTGGAAAATTTATGGAAAGCAGTGCCTTTAACATTAGGGATGAAACAGGAGTGGCCACTCTCAGCACTGCTAATCAACATTGCTCTGGAGTACAAGCAAGTGCAGTAAAACAAGTGGAAAAACAAAATATGACTATTTGCAGACAATGTGATTTTCCATATAGAAAAAGCAAAAGAATCTACAAATTATGAGAAATCACAGACACACACACACACATACACTGTTGTATCTAGTCACAGTCTCCATAGGGAATAGGTAGCATCCTCAAGGTAGAGTTTGATGACTAGAAAGATGCAGGCTGGGTGAAGGGACGCCAACAAAGATGGCCAAACCCCCAGGGTAAGTAACACCAGAGGACCCTCAGATCTTCGGTGGGTGAGCATGGGGAGTGGCTAACAGAATCTGGAGGGGGAGCTGCAGCTTTAGGCAACTACTGAAAGTGGGAGGTGAGTGCTTCAGTAGAAGAGCACAGCCCTGCTGACCAGTTGCCTGAAGAGAGGGGGCAGGAGGACACCTAGTCTTACTCTCTTCCTGTGCTCTCCTGGCCATTGCTTATTTCCATCCCTCCTGGGAGTCAGGATGCAGGGACTTCCTGATGTAGCATCTACAGAGTTCACCTCCTGGGCACAGGGCATGATGGGAATGGTGAAGGGCACACTCAAGGGCAAAGGGAGAATGCCCAGCACACGTTTAACAAATGCCCTGCAGGTCCTTTAATGTAGACACATACAGTTGTATTCAACCACAATAAAGGAAACTAAGTGAATGGAGAAAGAACCATATTCATGGTAGGAAGACTTACCATAAACATGTCAGTTCTCTACCACAGATTATTAAATTCTCAATTGACACAAATTCTGTCAATGCTCAATCTCTGATTAGAGACTGAAAGCAATTTTAATAAAAATTACAACAGGATATTTTTTGTGGGACTTGATTAGCAGATTCTAAAATTTAAATAGAAGGGTAAGTTGATGCAAATAACCAAGGCAGTCTTAAGAAGAACCAGGCAGAACATATAACTCTATAAGATATCAAGTCTTTTTGTAAAGTTTTAGCAGTTAAGACACAATTAGCACAGTGAGACCAGAGGAATAGAATAGAGAGCCCAGAAAGATGCCCGTAAAACAGAAATCTCATAAATAGCAGAGCTCACAATTGCAGGTCCACATGGAAATGATGGATTATTTGACAAGTGGTGCTGGGATCTGTTATGTATATGGGAAAATCATAAAAGCTATCTCATAGTCCATGTTCAAATGACAATCCTGAAGCCAGAGGGCAAGGTGGATTAAAATCCAAAATGTGAAAGGCAAAATTTTAACATACTTAGGAGAAAACATAGAAGAATATCTTTACAACTTTGGGACTAGAGCAGGATTTCTTAATCAAGTACAAAAGGCAGGAACCATAAAGGGAAAGTGGATAAATTAAACCACAATACAATTAAGACCCTCTGGCCTTCAAAAAGCACCAATGAGAGGGTGAAAAAGCAAGTCACAATCTATTACAAATTAATAGGGAAATGATGAATACCCCACTTAAAAAAGAGATAGAAACTATGAAGAGGGAAGACACAGAAGAGGAATGAGGAACTATTGAACGCATGAAAAGTGCTTGGCCTCACTAGTTATCCAGACAGTCGGCAATGAGATGTCACTGTACACCCTCCACTGGCCCAAATTAAAGTGTCTCACGATAGCAAGTATTGTTTGGAACAAAAGGAGCTTTCAAACACTGCTGTTCCTGAGTGAGTTGATGAAACCAATTTAGGAAACAATTTATTAGGAATTAGGTCTAACACGTGTATCCTACAAGCTCATCACTCAACCACTTTTAATGTACAAAAATGATCATTTAATTTGGTCAGATCTAAGTGATATCCTAGAGGATCTCTTGCACTGTTTGATTGGGAGGCACGTGTAGGATTATTCACAGCTGCATTGCTTGTGGCAGCTCTGAAGAGAAAATGCCCTTAATCTATGTGTCCACTGACAGCATGATGGATATGCATATTGGGGTGTGTTATGCAATGGAAGACTTTAGATCAGTGGAAATGATGAATCTGTAGTCAACACAGATTGGGTAAAAACACAGTGTATGCAAAAGCCAAAATAGAACAAAACAAACAAAATACTAATTTGTGGAAGAAGTTACACAAAATCCAAAACCAGGTGAAACTCAACAGTATGTTATTCAGGGATACCCTCACATCTGGGAAAATTTAGAAAGAAAAGGAGTGATTTATATAAAGTGCAGCAGCTAACTTCTTGGAAGGAAGGAGGGGCAGGTGGAGGCATTCATAGGAGGGCTTCAGGATAGTCAGCTGTATTTGTTTCTTAAGCTGGGTAATAAGTATGTGGGCATTTGATTCATTTATTTTCAAATTATATTTCTTTAAAATGTTAACTTGTATGTATTTTGTTGTATGTAGTATATATACAAAACAAAAAGTTTAAAAAGAGATTACAAGAAGAAAAAAATGCATCTGATCCAATTTCCTTTTCATATTGTAGTTCTTGAAATGACTGTCCCTTCTAAGTCTTATTTGCTTTGTGTTATGTCTCCTAGTATTTTATTATTTTTACATGATTTGCAAAGCACTTATCTTCCCCAGAGCCTAGAACTGACCTGTAACATAATAGGTACTCAATAAGTGCCTTTTATTGCTGATTGAAGGAACAAGCTAGCCAAATGAGAAAAAGTTCAATTTCCCTAATAATTAAAAACATTGCAGGTCAAAATGATGTGTCATTTTTACTTAGAAAATTGATAAAATTTGAAAAAAGGATCAATTTTTGTAACAGAAATCACATACTATTGGTGGAAATATAAAATATAAGTGTTGGCTAATTTGTTAATAAGTTTGGAAAATCCTTAAAAAAATGTGTTCTTTGATATAGTAAGCTTACCTATACAAACTTACGATCATGAAACCATCATGGATGTGTTTACAACTTCCATTTAGCACAGTACTTTTAATTACATAGAAGGCATATGCTTAGCAATCATAGTTTGTTTAAATAATGGTCCATGAATACATTTAATGGAATATTATATAGCTATTAATGTGGTATACAGTAGGTGATATAAAGTGTTCTTAATATATTAGTATAAATCAGCTTAAAGTCCTATGTAGAAAATATTTCCATGTTTTAAATATATGCATATTTATCTATAGATAAAGAACAGAAAGGATATATGTAGTCCCTTGCCCTTAATTGGTGCTAAATAAAGAACTGAGTAACAAAGGAGTAAAGGAATGAGTGACATACACCAGAATTCTAAGATTGGTTACCTCTGTGGGCTAAGATCAGAGATGACAACAATTTTCTCCTTTTTGCATATATATATCCTAAGATTTTATATTGAGTTCATGTATTCCTGTTGCAATAAGAAAAGTTGCAAATAATTAGAATTAAAATGAAAGACTAGTAGTCTCTGTACATAACCATCTTGTTTTGTATCACAGCGAGCACAGCATTCTCACAAATGAACATATTGAGTATCTCTGAAGTTGAGATTCGCATTCAGATTGGCTTTTCCCCAACCTTCTTAACTACCTGTTTATTCAATATCCTGCAGGTTTGAAACCTTTAAAAGAAATAATTACATGTTCATACCCAGATCCTGAAAGTGCCCTCTTTATGGTTACTATTTGGCCAAAATTTAACTAGCTGGCTCCATGTGTGCTTGCTCTGTGGGGCTGCCAACCCACATCAGCAGAGAGGATTGGGAGGCAGTTACCACCCAAATATCCAGCTCTGGATTTTCACCCAGAGGCTGAAAATGGCCCCTAAGTCTGAGAGTTTCAACGCAGGACCCCCACCCTCATGCTGTTGGTCTCAGTTAGCAATTGGGTGCTGCCTAATACTGCTTAGAAAATGTTGAAAGGTCTAAACTTTCTTAAACTCCCTAGCTTGGATGCCCTTAAATCAACCTGGGTAGATCTTTCCAGATCTGATTTCTATTCATGTGGCTATTGTTTTCAAATACATTCATGGCAAGATTTGAAGAAGTGTTTGATTCTTATTGAGAATCATGTTATTAGAAACATTTCTGTGCTATGGAACACACAGGAAACATAGGAAATCATTCAGGATCTCAAGGTCTGTCCTTTTCTGCGATGTCGTATGCACAGCCTTGGGTGCTGTCTTCCTTCTGGAATTTTTATGGGTTTGAGGCAGGACCAAATGTTTCCACACCACCCACAGTTTTCATGTGCATTAGTTCTATTATAATTTGAATCTTCCAGCAATTTACTTAGGAAGAGAAGAAGGAAAAGATGGGCTCTGTGGTACTCAAGATTATGGGTTGTCTTGAGTGATAGGAATTCTCAAACCTGAAAGGTCATTATTGTTGCATGGTTTGCTAAATTATGCTGAAGTTTGGAGAACTATCAAAAGCTTCCATCTTGAAAGGGTTGCACTTGTACTAAAAATATGTCAGAAAACTTGACTCTCCTTTGATGCTTTTAGTATATCCTTTCTGGGTTTTAGAATGAATCTCTAACTTAAAAGCCAAACTTAAGTAAACCCCTGGAGTCCAGTGACAAATTTAAATTGGTTCCCCACAAACCCTTTTGGAAAATCTATGTATTTTCAGTTATTTGCATAGGCATGGAATTCTTTTGGACATTAAGGAAAAAACCCTGCTACAGACAGCCTAGGGTGAAACACTAGTTGAAAAACACAACTGTCTTACAGGAAGTACTAAAAACATGAGCTCCAAACAGCATCAATACCAGTGGCTGCATCCACTGTAATGACTTGCTATGGTGCGTATCAGGAAGACATGCTGGGAGTCTCACAGGATCCTGGTGATCCGTGCTAATCACTTCCAGGAGGAAACTGCATGGACGTGGAGAGGGGAGAACTTTCCAGTGGTTTTATTTAAAGAAGTTAACATTTAACAGATTAGCTGAGCCTAGGAAAACATGTTGAAATACAGTTCCTACAGTGTGGTCTCATATCTGCAACTCTTTGGGGATTGTAATTAAAGCCAGTTCATCAGACTACTGGGTGGGGCCTGCTGGAGGATGTGGGATGAGGAAGGCTGGCAAGGTGGAAATCCACAGGCAATTAACATTAGACACCAAAAGAAGTGGTGCTTCGGAATTAACGGGTACCTACGTCTACTCACAGGAGTCCTGCTAAGCAAGCAGTGATACATTGAATAGTCTATTTTCCTTTTCTAAATCCGAGGCCATGTTTTGCTTCTCGTGGCCCCTGATGGCACATCTGAAAGGTAGGAGTCCAGGTTTTGCCTGTAGGCAGATATTTGCAGCCACATCTGGCTTTGCTTTGCCGTATTGTTAACCCCCCTTTTCCCTGCCACATTTGTTTTCTTTTTATTAAATTTCCCGTCTGGATCCCCGCGTCTGCATTTCTAATGTCAACAACTGCTTTTATCACAGATAATAACTTCCTTTTACAAAAAGGCTGTATCATCCGACATGCATTTCAAATTACGTTTTATGAACAAACACTGAAATATAGTATTTGGCAGTATGCGCAATGGAGTATATTTATAGTAGTCTAAATCTAACTTTTGCGGGAGCCAAGAACCATGTTGGTTGCAGTTCTCTTAATAATCTATTTCTTGAGAGTGTTGTTGCTTCTCACCAGACTTAATTAAGTTCACATTGGGATGTTTATGAAGTAAATTATGCAGTATGCCCAAACATGCCATGAAAACAATTATCAAAACACCCAGCCAATTCCTTAACACTCCAGAGTTTTCTCAACCATGATCATGAAATATTCCCAAGTTGGTTATTTGTTAATAGATAGGTAGAATAAAATGACAAAAAGAATGGCTGAGGAATAGGATGGAAAGCCTGACTTTTACAGCCTTCATGGCACAGGACTAAGCAAGGGCCAAGATGTCTCTTGTTGTGCCTGATTTATTGCCCTCATCACAGCATAGACACACATTGGGAAGGGTGCTAAGTTCAGGTTCTAGGCTCTGCTGCTGACCTGCTCTGGGCTTTGCCAATGTCTGGTCCTTGTGGACCACTGGGAGGAAAATAGAGGACAGTTAGGAAGCTATTGGACAAAATGAGATTAAAATGACTTTCTTGTTCCTATTGCTAAAGGTATTGAGTGTTTATTTACTATATAGTGTATTTAACCTAGTGAATAATCTTTCATAGCCATGTGTTGCTGCCTGTAGCCCACACTGAAAACTGAGTGAATGACAGATAATTAGATTGAAAACTTAAACGTTGAGTTTCTGATGTTTCCAGTTTTGAGAAGTGGCCTGACAGGATGATGATGATCATGCAGGAAAAAAGTACACAAGCCATTTCATTATGGAAACAGTTGGCAGAACGGATTACATATTTTAATCTCAGAATTATGTAATAATATTTCAAGAGCAGACTTCTGTTTTCATTGCTTTCTTGATGACTCCAGGTATATTTTGAAGAAAGAGACAATGGAAATTCCTGATAGATTGGATATAGGGCGTGAGAGAAAGAGAGGAGTAAAGGGTGAGTCCAAGGAGACTTCAGTTTTAGACTAGAGTAGCCAGAAGGATGGAATTGCTGTCCACTAATATGGGAAATGTTGTGGCTGAGCAAGCTTGGTGGGGGAAATCAGCTCAGTTGTGGACATGTGAGTTTGAGACATGTATTATATAATCAAGTAAAAAAGATGAGGAGACTACTGGATGTCCAGTTCTGGAGTTCAGGATAGAGGACAGGACTGGACATACTCATTTGGGCGTCATCGGCGTGTGGATGGTATTTCTGGCCATGAACTTGGATGAGATCTCCAGGGAGCAGGTAGAGGCAGAGACAAAAAGAGGACCAATTACTGAGCCTGGGGACTCTCCAGTACTTAGAAGTCAGGAGGGGCAAAGCACTGTAATAACTGGTCATGATGAGATGTGGGTGTGTCCGTGGAAATGGGCAGCTGTTTATGTGAAGAAGGAAGTCAATGTGATGGGAGGGTAGAAGTTCAGTGGAATGGAAGGGTGGGGCACAGGAAAGATTATTACCCTTGTATTGGACATGCTAAGAGAAGGCAGGAGGTATGGTAGAGAGGGCACCAATGAGCCAGGAACTGATATTGCTGGAAAAGGTGGGGAATAATGAGGGGCAATGATGTGATTTAAAGTAGAAGGGAGGGAGAAGGATCTGGAAGTGGGAGAAGATTGAGGAGGGACCCTCTGTCATCTCCAGGTCTGGTGTGTGATAGACGGGAGAGCTTTCTAGTCACTGGGATGTGGGGTGAAGGGTGAGGTTTCTTGAGAGGCAGGAAGAAAGGGCCTGGATGCAAATATAAAGCACTTAGCCTGCTGTCTGCAACAAGGTGAGCTCTCCATAAATGCTCAGTTTTAATTGTTTTGTCAGGAATCAATGAATTATTGAGGAAAAGGATATATCAGAAAAGGATCAATAGCAATACTTCTAAATTCTAATCCATACATTCAGTCAATGTTATCAAAACCTGTGTTAACTCAAAGGATTAGTTAAAACTGTTCGCTGATCTAAATGTCTTCCTAAAAGCTGGGAGCTATAAAACTTAGGCAATATTGGACTTTCCAATAATGCTTATATATTGACTTGCAAAAATAACATTAGAACGTTTAAAAAACTCACATTTCCCATCAGGATAAGGGTAAATGGTTTTATTTTTACATTCCCCCTTGAGCGAACATGGTTTACTTTTTATAGACTCACAACTTTACAAGGTTTTTGGGGACTACAAAGGGAATGGGGACATGGCACAATGATAATTCTTGGCTTCTTACAGCATCTTCCTTTTGTATAACAAACTGTGTCTTGCTGTAACTAATGTTATGAGTAGAATATCTCTCAAGAAATGTTTTCACTCTGAGTTCCTGAGCTCAGAATGTGACCTGGCATATTTTACTACTGCAGTAAACCCTTAACCTCAAAATATTAAGTAAGAGTGAGGTCTTTTGGATTTAAAAAGTGGATTGAAAGATACTCTGGAAAGGATTAATCCTGCCTCTATTCAGTGAAATTTATTAGACATTTTCAGAACTCTGTGACACTGTGGTATTCTCTTTCCCCAGTTATGATTTCCAGTTGCACAGGATCATCCTAGCTAGTGTTTCACAGAAGAGGTCATCTGTCAGTTACACAGCTCAGGGATGCAGAGGGCAACATCCTAGTTCCAGGAATAGCATCTTCCTCTGGTGGAAGGGCGCCTGACACTTCATCTTACGTGAATTCTCTGCAGCACTGTGTAACACTTCCTCCTTCTTCAACCTTTCTTCTCTCTTGGCTTTTGTGACCATGGTCTCTCAGTTCTACTCTGATTTCTTAATTTTCCATCTTAGTTTCCTTCATTGGGCTTATTCTTCTTTTGTGTCTCTGAAATTACTTAATTAACCCCATTTAGTTATTACTGTGGGCTGAATTGCATCTCCCACCAATTTCATACTTTGAAGTTCTAACCCCCAGTGTGTTGAAATGTGATTGTATTTGGAGATGGGGTCTTTAAGGAGGATAGTTAAGTTGAAATGAGGTCATTAGGGTGGGCTTAATCTATTATGACTGGTGTCCTTATAAGAAAAGGAGATTAGGACACAGACAGATACAAAGGGTAGAGCTGAACCACTGGCCATCTTCATTCCTCCTTGGATGTTTTTCACAGACATCACCCCAACTCCCAATCTCTTGCCCTTCTAACTCAGCCTCACTGTCTGCTTTCCTGGGGACCCATCAACACAAAGCTCTAGTCAGCTCACTGTAGTCTGTTTACCCATAGATAAAGCAGTAGGATGCATAAGTGGATAGCAGAGTCATGCTAACACATGGAAATATTTATGCCTATTTAAAAAGTTGATTCACAAAGTAGTACCAGATTTTCTCATTACAAGTTTTTATTTATTTTTTATTCAGGGGCTTTTACAGTTAAAATATTCTGGAAGTTGAACAGGAAAACTAAATTGAATATAAATCTAAGTTAATTGCAGATGCAAAATTTTTGTTTGAAATGTAAGCACTCCCCCACTTCCTTTACCCAGAGTTGGGTTAGTGTTCTGTGAACTGCACACAGACTTTTCTTGCTTATTATGGAATTTGCTTTTTATATTTTTGAAGCAGCTAAATTCAGAGACACCAAAACCAAACTGGTCTCACATTTAGATTAAGTACCTTCTGTGGCTGAGCTGCTTCCTCTTGGATGTTTGATTATCACCCAGACTTAAAGATGGTGGTGAATAAACTCTATGCCTTCCACTTTGACCCTCTCTTGCCTTTCTGATTCCCTACTACAGTTTGTGACACCATGGGCTTAGTCTTCAGTGGATTCAGATATTGGCATTACAAGTGGCTATCATTTTTTTCCTATATTCCAAGTCCTTGACAGTAACTCCCAGAAGACGTCACGTGGCTCCTTAACAGTGCTTGAGACGAGCAGGAGAGGATAGCCCTTCTGTTTCTTCACTCAGACACTAGATGAAATCTATTTCCCAAATAACTTTTATATAAAGAACATAATCTTTTATTTCAGATACTTTCATTGGCTTCCCATCACCCATTTTTCCTTCAAATCTTCAAGCTGTGGTATCTTAGGATGTTCAGGCTGCTGTAACAAAATTCCACAAACTGGGTGGCTTATAAATACCAGGAATTTATTTCTCACAGTCTGGCATCTGGAAAGCCAAGATCAGGGTGCCAGCATGGTGGGGTGAAGACCCTCTTCTGGGATGCAGACCCCTTATTGTGTCCTTATGGTGGAAGGGGCAAGGGAACTCTCTGAAGTCTCTTCTATAAGGGCACTAATCTCATTCATGAGGGCTCCACCCTCATGACCTAATCATCTCCCAAAGGCCTCACCTCTGAAAACCATCACACTGGGCATTACGATTTCAACATGTGAATTTGAGGGGGACACAGATATTCAGACTATAGCATGTGGACTTTGAGATTTATTGCATCTTTAGCTGTCATTCCCCTTCTTTTCTCCTTATTAACAAGTTTTCTCAGACCTTCTATTCCTCCCAGGCCAACATCCTCAACATCCCTTCCCCGTCTTCTCTGATACTAAAGATTACCAGACTGCTTGCCAGCTGTCCTTGATTTACCAATATCTCTTTTGATCTTCAGATTCCTTCTTAAGACCTATTTCCTCCTAAAGGCCTATTCTAACTGCCTTCAAATGATTTCTTTCTTTGGTCATTATCATAACACTTTCTTATCCGTGACCTTATTTGTGCAAGTGTAGTAAGACATTTACCTGGTGGGAGCATAACGCCTGCGCTTGAGAGAAGCAACTGGCAAATTCACCAATTTCTGCTGTTTCATACAACTTCAGTCAGATTACCCTGCCTTTGTTACCATCCCAGGTGTGTGTGAATAAAGGAGAATATGCTCCCAAATCACCATCTTCCATTTACAGATTGAGGGAATAATTTGGCTTCTTTGTGAGTATTAGTTATTTGCTGTTAGAATTAAGGAGTTTATTTAAGTTAACAAATAATTATACTATAAGTAGTCAGAGTGCTGAGTCCAAAACTTGCTAATTCTTCTCTTTCCCTGAAGGGCTAGCCACCCTTTGTCCTGTAGTTAGAACACACCTATGAGAATATCTATAAGGGAACCTCATTCATACCAGGCTGTTTGTAGGTACCTGCTTACTTATCTTCCTGCTAATCCAGACCTCTAGCATCCTTTATTGTCTTTTTGTTCCTGTTTCCTGATGCTGTCTGCCACAGACAGAATATTTGCAGTGCCTCCCCAAAAATTAGTGTTAAAATTTAACCCCCAATGTGATGGTACTTGAAGGTGGAGCCTAGAGAAGGTGATTAGGTCACAAAGGCAAAGTTGTCAGGAATGGGATTAGTGTCCTTATGAAAGAGGCCCCAGAAGACTCCCTCCCCACTTCTGCCTTGATATGAGGACATAGCAAGAAGATGGCCATTTATGAACCAGGAGGAAGACTCTTACCAGACACTGAACCTGCCAGTGCCTTGATCTTGGACCTCCCAGCCTCTGGAACTGGGAGAAATAAATTTATGTTGATTATAAGCTAGTCAGTCTGTGATAGTTTTGTTATAGCAGCCCAAACAGACTAATACATTGTAGAAATTCGATAAGTGCTTATTTCTAAATTATTTGGATTTTGTTCAGTGTAACATTGTCTTATTCTTCACATCAGAACTGTCTGAAAGTCAGCGGGAAGTTTCACAGTAATTTATTCACAGTGTTTACTCACAGCTGTGCCATCTGCACCTTGGGTAGAGAAGGCAAAAGTTTTCATTGTTCTGTCAGCTGCAATTAGATGAAATGATAAGTCACTCATGAGACAGTCAGGTGATGCTCCTTCTAAGCCTGGCTTCTGGGTGACTGCAGTGCACACACCGTTTCCTGGTTTGTCCTTTCAATAAGGAGGTCACAATTGGAGTGCTTTTATTCCATGCTAAACTGTTCTCTTTGCCTTTTGGCTATTGTAATAATCAGTGCATTGGGTGAGGATTAAATTGGATTTGTGTGTAGTGGCCTATTTCAGAGCAGGAGAGGAAATGTTACAGTCTTCTCAAGAATCACCACTCTGTGAGCCACTTAAAACTCCAGTAGACAAAGTGCTGGAGAACATTTCATGGAGGGCTGTTTCAATTGGTGACCTTACCGTCTAGGGTCTAAGGTGGATCTGTATTATCCAGCCTTTAGGCTGCAGAACTCTTTCAACTCTCAATCCCCAAATCCTAATGAGACTAAATAGTCTTTTGTTTTAGTAAGTATATAGAAGCTGTCCCAAAACTTTTAGATTTCATGGACTAGTAAATTTCCACACACACAAAATATTTTGAACACTTGCTTATAATGGTTCCTTTTTTCTTTTTTTTTGGCCAGGTTAGAGTAGTCAAAAAAAAAAAAATCATCAAACATTTTTTTTTCTAGAAATATCTATTGTAGCAGATGCTATGTCCTCCTTCCTCGCTGGAAGAACTCCAGTTTTGTTTGAGTCTCCCCCTCTCCCATGTGAGTCATTGTTAAATATTGACCAGTCTAGGGTTCTGAGTCCTTGCCCTTGACAGTGATTGGTTTAAGGACAGGCACATGATCTTATTCTGGATAACAATGTGCATGAAGAGGGCTTTTGGAGGCTATGCAGATCATTTTCCATTTGCTTCTCTCCATCCAGAACCATTCTCTGTTTTTCATGGCCTTTCTGGCCTCTAAGGATTGCCCCACGATGGCTTCCCTGTCTGCCGGCTTCCCACCGAGTTTGGCTAATGGGGGCACTGCTAGGAGCTAAGAGTATTTACCACTCTCCCTCCTGACCCCTGTCCTCCTGGCAGTGATCCTGCCAGCAGCTTAATTCCTTTGAGGCACAGGGCCTGTCTGACAACCTCTCCCTTTGCAACAGCTCTCTTGATTTCATTTCCTCTTCTTGTCCCTTAAGGACTGGAAGTAGTAATAGCTTCCTGCTGTTACTAATCCTTGGCACTTCACCATCTTTTGTTGGTCTGTCCCCTTAACACTTCTGCTCAAGGTCTTTAAATGGTCCCTCTGTCAAGTTCACTTCAATTAAATTCTGTGAGTATACCAGCTCTTCCCTATCCAAATCTTGTCTGATATATGGGGCTCTTGGGAATGGTTCTTAAAAAGAGACATAGAGGAGGACCTAGACCTCTTGTACTGGAGGTGGTTGTGTCAACAGGTGACCCCAGGACCTTTGTGGCTGCCATCTGGAACAGTGAGGGGGCCTAGGTTGAGGGAAGCCAACATGACATGGATGGCAGACAGGAAGAGTCAAGGAGCTGTGTCCTTGAGGCTGCTGTGATCTTTGAATGAACCAGTTCTGGAGATGCTGGGAAGCATGCTATTGAGTTAAGACATTTCCTTATTGGTTATGCTGCTTTGAGTTTTGGTCTTGTGTTTCGTGAGGCTGAAAATTTTCTTAAGTTTAATAAAGAAAATAAGTAGGGTGCAATAACAAAATCATGGGGTGGATTTGGGGAGATCTACTTAATGATCACTCAAATCTGGGTGATAGCTGTGTTTCCTCAGGGGCACCCGCTCCACAGTGGACAGTGTGTTAAGTAGAGTGAACAGAGGTACATTTAAAATGATTTGAGCAATGAAAAGAGATGATGAACAATATGCATTAAGACCCTGCTCTCTCCCTCACCTGCTCTTGGTCCCTCTTGTGGTCCTGCTCACGGCCGTGGCTTCTTCTGCCCTGGGCCTCCAGGCCGGCTTGCTCTGTGCTCTCTGACATGTGACCTTGGACTGGGGCTTCCCCCTGTCATTCTATCTGCTTTTGCCCCCTAGGATTCTCTAGAGTGGAACCTCCTACCATCCTTGAACCTCCATTGCTGCCATTTTCATCTTGTTAAAGCCATTCTTTCTGAAAAATATCATAATTAAAAAAAAAAAATCTCCAATCTGTTTTCAGAACATTTTAATTTCAAAAGCTCTTGCCTATGGAGTTATTCCTCCTCAGTTGTAAATGCTATCACAGCTGATATAATGGGTTAAATTCCCCCTTTTTCCAGGCCTCCATCTTTGGGCCCCCTGCTTCTTTTTACTTCTTTAACTCTTTGCCTTCTCAAATCTGACTCCTTCCAACCTTTCCCTTCCAACTCTCAGAAACAAAGTAGGAAGGGGAAACAAGAAAATAGAGAGATGTCAAAATGATTATTTTCCAATGACAGCAGGAGAGACTGAAGATAATAGAGAAGGTCTTTGAGGCCTGGTGTTTTCATGATCCTATTAACCTAATGTTAGCTTGACAGGAGGACTTGTCATTTCTTCTTGGGTGAGCTATTTGCATGAGTGATGCTGGATTTGGAGGCCATGGATGAAAATTATTCTATGAAAATTATACAGTAATCCCCTGATTTACCCAACCTAGTGGGTAAGTCAGGGAAAATGATCAGTTCATCCACTGAAAATAAATTCTTTCCTTTGGAAGATAGTAAAAGGCATAGGAAGACACTGAATAAATGCTTTCTGATGGTGTGGGTGCAGGCCAGGAGCCACTGAGGTCTGGAGGCCTTTCCAGCTGAACGGTTGGAGAGCTCTTAAGCGAGAACAGATGTGCTGAGAATTCACAGAGTCAGATATTTTCACTGTAAGGGGAAGATGTTAAAAGGGTAGGGCTCTAAAATGAAAACCTGGCTCCTTGCAACATATAAGGCTAAATGAGGTTCCCAGTCAAAAAGACCCTGGGCTCTGTTTTGGGTCCCTCCCTTTTCCCTGGATTTGGGAAATTAGGGAATTTACTCCCCCTTTCTAAGCTTTCAGTATCTTTATAACACTGAAATAATCAGTCCTGTTCTGCTCATCTCTCTGGGGAGACAGGATCATGTGATACAGAATGATAATGTGTGGTGATGTGTACCACTCCACACATATGGTACCACTGAAGTTTTACTCTCACATGTGACCTGGTTGGTTGGTCACCAGGGATTGTGAACGCTACCAGTCAGCGCCTCCTGTAGGGGTGGGCTGGAACAGGCACATCTCTCCCCCTGAGGAATTTAACTTGGCTAGAAGAAATCATGTAACCAAAGCTATGCACCCTGCACTGTGCATGGCAGTGGAGGGTGAGGAGCATGAAGACAGCTCAGCCTTGCCGTTTATAGAGATGCCTGCTTTTACTGTCAGACTTCAGAGAGGACACTAAATTTAATAATAACTTGATCATATCTGGCATTTTAAAATCAAATAATGCTTGTTTAAGAAAATTTTAAGTAGGTACATTTTTGATTCAAAGTCTGTTGGCCTCTCCTTTTAAATATTTCTTAAATCTGTCCACTTCTGTCCATCAACACCACTGCTCATGCCAGGCCTGCATCACCCCCCATCTTGATCATCATGCCACCCCTGGCCTTGTCTCTTTCACTGTGGTCTTTTTACACTGCCTCCTTAGGCCCCCAACCCCGAGCAAAGCTGCTATCCATGCCCACCCAGAATCTTCTCTAGGACTTTAGTCTGATTATGTCACTTCCCTGTTAACCTGCATCAGAATCTCCCTATCACCTTCGGAATAAAGTCAGAATTCTTTACAGAGCATACAGAGCCCCACTTACCTCTCCAGCCCCGCTGCTCACTACTGCCCCATCCACACTCAGGCCAGCCAGCACGCTCTCAGCACCCAGCCCTCCCATGCCTGGCTGGCTTCTTTCCTGCTCTGCTCTTCTTCCCCTGCTGAGTTCAGACTTTGTGCATCCCCACAGCTGGACTAGGCTGCTCCTTGTGCTCCTGGAACATGCGTGCCCAACGTTCCCACTTAAAACTCAGCCGACAGGCTTGCTTCTCACTTCTCTGAGAAATGGGAACTCTCTCTACTTCCTACCAGAACTCTCATCTGGCATTCCTTTCTCCTCCTTCTTTCCTCCAGGTGCAGTTCTCAAACTGTCCCTTCCCCATTCAAGGTGAACCCCTCTGCTTATGCTCTGGACACTCCCCCACACCTTCTCAAGGACTCCTGCTTTGAACCTCCCCTCTATCTTCAACCTCATCAAGCCCTCCCTTTCTTCTGGATGACTCCCATCAGCTGGCAAACATTCTTCATGCTATCCTTGGGCCTTTCAAGGATCTCCAGCTGCCCTGCCATATCTGTTTCATTCTTCAGGAGGCGTCTTCCTGCCTCAGCTCTTCTGCACACCGGTCAGGCATCCCCCTCTGCTGTTTGACTGCAGTAGCCCTGCCCAAGGGAGGCAGTGACCTCCTCTTTGCACACCCAGGGCTGTGTTTCTGTCCTCATTGGGCTCCTCCCTCTGCAACTCTCACCACCTTGCTGGGGCTGCCTCCTGATTCCTCCCCACCTACCAAGTCCTCTCTGCCTTATTCCTGTGCCCTTGTCTTTCCTGCTACTCTCGGTGGGTGGTCTCAACTTGACCCACAGCTTTAAATAACATTTGTTTGCTGGTGGTTCCTGAATTTACAGCCTCAGCCCAGACCACTTTTCTGCACTGCGGACTCTTGCATTCAGCTGCCTACTCCACATTCCCATGTCACTGTTTCACAAGCATCTCAAATTTAATGTGTCCTGGAATGAACTCTTCATTCTTGCCACTTCAGTCTATGGCTCCCCGTCTTCCCCATCTCAATAAATCACATCTTCACCTACCCAGTTGCTCCATCCAGAAACCTGGACAACCTACTTGTCTCTTCTTTTTTCCTACCCTGAGTCAATTTGTCAGATGTTCCCATTTAGCCCATCTCCAAAGCTTATCTTGAGCCTGACCACTTAGCCCCACCCCTTCTTCTCTCCCCATAGTCCAGGCTACACTCGGCTCTGGGAATGGTCCCCTACTTCCACTTGGGGAAAGCAGCTATGATCTCTGCCTACAGAGCATCCAGGGAAACTGATGCCTGCCTGAAACCTTCAGTGGTTCCCCATCATACAGCTCACACGGCCCTACATGGCCTGCTCTGGCCATTCTTCAAACTCTCCTCTCACCCGGTCCCCACCCTTTTGGATCATACCCAGCCCATGGCCGGCTCCCCTCATGTCCACTCCCTTGGTTCACTGGTGTATACTCAGTCTCCGGGATCTGCTGGTGACACACATACTGTGTGAACAAATATTTGCTTTGATTGCTAAATTTATTGCTGTGTGCTAGATCCTGGAGTAACCAAGATGAGCCAGACAGAATGCTCTTAGTCTAGTGAATGACACAAATGTGTACACATAGAATATTGTTTGATGTGGTAGGTGTGATCATGAGGAACAGGCAACCCTGGGGCTAGAAGAAGCTTAGAAAAGGTTTTCAGGGAAAGAAATATTTGAAGTGAGTTGATGAACCTCTACAGAAATCTAAAACAGTATATGAAAACGATAACTCAGGAAGTAGGATAATGGAAAAATATGTAGACATATTAATATTTGGTGGCTTCTGGCTTTTAGCTTGGTGAAATTTTTTTTCTATTTTAATATTTCCAAATATTCCATCATGAATTTATTATTTTTTTAATTATAAAAAAGGTAAAAAAAAACTTGGTGGGAAATAGTTCTTTGACACAAACATGTACACACATGTAGTGGTATCAACACAAGACAGGTAGGGATGTCTTGCAATGAGTTTTCTCATCTGTTTCTGGAAATCAGCTACAGTTACTGAAAGTAAAACTTCTTGAAATAAATTTTCCCCAAACAGGGAAAAAAAAAAGTAGAAGAAAGAAAAAGTGAGAGAAAGGATGAAATCCTTTTCCTCAGTTTATGAGTTGAGCAGGTAGCTGGTAAGGATGAGGAGGACAGAAAATAGGATTTTCTTGTCATGTTCCACTTGTAAAAGTCAGTGGATATTTTTACAGGTACTAGCTAGTCCTTCCTGAAAATCCTCTAATGGGGACAGGCTGTGAAGCAGCAATAGGAAAGATAAATGCTTTTCTGGAGAGTAATTTTAGTGCAGGGTGGAAAATGTGAAGAGAAAAAAAATTAAAGATCAAATGGAAAATCCATCCACAGGCCAACCCACACCACAGAAGCGTCGAGCACCATGTTTCCTAATTAGTCCTTGCACCAGGCAGGGGCCTCTCTCTGCAAATGCCCCTCCCCTCGTGGCGGGCTGCCTGGCGGGGAGCATGTGTTTGTACTGCATGCCTTATGGGTGGCTATCATTTTGCGGGGAGCAGACTTGGAAAGACCACCAAGCTGTGACCTTTTTCCCCTTATTCAACAATGCAAATATATTTTTCTGTAATGGGTATTTAGATGTTTCTGAGCGGATAATTCAGAATGCAGGCGTGCGTGCGTGCGTGCGTGCGTGTGTGTGTGTGTGTGTGTGTGTGCTGCAGGTGGGGGCTGCTTTCAACCTCTGATCTCTTTTCAACTCAGCTCCTCTTTCTGTCCAGATCACTGAGACTTGGGTTTCCTCCTGTTTTACCTCTATGCTGAAATGATCCCCCTTTAGTGCCCTTCTGAAGTTTAGAGTTTTCCATGCTCCTCATGGCAAGCTTTAGTGTTTCCAGTTGTCCTGACTTGCAATCTCCAGTAACCATCTAGCTGTGGGAAGCAAAAAGGGAAATGATGCTGTAATGAGATAAACTGGTTTGTATGCGGGCTTCGGTTTTCTACCCTCCCCTTTGCTCACACAGAAATGTCTTTCTCCATAGGGGTTTCAAAGTCAGAGAATTTGAAATGACAGAGACTGTCCCGAAGATTTGCTGAAAGCTCTATACTTGGACCTCCTTAATAACCTCAAAAAATCTGAGGAAATATGACTTCCCTCCTGGGACAGCTCACTGGGTGATACAGACCTGTTCTAAACAAGAGCGGCTAGTGGCTGGAAGCAAGAGTCACACCCCACACCCAGAACATTGAGCTATTTTAATTCTGGTCAAAGGACCTTTCACTCCCACCCAGGCAATCAGTATTTTCTAATGGTTGACTTTTAAGACATCAAAATAGTAGGATCCATGGGCATAATTTCACATTTAATTTAAAACAATAGACAATCCCAAGGGACTTCACATAAAGGAGGTGGTCCCTGGTCTGGTCTTAAGATACCTGCTGTATTATATCCCAAAGGCCCTATTGGTGGAGATTGTCCAGGCAGTAACTGGGAATGTTTACTCCCCTTGCCTTCAAGCCCCAGTCTAAGGATATGTCCATTCTTCTATTTTAATTATTATCCTTTGAGAGGTTTAATCAGGTCTGGTTAGGTTTAGAATTAAGTTGGAACCTGGCTTGGAGGGGTTTTATTGATTTATTTATTTTTTACTTTGGCTATAATTAAAAATGGTACAAGGGGGTCAAGGAAATTCAGACAGAATCTTTATTTTGTCCTCTTGTTGCCAAGAACCTGACTTGATAAAGCAGTGATTTGAGATGATGACTGTTGAAATCATGAGTTCAGGGGAGCTTCCTTACAGAAAGCTGGCCTGAGCCTCAAGATGGCCAGAACCCACTCCTGCCCAACTGACCTAGGGTGATCAAGGTCTTCCTTTGCCTAGGACTGTCTCAGTTTTAAAACTGAACGTCTTAAATCCTGGGAAACCCCTCAGTCTTGAGAAAATCAAAGTGGTTGGTCACTTATTTGGAATTAAAGTTTGAATGAATCAAAGCAATGAGATAACCAGGAAATACACTTGATACCTGGTTTTAGTTTCCTTTGTGTGTAGGATGGACCCTGCTCACACTTGTTTCACTAAAGAGCTCAAGGGTGGAGATGGAGAAGAAGTAGAGAAAAGAGGTGGACGTGGACTATTTCTGTGCACTCAAGGCAGCTTATTTTTAACAGTAGCCAAATTTAGATAACCCAGGGGGACATGTGATAGCCACAGAAGTTGAACCTAAGCTAAAGAAAGCAATTTCTGCTCAAAAATAATGGGATGGAGAATGAATCCTTGTGTACAGAATCTTCCTGAATTCTTAGGCAGACATAGATACTTTTTCCCTGTGTGCACCCTGCTCCCCATCAACAAACCTAAAAATTTTCAATTTATGTGCGCACATAGACCCCTGGTGAGGAGAGACTGTGTCTTTTCATATTGGCATTTCTAGCACCAAGCACTGTGACTCGTACATAGTGGGTGCTTAATAAATTGAAAAATAAAGTAATAAATGCACACCTGGGGTCAGAGGATTGTTAAAGGAAAATGAGGTGTTCTCATCTTCACTTTCAGATCCTTTGTGGAGCAGGGTATGAACATTGTATTTGTGAGTTTTATTTTCACTTTACTTTTTTCCCTTTTAGATTCATTAAAAGGGGTAATGCAATTGTTTATCATTTTTTTCTTTTTTGATGAGTTAGAAAAAAATATTTTCACAAGTATCTGTCCTGCTCAGGGTGTCCATCAAGAGAACCCACCAGCCCTCAGCACCCTCACAAGTTGGCTGTCTGGTCTCCATATCCTTCATGTGAAGGGACATAGTCCCACCTTCCCCAGGTGTGCTTGGTAACTGTTCACCTGGCTGCCATCACTGTCCAGCTGCTCCATGAGGACACTATCCCTGATATATATGCCTCTGGGACCCCAGTAAGCCCAAGGGAGGGGGTGTATGGAAAGCTTCCATGTCCTACTGGGGAGTTGAGGTAAGCCCTATAGAGTCCTCCCTCCTTCCCTCCCTCTCTTCCTTCCTTTGTTTCTTTCCTTCCTTTCCTTCTACTGAGAAGACAGCCATCTATGAATCAGAAAAAGGGCCCTCACCAGACACTGAATCTGCTGGCACTTTGATCTTGGACTTGCCAACTTCCAGAACTGTGAGAAAGAAGTGTTTGTTGTTTAATTCACCTGGCGTGTGGTACTTTGTTGTAGCAGCCCGCACTAAGATGAGGGTCTTGCATATATCAAGGGCTCAGGAAGTGTTTGCTGGGTGAATGTGTCTGACATAGTGGGTGTGGTCCCTGGAGAAGGTTCACTCTGGCCCCAGCCCTCAGGATAGAGGCTGGCCTTGTGAAGGCTCTAGTGGTGAAGGCAGTGTCACCCTCTGAAGCATCACATATTGAAGCCAGGTCTTAACAATTTCTCGAATCTCCTCCTTTCCATTCCCACTGTGACTGCCTTTGTTTACCCTTTTAATATTTTCCCTGGACTCCAGCCAGGACAGTCTAACAGTGCTGTCCTCAAACTTCCAACTCTCCTGCTGTGGGACGACTTTAATCCTCAGCACTCTCTCCTTGCAGGGTAAATCCTTCCAAAAGGTTGTTCACTTCTTTATCAAAATAAGCAATGTGGTGAGCTCATTCTTCTGGTTTTCCTGACATTCCCAATATCTGAATCTTTGTGTTGTACACACCTTATCAAGCTGGATACAGTTGACACTCACTGAGTCACTGAATGACTAGAGCAACCCAGCAGTGTATGAATGGTTGCCTGAAAAAAAAAAAAAAAAAGAGAAAGATCCATTATTAGCTGCTTTAGGATAGAAGTTGAAAACTGGAGGCTTGGGGGCTGGATCATATCTGCAGAAATGTTTTCTAAAAAATATTTTGAATAGGGTACCAGTGTAAGAAATTGGGAGATTTTACATTAAACAATCTGGATTTATGGCTTCTCTTGGCATCACTGCACTGGGCTTGTTCCTAAAGATCAGAGTCAGTTGCCCACCCCTGCCCCAGCCGCCTCTTCTTGGTGGTTCCCCTTGGGACTGGTCTCTATGTTACCTGCTCAGTGTGTTCAGCCTCAGAAGCATGACCAATGCTCTGCTCTGATGTGTTCATGCTTGAGGCCACCACGTGTGGGATGTGTCAGAGGCCATTGCTGCCCCAAGGCTGCATCCCATCCCCTGCTGCCTACGTGCTTCCTTGTCCCTGCAGTAGGACAACATTTGAAAACCTGGTTTCCAATTTGAACTCAGCCTTATTTAGAAAATTCATCTCCCTCTTCTGGGTGTCAAAGTCCTTATTTATAAAAATGAGTGGTCCAGGCAGATGAGCTGTGAGGTCCTTGATTGCCTGAGATTCCTTTGAGTTTATTCTGAAGTGTTTGAGTGTGCAGTGTCTTCCTGCTGCAAGACCCAGGACTGGTGGGGAAGGGACCATAGTGGGAGTCTTGTCTGACTCAGGGATAATGGCCTATCACCCTCTGTCAAACCTCAGCAGCCAGTCAATGATTTTGTGGCCAAGGGCAATTCTGAAACACTGAATGTGCTCCCCCAGCTTAAGGCTCTGTGTAAGCTGTAAAATGCACACTCAACACTTGATGTTTTTCATGAAGATTAAAGAACTCTCAAGTGCAAGTGACAAGGTTGATATATGAGGATAGCCTTAACACTGTGCTTTTTTGTCTTCAGAAGCATTTTTCTCAGTCATGGCTTTAACCTGACATCCAGACAACAAAGCTCCCTGATTACATTTCATAAGAAAATTTAATAACCCCCTTATTGAGTATTTTTGCTGCAGCCTTGGATTAACCTTTAACAAATGAAGCTTTAGTTGCCACGCAGCCTCAAGAACGTTCTCCCTGTGATGAATGTGTCTAAGTCTGCATGTACCTGAGGACGCTGGGGGCTGGGAGGTCATCTGGGTTAGAATGGCCCCCAGGAAGCCAGCTCTATCAAAATCAATGATGCCAAGACACCAGGAATGACTTCCAGGGCTCAGAAACCCCAACTGCCCTCTGCTGCTAAACTACAAAATATAGAAGATACCGTTTCTCCAGAAATATAAATATTAGACTTAATAAACAGCAGAATCATCCCCCTTTTCTTCTAAAATGGTCATCTATTTACAAATTGGATGATGGCTTACTGTGAGTCATAGCAGTTGAGGTGGGGGGCGATGCTGTGACTGAGCAGCTGGTGTTGTCATGGAAACTAATCTACATTGTATGGACAGGGAAAAATGGATCCAAAATATCCCTATTTCTTGTGAATATCTCATCACTGTTACAAAGCAGTACTTATTTACTGTTTAGCAGAGGCTAGTCCAGATGTACAAGCTTGAAGAGAATTTGAAAGAATTTGAAAGAAAACCTGTGGAAAGAATAGGATCTTTCCAAATTGCTGTTCCAATGCTTTAAAAAAATTTTTTTTTGTTTTAAATTGAAGTACAGTTGATTTACAATGTTGTGTTAGTTTCTGGTGTACAGCATAGTGATTCAGTTATACATATGTATATATTTCTTCATTGTTGATTATTACAAGATACTGAATATAGTTTCCTGTGCTATACAGTAGGACCTTGTTGTTTATCTCTTTTACATATAGTAGTTTGTATCTGCTAATCCCAAACTCCTAATTTATCCCTCCCCTTCTCTTTCCCCTTTGGTAACCATAAGTTTGTTTTCTATGTCTGTGAGTCTACTTCTGTTTTGTAATAAGTTCATTTGTATCATTTTTTTAGAGTCCACATATAAGTGATATATTTGTCTTTCTCTGTCTGACTTACTTCACTTAGTATGATCATCTCTAGGTCCAACCATGTTGCTACCAGTGGCATTATTTCATTCTTTTTTATGGCTGAGAAGTATTCCATTGTGTGTGTGTGTGTGTGTGTGTGTGTGTGTGTGTGTACACATGTATATAACTACATTATCTTTATCCATTCATCTGTCAGTGGACATTTAGGTTGCTTCCATGTCTTGGCTGTTGTAAATAGTGCTGCTATGAACATTGGGGTGCTTGTATCTTTTCGAATTAGAGTCTTCTCCAGATACATGCCCAGGAGTGGGATTGCTGGATCATGTGGTAAGTCTATTTTTAGTTTTTAAAGGAATCTCCATACTGTCTTCCATAGTGGCTGCACCAAACTACGTTCCCACCAGCAGTGTAGGAGGGCTCCCTTTTCTCCACACCCCCTCCAGCATTTATTGTTTGACTGCTCTATTGCTCTTTTTCCTGATTTTGTTAGATGATATTACAACAGATCCTCCTGCATGATGTTGCCATGCTGCCCAGGCAGACCAACAGAAATTTTGATTGCCTGTCATTTTATTATGATGGTTTTAAAGCTCTTTTGAGGAAATGAGTGTGTAATGCAAATTTGTTAATTTTTTTGTGGTTATATTTGATAAACACAAGGTTTGAGTTACTTTTAGTAAGTCTCTTTTTTAAAGTTTAATTTTATGACTTTTTTCCCCTCATTTTTCAGGTAAGCTAAGCCTAGAAATTAATGATTGACACAAAATGAAAGTAAATACATATTACATGCTTCAGTGTATTTGCATGATACATGATGTATCTTTATTACATAAGTTTTTTAGTATATATACATTAAATAATATATATTTTATATATGTATATATCCTTAACACTTACTTGTTTTAACAAAAGCATTTATTCCTTAGTATATACTAGGTCATATGTGCTAAAAGCTCTTTTTGTACTACTATATCTGTTTGAGATCAAGATCTCTGGCTTCCAGATATATTTTTAATTGAGACCAGCTGGGCCCCTCTACATTTTGAGGAAATTATTTTTGACCCTGGTTGTGCTCCTCTAGGCTCTGCACCCAGATGCCTTTTTTCTGCTTCTCCAGGGAGGTGACTGTTTAGGGACCAGCACCAAGGTCCCAAGACCTGGGGAGGACATGTTAGGTTTCAAACCAAAACTGTCCAGTAGCCTGTCCTCACGGCTGAGCATACACCAGGGAGAGATGACCTGGTCCCTTGAGGGGTGTGCACTAGTGTGTCTGTCCCTGTCATGTAAGTGAGGTGACTTTTGCTGAGGCTGGACAGGCCCTGGACTAGGGTATCCACTATAGCTTCCAGATTGAGCATCCCCATCACCAACTCAGGATAATCTGTCAATGTGTTTCTACAGGAGATGTGGAGATGCTGATGGCATGGCCCACATCCTATTTTTTTTCTCTGTCAAGCACAGGCACGTCCCATTGCAGGAGGAAGAGGAGGGAGTGGGGATGCTTGGGATTAACTGTCTTAGAGGAAAAGGAAAATCTGATCTGTGAAGACACATACTGTAAAAGCATCTTGGTTTCTTCAGTGCTTTGTGTTCTGTGGAAGATGGAAGTGAAATGGACACTGATCTGGGACCTAAGTGTTCCCTTGCCCAGGACTTTGTGATGATCACCATGGTGTCTGTGACAGCATCAGTGTCCAGTTAGGGACCACAGAAGGGCAATGTCTCCCAACTACTGACTCCATGTAGCAAAGTGAGGGGGTTATGGGCCTATGGAAGCTCTCAGTCCCCTCTTCTCCCACTGGGGGTTCATGAGGACATTGCCCATGGCCTCCCCAGGGACCACGATCTGCCCAGCTTCACTCTTGCTGTTCCAGGTTATGTACTCTAGTATCAGAATTTCTTCTCCTCTTTCATTCCCTACTGGGCTTAAAAAAAAATCTCTCACTCCCTTGTTTAAGGACCTGAAAGGGCTGCTGTCACGAATGAAAAGGAGGGAGACCTTCACTGTCTCCCACATACAAGGGAACATGTCCTGAAGGTGACTTATCTTTGTATCTTTGGGACATTGTCACAGGACTGTGGGAGTCGAAGCCCAGACAAGTAGTCTAAGGTTATTCAACAAAGCAGTCCTGTCCTCACTGTGACTCAAACGATTAGCACTTCCTTTCCTCGGGGATCAACATCGTGCTGCCTCTTTACAGTGAATTGTTGCCACACAGAGCATGGCCAGGGCCTCAGCATCCTATCCATGGCCTCAGGTGAGGTGGCTGGGGGCTGCGGTGTGCAATGCCACCACGGGTGGGTGTGCGAAGGGGTCACCACAGGCCCCTCGTCCCAGCCAGGTCTTCCCAGGCTCATTCCCAGTTGCCCTGCTGTTTGTTAAACAGCCTGGTAAAGAAAGCACCGGGAGAGAAGCAGTCATTTTATGGAGTGGAAGGCATTCACGAGTTGCCATAGTGATTAGGTCAGAGTGGTTGGCTTGAGGTGGCTGCAGGAAAAATGATAAAGCCAAACGGGAGGTCCAGGTGGACATGAAATAGTGATGAACAGCTGATACTTCTTTGTGTCAGGCTGTCTCATCGTTGGCACGGACACTCCACTTGACTTTGCTTAGCAGTTTAAGGCTTGGGAGTCCAGAGACTTGGCTTCAGAAGACGTGTGAAAAATACCCACTGCTCAAGGAGTGGTTCAAACTCACACGGTTGATGCTGCAGCTTCATTTCAGTTTTCTTCCACGTGGGAAGGACAGCACATGTGAATGGCAGTGATTTACCATTTATCCACGAATGGTGCACAATGCTAATGCAGTCTGGCTGAAGCAATGGAAATGTTAAAATAAAGAAAAAAATTGTCAGTAATTACATATTTATATATACACAAGTACATAGAGATACCTATCTACGAATACATAGATCTCAAATAGATAAATTTATCGGTCCAAAAGCAGCTGCGTTTTTTATGGATTAGCTGTTTAAGCAGTTGAGGGCAGTTAAGCTTAATGTGAATTTAGCCTTAAGTTAATAAACTCCCATGGGGGCTATGAATTGAGAGGGTGAAAGGAGGTAGTCTATATAATAGCTAATCCGAAGGCTAGTGCTTTCTTTCTGCATTATTTTCTAGATTTTGCATACTAACAATGAAGTGTTGCTTTGATGTCCTTTTAAGTCAAGTTTTAAAACATCTTTTGTTTGGTAAAACTCAAAAAGGAATTAATACACTTTTTATGGGAGATGTGAGTTTTTTTTTTTTTAAACTATTATAGCATTTTTCTTGTGCCTCTAACCCAGAATGCAAACGTCTTCTTATTGGATTCGTAACAGTTTGACTGAGTCATATGTAGATTTTGAGTTAATTCAGCTAAGATGGAGGAAAGTCTCATAAAAGTGCAGGGAAAGCCCAGGTTCCCTGGCCCCTAAGGCTGTTTTTAGTAATAAGTGAAGAAGTTAGAGATCTGGAGCCGGTGGCTTTGGCTTCTGACTTAATATTTGACAGAATTAAGAAGCCCTTTAGGTACCTAATTTCCTGCCAAGAAGAAAGTTTAATGCTCAAAAACTTAAGGATTTAAGTGTGTCAATTAAAATTCAGTTGTGGGAAAATAAGGAAGTTTTGAGCATTCTCTTCATAATCACGTGCCTGTCAAGATGAAAAATTTTTTGCAACACTTTCCCAAGGTAAAGTGAACAAGTCTAAATATAAAGCTCAATGACATCAATAGCCACGTGACTGCCACACAGATAAAAATTTAGAACCTTTCCTTCACCACGGAAAGTTCCCTTTCTCATTCATATCACCACCCCAATTTAACCACTCTTTTGAGTTCTTTCACCATAGGTAGGTTTGGTCTGTTTTTCAGCCTTAGCTAAAAGGACTTGTACACTATGCTTTCTTGCATAGAAATGTGTCTGGTTTCTTTCACTAGATGTAAATAGTCTTAAATTTAAATACAGTTGAATTCATTGTTTTTCTACATATACAGTTCTATGAGTTTTAACACATAATAGATTCCTGTAACCACCAGTATGGTCAGGATACAGCCCCCAGTCTCCCATTAGAATCCAAATACTCCTCCCCGCAACAAATCCTGGCAACCAGTGATCTGTTCTCCATGTTTGTGAATAAAGCTGCTATGAACATTTCTGTACACTTTTTTTTGTGGACATATAGACTAACTTCTCTTTGTCATATGAGTGGGACTGCTTAATTTAAGTGTAAGTTCAGTTTTGTTAGCAATTGCTAACCAGTTTTCCAAACACAGGATGCATTTTACAAGCAGTGTACCAAAGTTCCAACTTGCCTGTGTCCTCACCAACACTTGGCACCACCAGTCTTTTAAATTTTGTCATTTTGGGAGGATCTCTTAATATCTCACTGTGGTTTAATTTATTTCCCTTTATAACTAATGATGTTGAGTATTTTTCATTCTTATATTTTTATGATTATCTTTTTACTATTGATTTGTAGTAATTCTTTATGTATTTTTTTATACAGATCCTTTGTTAAGTATATGTACTATGAATGTTTTCTACTAGTCTATAGATTGCCTTTTCACTCTCTTAATGTTGTTTCTGATGAGTAAAAGTTTTGCCTTTTGATGAAGTCTATTATATTTTTTTCACTTTATAATTAGTGCTTTTTGCATCTTAGCTAAGAAATCTTTGCCACAGTTCCCAAATACATCATTCTAGGGTTTCCTCCAAAAAGATTTTTGTTTTAGCCATTGCATTTAAGTATTAGATCCATGTCCATTGAGAATTAATTTTGGGGGATTGTGTACAGTGTGGAGTAATAAAGGTACTCAGTTGCTCCCATACTATGTGGAAAAGAGTTTTCTTCCCCTTGCTGAATTTCATTGATGTCTTTGTTGAAAATCAGATGGTCATGTTGTGTGGCTGTATTTTTGGACTTTCTATTCTGAACCCATTGACCTTCTTGTCTATTCTTATGCCAGTACCACTTACTCTTAATTATTATAGCTTTAGAGTATGTTTTGAAACATGGTAGTGTAAATTCTTCTCCTCCTTTTTCATCTTCTTATTCCTTTTCATCCTCCTCCTTCTCCTCTTCTTCCTTCTTCAACATTGTTCTGGCTTTTTAGATCTTTTGCATTTTGTGTAAATTTTATAATCAGCTTGTTTATTGAAAAAGCAGCTCCATGGCAAATGCAAACTCAAAGGCAAAAATCGAGGGGTTTTGATGGAGATGGCATTGAATCTATAGATCAACTTGGGCAGACTTGACATCTTAATAATATTGAGTCTTTCTAATCATAAATGTAGTAATTCTCTCCATATATGCATGTCTTTGGAAAATTCTCTCAGCCATGTTTGTAGTTTTTAGGGTGGAGGATTTGTACATCTTTTATTAATTTTATTTTCTAGGCATTTGGTGATTTTATAGATGATATTTTTTATTGTGATACTATATATAATATAAAATATACCAATTTAACCATTTTTGAATGTATAGTTCAGTGGCATTAAGTACATCCACATTGTTGTGCAACCATCACTGCTCTCCAGCTCCAGAACTTTTCCATCATGCTACACTGAAACTCTGTATCCATTAAATAATAGCTCTCCATTCCCTCGCTCAGCCCTGGAAACTGCCATTCTACTTTCTGTCTGTATGATTTGACTGTTTTAGGCACCTCATATACATGAAATCATACAATATTTGTCCTTCTGCTTTATTTCACTTAGCACAGTGTCTTTAACATCTGTCCATGTTGTAGCATGTATCATAATTTCATTCCTTTCTCAGATTGTATAGTAATATTCTACTATATATAATACTGCATTTTGTTTATCCAGTCATGTATAGATGAACATTATTTTCATCTTTTGTTTATTATGAATAATGCTGCCATGAAGATTGGTTTACAGATACCTGTTCAAGTCTCTGTTTCCAATCCTTTTGTTTACATACCAGAGGTGGAATTACTGAATCATATGGTAATCCTGTGTTTAATTTTTTGAGGATATAAATGATATTTTAAAATTTTATATTTCAAATGTTTGTTGTTAGTGTTTAAAAGTAAAATGAATTTTGGAGTGTTGACTTTATACCCTGTGACACTGTTAAATTCACTCACTAGTCCTAATATTTTATAGATTCCTTTGGATTTTCTACACAGACAGTCATCATCTTTGAATAATACAGTTTAACTTCATCTTTGATAATATTAATGCCTTTTTTCTTTCTGCCTTATTTCATTAGCTCAGACCTCCAGTGCCATTTTGAATAGAAATGGTGAGAGTGGACATCCTTGTTAAATTCTCAGCCTTGGGGGGAAGGAATGTAATATTTCACTATTAAATGTTACCTTACCTGTAGAATTTTTTTTAAAGCTACCTTTGTCTGATTGAGAGAATACCCTAATATTTCCAGTTTTCTAAGGAGTTTTAAAAATATCATGAATGGATATTAAATTCAGTTAATTCTTAGTGGTTTTTGATGATCTGAATATAATAATTGAATGTTACTTGTTCAACAAATATTCATTATCTACTAGCCAGTATACAGAAGTAAACAAAATGTACAAAATCACTACCCTCTTGGAGCTTATGTTAAAATATATAGAGACAAAGTATAAACTAAAAAAAATAGATACTATATATTATACTAGAAGGTGGTAGTTGCTGTGAGGAAAAAAATTAAACAAGGAAAGGGGATGGGGCATCATGGTTAGAGGGGGCAGTTGCAGTTTTAAAATAGCGTGGTCAGAGAAGGACGTACTGAGTGAGTAAGTATTTGAGCTGAAGGTGGTGAGTGAGGAAGCCCTGCAGATAGTGTGGAAAGGTCTGGCTGATATCTGGGAAAAAGGGTGTTCTTGTCAAGGGGAACAGTAAATGCAGAGTGTAAAGGCAGAACTCCACTTTGTGTGTTTGGGGGCAGCAAGAAAGGTGGTGTGGCTGGAGGGGAGCAAGTGGTGGGTGACAAAACAGTGCTGGGAGTAGCAGTAGCAGTAATGGAAATAACGCTAGTGATAACAGAGCCCGATACCCGTTGTCTAACAGCTGCCTTCTGCCAGACACTGTCCCAAGTTCATGAAACAGTAACAGCAAGAGATGAGGTCAGAGAAGTAAGTGAGATACATGGGTCAAGTCACTCTTGTTGGCCAGAGTAAGAACTTGGGATTCTGAATGATGTGGAGCCACTTTTAGGTTTTGAGCAGATAAATGTCAATCTAACTTAAGCATTAGTAGGAGTGCTGAGGCTGCTGTGCTGAGAGTAGACGAGGGTTGAACCGGCAAGACCAGTGAGGAAGCTGTTGTGATAATCTGCACAGTCCCTGGTGGGTTGGAGGTGGTGAGCAGGTGTTGGAATCTGGATCCGGTTTAAGGAGAGAATGGGCAAGATTCGCTGTTGGATTGGAAGTGGGTGAAGGAGAAAGAACGTACAAGAATGACACTGAGGTTTTGGCTGAGGGGCTAGATGTGGAGTTTCACTGACTGAGGTGGAGTGGAGTAGGTTTATCTGAGTGGGCTGAGAGCTAGATTTTGACACGGTAAATCTATTCTTTTGCTAAATTTTCAACTATGCTATGAGAAGGAACCATGGAAAGTTAGAAAAATAGGTTAAAAGTAATGGTATTTAAATTCAGCACTTTTGAAAATAAGTCTTTAGATGGATCATTTCTTTAGGAATCCAGGTTTGACCTTAGGATATTGGCTGCAACTTTTTCCCCCCTCTGTTTCCCCCTCTGTTTCCTATGGCACCTGCTTACTATTCTAATATTAAGTTTATAACTTGCAAATTCAGATCTCTGAATTTCACAAACAAGTATCCTTTAAAAGGGTTTGGAGATTGATATAAGACTGCCAATGTTTTATTTTTTCAACTCCTTTTTTACTAAAAGTTTTATTTGATCTCAATCTCATGTCATGAAAGGAAGATTTTTTTCTCCCACTAAAAACTAAAAGAAGACAACAATGGAAGGACAAAGTGTCATACAGCCATTTAACTTTTGTGACTTCTCTTCAATCATATACATTCAAAAGTACACACTTTAAAGAGTGTGGGACAGTCTGTCAGCTATTCTGGTTCCACTTAGCATGTACTCTGGAGTGATGAAGGCATGGAAGGTGTGGATCTTCCCTTCTCCTAGCAGGCCTGGGTGTACAGTGACTCTTCTGTTCCCCTGAGTCTACAGTCCCATGTCTCTCAGCTATGTGTCATTCAGGTCTTTAAGAGATTTGTTTTCAAAAACATCATGACACTTAAAGGAAGGCCAAGTATTTTATCAGATACACTCAACCATAGGATTAGCAATCTATTCCATGCTGCAGGGAAATTAGGCTGTGATTGGCTTGGACTTCATTTTTGTACCTTCATAAGAAGTTTTGAAGGATAATTTTGGCTGTATGCAATTTTTGCAATAAGGAATCACTTTACTCCATCTTAAGATACTGTTCCACTGTGGCCTCAGAACAAAGGATAACCCTTTGCATAGACTATTTTAGCCTATGGAAAAATGCATTTTGTTGCCCTTATTTTTCTTATTTTGTTGTAGATGGGTCAAAATTTCATTAAAGATATTCATCAATTCTCAGACCTGTAACTGAAAATCAGTAATTCAAGGAAGTGGATTAGTTTTCATGAATGAAAACACTTGGGATCTTGATGGAGAGAGTTATTTCCTAACCCAAAGTTGCAGACAGTGGAAGTATCATCTCCTTCCTCCCTGGTGTTCATCAGAAGTAGAATTGAAAGATCTAATGTGTTAGGGCCGGGCCCAGAGCCAGGCACATATTGGGGGAAAAACAAATGTTAATTCCTTTCTCCTGCTTTATCATCTTTCCCGCCTTTATCCCATTTCTAAATGTCACAGCTGGAATACGTAGCCCTGGCTAGATCAAGAGATGTCAGATGGTAGAGACAGCTGAGTCTTGAGACAAAGCTGAGGTCTTTTTGAGGTGTCAGAGTGGAGAACAGGGAAGTTCAAGTTCTGGAAGGTGAGTTGAGCCAGTGTCCTGAGGCATAAAGGCAAAAGGCAAGAAAAGTATAAGTGATGGGTGGTTGTTGATATTAGGGAACAGCTGGCTATCAGGAAACTGTAGGCCCTGCCTGAAGGCTGTAGAGAACAAGCCATGGGCTGAACTGATAAACAAACTGTGAGAAATGTCACGTAGCTGGCTGGACAAGAGATGGCCTGATGAATGTGTCCAGTATGGAGGGCTGGATAGCAAGCAATGGGTAAGATCCTCAGAGGAGGACAACCTAAGACAGGCACAGCCAGCTGAACAAGAGATGGCCTACTTACAGTGTCCAGTATGGGCGGCTGCATAGCCAATGATGGGTAAGATCCTCAGAGGAGGACAACCTAAGACAGGCACAGCCAGCTGGACAAGAGATGGCCTACTTACAGTGTCCAGTATGGGCAGCTGCATAGCCAATGATGGGTAAGATCCTCAGAGGAGGACAACCTAAGACAGGCATGGCCGGCTGGACAAGAGATGTAAGGACAGGCAATCTCTACTCTGGCTTTAGTAAGCTGCTTTGGCAGATGAGACTCATCGTGAGGACTGTATTGAGGAGTGTGGTAGGGAATGATAAATTTCTGCATGTGCTGATGATTGTAATGAAGGACAGGGCCTCTGGGAGACCCACAGTTTAAACGTTCCATGTTGGTGGGCTTCTTGCCTGTCTCTCCCTGGTGCTGGGTTTCCTTTTCACTATGTGTCTCTAAAACAGAAATTTCTCATTTTGGCTTTACTCAACAGAGGTCTTAAATTAGTTTGGATGAAGGGGATATGCTGTTATAGTTTGGGGCCATGTGGGATGGACAGTTATGTTGTTAAATTCCATTATTTTGACTTGTGCACCCTACATACTTACTCACCTGTGAAGCAGCCATTGACTTCCAGATGTTACAGACTATTATGCAGAAGAGGTTGGTTTTCTTTCTTTTTTTTCCTTACTGGGTCAACAATTAACTACTTTGGAAGGAGTGGGGCTGAAGTAATTCCATCAGGAATTGGCTTTGTGTTTCTGGGAGCCCCAGGTCGAGCAAACCTCTTTACTTATGTGTTTGTCTAGGAATTGGGGCAAAAGCAGCTGGAGTGTTGGTTTATATTATGTTTCTAACTAAGAGTAATTGCCTAAGTACTAGAAATTTTGTAGGGAAAAAACCCCTTCATTTTCACTAAGTGATTAATAATTAAATGCCTAGAGATTAGAATTGGATTCTTTGGACTTTTTGCACTCAGAGCCTTTTTTCCCCTCCCCCCAAAGCCATCCCCGAAGTTTGGGAATTCATTTCTGGTAAGAAATCTAGTATTCAGACTAATGTCACAACTTCCTTATATATTAAAAAAAACAAACAAAAAAACCCCCCACAATCATATGCCTTCTGCAACTAAAGAGTGGTGTTCTTTAACCCTGTATAGTTGGCCCTCTGTATCTGTGGTTTTTGCCTTCATGGGTTCAACCAATCTGGGATCAAAACTATTAAGAAAAAAATTCTAGAAACTTCCAAAAAGCAAAACTTGAATTTTCCACTGGCCAGTAACTATTTATATAGTATTTACATTGTATTTTTAACTATTTACATCACTTTTACACTATATTAGGTATTATAAGTAATCTAGAGATGATTTAAAGCACGCAGGTGCATAGACAACTAGTATGTCATTATATATAGGGGAATTGAGCATCCTTGGATTTTGGTGTCTGCGGGGGTCCTGGAACCAACTGCATACACCTGTGGAAGGCCAGGCAACCTATGAATGGGGGTCCAACAGCACTTGTACCTCTAGGCTGAGAGAGCTCCTGATAGAAAAGCTGACAGTTGTTTTTTGAGGATGGGAAATTATAGTATCTGTTTTATGAACCAATTAGCTAAATTTAATATTATGAAAGTGAAATGGAAAGAAAAAGCATTTGGCAAACAACTTGAAAGTTTGGGTGGGGAACGCCTCACACCTCCCTGCCCCTGCCTACGGGTCCTCCTTTGCAGAGACCCAGTGAGAACCCATGGTTCCTGAGGGCAGGCCGGGGGCCCTGAGAGCCCTTCCCTGGGAGTGCTCATCCCATCCTGGAAATGCACTGCCGGTGACTGTGCTGGGTTTGCCTGTGTGGGCCAGCATCTCTGTGAGCTGCATCCCTGTCCTCTCTGAGTGAGGCCTGGAGAGCATTTCCAGGGGCACTTCCGTTTCAGTTGTTTCTATTTTAAAGCCTGGAGACAATTAAAGACCAGCGTCTGGTGCCAGTTTTTTTTTTTTTTTTCTTTTTTTCCACAGTTCAGGCTATTCTTAGAAACATTTGAGCCAGTGGTGGTAGAGTCTGAAGGCTCTGGAATCTTTTCCTTCGTGTGGCAACAACTTATTTTTCCTGTGGAGGCTCAGTGGTGCTTTTCTTGGGCTCAGCATTGCAGCTGATGCGGCTTGGATTTGCCTCTTCCCTGAGAGCACACACACTGAACCCTTTGGAAACAAGCAGGAAGGACAGGGATCAGAGTGGCAGGTGGAGGAAAAAGCAGGACTGGTTTTCCGTAGGCAGCTGCTGTATTTATAGCTCCTCAAATGGTGTTTGTTCAGTTATCCTGAACTTTTGTGGAAGTTAAAATATGGCAACCATGATCATAAATTAGTTAATTATATTTTTTCAAAGTATTTTTTAACCATCTATGAATCAATGGCTGCATTTTGGCAAAATAAACTGTTTCTAATATGGTCCTATGGAATTAAAAACATGAATTCTGCCGGATTTCATTGAGCACTTACTCTGTATGATACGAGGTTCAGTGAAGGATAGTTGGATATTTTTTGTCTTCATGGAAAGGAAATAAGACATGTGCTGGATTTCCATAATAAAAATAACCAGGGAATGTTATTACCCCAAAGCAGATATTAGAAAGGCCATTTGCATGTTGAACTAGGAACATTCCAGAATGATTCATTGTGAAGCAATGTTTGCTTTTGTCTATGTTTGAAATTCTCCATAATAAAAATTAAAAGCTATAAGAACAAAAGAATAATATATATTTTGAAATAAACAGGAACAAGGCCCTGTAGAGTACAACCTATAAGATACTTTAAATGAGTATTTCCTAATTGTATGTATTAGAAAATGAGAAAGACTGAAAACTAACGAGCTAAGAACTGTACACAGTACAGCAAAAACAGAACCACAGAGCAGGCAGAAAGAAAGCAGAAGGAAGGAAATGATAAAGATAAGGGTGGCAATTAATGGGCTGGAAAACAAAACAATAATACAGAAATCCAACCAAACTCCAAGCTAGTTCCTTGAAAAGAGTGATAAAGCAGCGTCTGGTAGGAATGACCAAAGACAGGAGGGGAGAAGGCATGAAAGAGAACAAGGACAACCACAGATGGAGATTTAAAAACCTATCAGAGAAAACAATGAATTAAGTTCTTGATAGTGTGTTTGGAAACTTAGAGAACCTGGACAATTTCCTTGAAAAATGTCAATTATAGAAATTGATGACACAAAAAGATGGACTATACCTAAAACCATAAAAGACATGGATCAAGTTAATTATCTCCAGCTTTCTCCCAGCCCCCTCCCCTCTCCCTCCAGAAAACAAGCCAGACACAACCAAGGTTACAAAATCTTCAAAGAACAGATAAGAACTACTTTGTATAAACTTTTTCAAAAAGAGAAAAAGGACAGTTCCCCTGAATCATTTTATATGTATAACCTTGGTAATAAAGCTGAACAAGTAGGGTAAAACAAAGCCAGATTGTAAGCCATTGACAATTACAAATGTGAAGTCCATGATCTGGAATAAAATATTAGCAAACGAAATCCATCAAAATATTTTAAAAATACATTTTAGTGTTTAATCTCAATGTTGCAGGATAACTTGCATTAGGACTCTTCTAATGTAATTTACCACATTTGTACATTTAAAGGTGTGCGAACATTACTACATGTTGCTTAAATTTTTATGTCTCTGTAAAATATAAAACACAGTCAAGTTATTTTCCATTCTGGTGATGGAGGTTGGGGAGTGAAGTGGGTGCTTCAGCTTCACTAAATGTTTTATTTTTTAAAAAAGAAAAAGATAACTGGAGCAAAGATTCAGTGAAGGCTAACAGTTCTTAGAACCAGTGGGTGAGTCCATTGGTAATTGTAATTTTTTCTCTATTTTTTCTGAATTGTTGAAATATTACACAACTAAACATTTTTAATTGAAGAAAAAAAAAAAGAAATGACTAACAAAGTTACAACAGTAGGTAATTTAACAGATTTGTGGACACTTTAAATTTTTTTTCTTTTTTAATGGAGGTGCTGGGGATTGAAGCCAGGACCTCGTGGATGCTAAGCATGCGCTCTATCCCTGAGCTATACCTCCACCCTCTTTAAATTTTAATTAATGTAGTAATGTCAGATTAAGGCCAATAATTGTTAATGTTTATTATATTTTGGCTCACATTTATTCATTTGTATTTTTTCTTTTTTTAAATTGAAGTATGGTTGATTTACAATTTTCCTAACATTTTTTTTTGTGTAGTATTACTTTTAGTCAAAATTAAACTTTAAGTTTTCATTATCTTTTTGAAAAACAGTTTCTATTACAAGATTTGAAATATAAACCCGACTGACATAAAAAAGAAATGAAAAAGAAAAGAAGGCAAAATTCAAAACTTAAATTATAACCTGCACTGTTCTATTAATGTTTTCCATTTTTAGTCACTCATGTAGTAGAAAATGTTCAGTTTGTGACTTATTTTGCTTGTAAGACCAAGATAAGTGAAAGGAATGTCTTCTTGGCTTTGTTCTTCCATTAAAGTATTTAATAGCTTGTGTGGTTAACATTTTAGAATTCTTGTTTTCCACCTATGAAAAAACAAAGTGATATAGATGTTTGAAAAGGAAAAAAGATTAATCTTCTCCTCAATATCCCCTGTTAACTCTGCCAGGCACTAACGGTCCACTCTTTCTGTGCATTTCACTTCCTCCAATTGCCCCAGGCTCATCAAAGTGCTTCTGAGGTTGCAGTTTACTTCTCTGTATTTTCTGATCTGTCCTCAGATTTCATCTGCTTTATCTCTTTATTATTTACAACATTCAGTTCCCCTCTTTCCTAATGATCTCAACAGAAGGGACTGACTAGTCACATATATTATCACCTAGTGGTTGAAGTGAATTTTCTGGCCAGTACGTTTGCATAGAGTAGTATTTGTACACATACAAGTATTATGTAAAAAGGAAAATTAGCATTTGGGGGACATGGCAAGTGATAGGACGGTGTAAAGATGGTGCATTTATGGGATGTGCAGAGTGGGGAGCAAACATCGCTCTGACTGAAGAAATGAAGGAAGATTACATGAAGGAAGAGGCATTTGGGTTTAAGAGTGAAAAAAGTTGGGCAGGCCAAATGGCTTGGAGATGTTTTTCTGTGGGAGTTGACAGTGGAAGAAACCAGAGCTGAGACCAGAAAATAAAACATAAGATTAGGGGACTGTAAATAGTTTAGGAGACCTCAGTTTCCTCCTGGGAAGCCCATTCTATCTCTGTCTTTATGGTAAATAATTCCTCCCATTGAGTCCAAATCTGTTCTCCTAAAGTTTCCTGTGTCTAGCTTTGGAGACCACAAAGAGCTGGCTCCTTCCATTGGAGGTATTTGAAGATAGCTGTCACAGTCTGGCTTTCCACACACACCTTCTTCACTTGTCCAGGTCACACATCCCTCCTGGCTTCGATGCGTCCTCCCGTCCTGTGTTTTCTTATCTTTTCTGAATACTTTGCAGTTTGCCATATCCCTTTGCTGCCTCTGCCTTTGAGAATGTAACACCTCGAAATGAACAGAATACTGTGGGTACCAGAAGGCTGCAGACTGGGATGCCCATCGACATCTTTCTAGATTTTAAATACTGGTAATCACAGCTTGAGATGGTTTTGGCCTTGGGGTCAGTGACATCACACTGGGAAGCTGAGAGTTTCCAGCCAAGTGTATCTGTTGATTGTTATTCATTTATTTATGGGTGATGTCTGTGCTAGGCCATAGCTGGCTTATGTGATGCGGGCATGTGAAAAAGTCACCCTTTCTGGGCAGATTGTTAGGAAAAAGGCATCTTCTTTGGGCTGATGTAGGCAATGGTTACAGGTTGACAAGTTAAGCAGGGCTGGATTTGGGCCCCTGCTTGATCCCTGGCCAAGGCCCTTTTATGTATTTGGCAGACTTCCCAACCCAGTGCAGCGCCCTCTTAACTGTGTAAAGTTTCCTTTTTCCTTCCCTCCTTCCTTTTCTTCTCCCCTTCTCTCCCTTTTTTTGCTTTTGAATAAAAGACCTTCCATTTCTGAGCATTATATTTCATTTTGTTATCACACATCCATTTTTCAGCCTTTCAAGGTTTGCCTTCTCATTTGCATATATTTGCATGTGCATATATTTGCATCCCTTCTTTGTTTTGTTACCAGTAAACCTGATGAACCTTCCTTCTCTTTATGGTTCTGAACTTTGCTTCCGGCCTTCCCCTCTTTGAGTGACTCAAGAGCAAAGTAAATATCTTGCCAGCTAAGAACTTAAATTCTCTTTAAACTTAACAAAGTTTAAGAAAATTGACTTTTTGTAAAGACTTTAGTCTGTTTCCCTGCAGCGATCAACAGAAGTATCCTCAAAATGAAAAGACTGAGGGATACGAGGGACAGAAGTTTAATAAATAGGTCAGTGTTCTCATCCATCTCTGGGTGGGCAGTGGGGATTCTGATACGGTAGTGAGTCAACAAATGACTTTGAGGGCTGCTGGGAGCAGACACTTAATATTCAGGTGAACTTTATTTGGTATTACTCCTATTTTACAGAGGGGTAAACTGAGACTCAGAGAGATCTGTGACCTGTCCGGTTTCTAAGTGGTAGGTCTCTTAACTCCAGATGCAGGCTCTTTTTCACTAACTAAAATTTCTGGTTAATGTAAGTACACTTTTGTTCATTTTTGACCAGCTCTTGAGGATTCATTGTTCAAAACTGGAAAGAAATGGTCATATTGTCAGTGCTAATAATGATGGTAGATAAAGTCAGCTTAAGTTCACTTTTGTTTATTTTTGACCAACTCTTGAGGCTTTGACGTCCAAAACTGGAAGAAATGGTCATGTCCTCAACACTAATGATGGTAAAATTCTGCATTATAGTCACAGTCTCAGTTGGGTTTTAACAATTCCTTCTTTATTTTTGACAAGTGATAATATTTTGAGTGCATCTTAAAAGAATGAGGAAAGAGCTTTCTGATGGTGAAAACTTGGAGAAAATCCAGGAAGACTGTTGTACCTTTATCTCTGGAGTTTTAAGAAGAATCTCTTCTCTCCAGGTGAGATCATTTGAGTCCTATCTCCACCAGCCGCAAGAAGCTGGACTCAGACCGTCACAAGCCCTAACTCCTCTGTAAGAAGAATCCTCTCCCAACTTCAGAAAAAGAACCCTCTATGTGGGGTCAGACTACAGCACAAATGCCAAAGGTTTCAGGAGTGTTGAGGAGACAGCTTTCTTTCCTGTCTTTCTTTTTACTTGGGTGAGTCCTCCGGTGAAGAAGCCATTTGTGTCCTTAATTCCTAGGGCTGTGATTTAGTCGGCTCCTGCTTATCTTAGATTGTCTTCTCAATTTAAAAAATGTCCCTTAGCTAACCTTCTGTCCCACAAGTTATTAATGTGACTGCATCCAGTGTTTGCCAAAACTAACATTGATGCTTCTGGCATCTTTCTATCTGCCCACCCCTCCTTCAAGAATGTCTCCAGCCAAAGTTTTACAGTTGACAGATTTGTTGGTCATTAGTGGGTCAGTGGTATTTTTTCTGGTGGGACTTGAAGTCCTGGGCCCTCCTTCACTCTGGTTTCTTAGGATGTTGTAGGGAGGAACCATCTTCCACCTTTAGGCTGATGGTGTCACCTTTGCTCACCAGACTCAGTAAAGCACAGGATGCTCCTCTGGCCAAGGTCAAAGGTTGGCTGTCCACGTGGGACAAGGGAGCAGCAGGAGAAGGGACATCATAATTGGATCAATCTGTCAAATTTTCACATTTCCAATTTCGTAGCTGTTCATTTAGATAAAATCTGCCCTTCTTTTCCTTAGCTAATTCACATCAGGTTTCTCAGTCATGGATAGATCTCTCTGCATTTTTTGGTTCAACTTGTGTTTCTTGAGTGTTTTGTGATCCAATCCTGTGCTAGATACTAAAGATGCAGGGAAGAGAAGACCTACTTCTGGCCCTTGAGGGGTTTACATCTTGGGGAGACAGACAAGCCTGAAAGGTAGAGGCCATCTCAGCTACTAGTAACTAATAGGTTTTCTGATTTATGTTTTTCTTACATCTTTGTTCAGATTCCAGCTTTCTTAGGAAGACTTCCCAGATTTACCTTCCCTGGGCTCAGACATAAATGTTGTTCATGTTGTTACTGGGCACTTGGACCTGACACTTTATCTGTCCTGTGTGGTTTTGAGGAAGACCAGAGATGGGCAAGGGAACCTGGGTCTGCTTTCTGATCACACATCTTAGCCATGTGACCTCGCTTCAGCCCTAACCCTCTGTCACTCCCTTGTAAAAGGAGGAGGGGATTATGTGTGCGTATGTCACAGAACCATCATGAGCATCCATGAGATCACGTGTATAGAATAAAGTACCATGTGTTACCTGCTTTAGAGCAATGTCATTAAATATTAGTTTTTCCCTTTTTCTTTTTATCTTTATTTCTTCATCTATTAGAGGCTTAGTCTATCATTTCTAATTGCTTGCCTGCCTCTGAGATGCTGAGATTCTGACATACTGGTATTTAGTTATTGAAAACATGGTTATCTCATGTATATGTTTTATTTTTCGAGCAATGTGATGAGTTTCTTGAGAGTTGTTATAATTTTGTGCTCAAGGCTGTGGTGAGCTTTCTGTGTACGCAGTGGCTATCTTTCATCTATGTGTCATCACAGAACTTCCTGGTCATACCCCCTCAGTGCCTGGTGCCCTGCTGTACAAAGGGGAGATTGATAAACATCAAGAGTGGGTGGGAATCACAGGCTAGTCTCCTCTGTAGGCTCACCCTTTCTTTAAATATTCTCTCTAGAACTACTTCTATTCATGGTAATTAGTCTTCCATAGAAACTTTCAGTTGGTGGAAAGCGTTCCTCAGATACCCTACTCTGATAATAACATGTTTACGTGTTGGCATCATTTTATTCATTTGATATATTCTTGAAAAGTTTGCTCATGGGCCATTGAAATTCAAGTACTTGCCATAATTGAATTGCAAATCTTTTCTATTATAATCTGATATGTATTCCTACTGTGCTTTGGCTCCAAATATAATAAAAATCACATTTCAGAAATCCAGATTTTACCTCAAGGGATATTTCTGCTCTTGTTAATGAAGTTTGTGTACCTTGAACTCTTCTGAAAAGTTTAGTCAAACGGTCCTCAGGCCTCTTACTCTTTGAAAGCTCATTACAGTACATAACTAAATACAAAGCAAACAGCAAATCCTTTGTGATTAGAAATTCTCCCTGAGACCGAACGAGTTGAATATTTTAAAAATGACCCTCTGCCACTGCTCAGAGAACTTAGTTCTGTTAGTAAACACATACTCACTTACTGTTTTCCCAGACAGCAGATATGATGAAGGTATTACAGCATCTCCTTGTTCGTACTCAAATAGTAAAAGTATTGCCTCTTTAAGTGACGTCTTATCCCGGTTAATAAGTTAGTTAATAAGTAGTTAGTTTAAACCTCTTCTAGCGCTTAACACTTGATCTAAGTAGGTCCTTGGCCCCTAGTAGTCTCAAGGAGGTATCTGGGAACCTTTGAAATAACTAAATTTTAGCAATGTCTAGGAGAGTGCTGTCACACGTGAGCTTTTTTTTTCCTTTCTTTTTAAAAAAATAAAAGTTTGATAAATAATCAAATTTATATTACACCTCCAAATTGCCTTTAAATCATTCTGCTTGTGTCAAGGACGAATTCTAAATACTTTGGTTTCTAATGGCTGTCATTGATAGCTTGGAAAGATTGTGGTTGTTTGTGTGTATGCTGTGTGTGGGGTTGTGTGTGTACGCATGTGTACCATATATTAAAATAAATGGTTTTGTTATCTAATAGCTTCTGGACTAGAATGAGATATTAAAAATTAATTTATGCAGTCTAATTAAGTATGCTTAACTCCAGGTTTCTAAAAAAAAAAAAAAATAATGGGGCCTATTTATAAGATAAAAGAAGGAACAGTCCAGACTTCATCCCATCTCCAGTCCCTCCCTGCTCTCCTGACCTGAGCATTCCTCCCCAGAGTGGAAGGGGCTCAGGGCTTTGGAAGTTCATGCCCTTTGGGTCAAGACCTGATTGTCCTGAGCCCACATGGTTTTGAAGCCTTTGGTTGGTCCTGTAAGAAAAATTTTCAGGTGTCATCCTGAAGTAGGGTTCCTTCTGGATACAAGCCCAGGAGTGGGATTCCTGGGTCATATGGTAAGTCTATTCCTAGTCTTTTGAGGAATCTCCACACTGTTTTCCATAGTGGCTACACCAAACTGCATTCCCACCAGCAGTGTAGGAGGGTTCCCCTTTCTCCACAGCCTCTCCAGCATTTGTCATTTGTGGATTTTTGAGTGATGGCCATTCTGACTGGTGTGAGGTGATACCTCATTGTAGTTTTGATTTGCATTTCTCTGATAATTAGTGATATTGAGCATTTTTTCATGTGCTTTTTGATCATTTGTATGTCTTCCTTGGAGAATTGCTTGTTTAGGTCTTCTGCCCATTTTTGGATTGGGTCGTTTATTTTTTTCTTATTGAGTCATATATATTCTGGAGATCAAGCCAGTGTTCATAGCAGCACTATTTACAATAGCCAAGACATGGAAACAGCCTAAATGTCCATCAACAGATGACTGGATAAAGAAGATGTGGTATATTTATACAATGGAATACTACTCAGCCATAAAAACCGACAACATAATGCCATTTGCAGCAACATGGATGCTCCTGGAGAATGTCATTCTAAGTGAAGTAAGCCAGAAGGAGAAAGAAAAATACCATATGAGATCGCTCATATGTGGAATCTAAAAAACAAAAACAAAAACAAAAACAAACAAACAAAAACAAAGAGTAAATACAGGACAGAAATAGACTCATAGACAGAGAATACAGACTTGTGGTTGCCGGGGGGTGGAGGGTGGGAAGGGATAGACTGGGATTTCAAAATTGTAGAATAGATAAGCAAGATTACACTGTATAGCACAGGGAAATATACACAAAATGTTATGATAACTCACAGAGAAAAAAATGTGACAATGAGTGTGTATATGTCCATGAATGACTGAAAAATTGTGCTGAACACTGGAATTTGACACAACATTGTAAAATGATTATAAATCAATAAAAAATGTTAAAAAAAATTTTCAGAGTTGAGTTATTTCATTATATATATGGTCATTTTATTCTTTTAAGAACTCTGTGAGTGAGGAACTGTGATTTTTCCCCCATTTTATATGTAATGAAACTGAGGCTTAAAGACATTAAATGATTTGCCTCAGTTACTAAATATTGAAGCTGAAAATTTAAGAAGTGAATCTTGCCTCAGAGTTCCTGATCTCAAACATCTTGTCATATGGAACATAACAATATATTCTAGTTGAAGACATTTTCGTAATGCAATTGAAATTTCCCTTGACTCCCCATTTCATAATCGTTCCCCTCTCAGAAGCAGTTGCTCTTACGAGTTTTCCAAATCTTTGTTTTTAAGCATTTATAATATACATGTATGTAACATGATTTCCTATTGTGGGATTTAAAAAATGCAAACCATATCACACTGTATGTCTTAATATATAATTTGTTTATTTTAATGTAACAACATATTTTAGAGATTTTTTTCCCCAGTTCAGTACAAAGGTTGGGCTTTGTTATTATTTTTTTAATGGTCACATGGTATCCTGTGTTATGGGTAAACCTTGAATATTCAATCATTTCTGTACTGACATTGGTAAAACAGAAGTTCTGCAGTGAGCATCCTTATGTGCCCCCTATACATGCTTCCCATTATTTCTCAGAGGATAAAATGCTAACACTCTGTAGTGTGATTCCTAGGACACTGACTGACGACTTCATCTTGTCTTCCAACTTAAGGGAAATTGAGTCAGAACTTTAGAAAATTGTCTATATAGGTAATGTTTGATTTTTTTTTTCCCAGTACTTTCCCCTTAATGTCCAGGAGTTCATAGAATAGTAGAACACATCTGACCCAACATGAGTCTGATCACGTGGCTACAATGAGAGTGAGTTCCTTGTTTTGGCCAAATGCTCCCTGGTTTCTTCTGTTTGAAGGAGAAGATGACCTGAGATGGAATTTCCTCCAACATGCCAGCTGTGGTCTGCCCAGAACACTGGCTGGTGACCTTTCACCCGCATGCACCACCTGAGCTTGGGAGAAAGCCCCTCTTGTATTTACATCTTGTATGTATTTCATATTAAGCAGAGACAGCTGGTTTCTGAACTTCTTCGTCTGATTTGTGGTTGATTCAGCAGCAGCAGCAGCAGTAGATTTGCTGCCCATGGTTTCACTGGGATGTGTGTACCGATTTTGTTTCTTGTGGAATCTCATTTCTATGGAGAATCATGTGTTTCCTCTCCATATCTTCACACCAGATAATTCTCCAAATTTTCAACTTTTACTAAAACTTTTTGTCATCCAATGAACAGTTTTTCATGCAGGCTGGACTACTTACTACACGGTTTTCTAAAGCACTTTAAAAAATATAATATATAGGATGCACTGGACTCCTTTACATTATAGATCTGAGTTAACTTCAGAGGTTTAGCTCCTATTCTCTATCTAAAAGTCCTTGTTAAGACCCTGACTTTCTTAGGTATCTTCACTTCTTTAATTATCTCTAACACATACTAATAATGCTATAAAAACCAGCTAACTTGGCCACTTTTCTTTTAATTAGGACAGTTTTATTTGCTTTTATTCCACTCCTTAGGGCTTTGCCAACCTATATAAAATACATTTTGGCACCCTAGGTATCGTCATATTTTAGAGAGTCACAGACAGAAGTGCTGGGCGTCCTTCGGCTGTCACTGATTCTACATGAAGAGACTGTGTCTTTGAGTGAGTCTCCTAAGGGTGGGCTGGAACTCAGCTCATCTCCCTCAAGTTCAGTGCCACTCCACCCCACTGACGGTGACCCAGGGTTCTGAGCCAGAACTTAGGGAAGAGTTGCCATGCAAGGAGGTCCAAGTTGTTTGGCCAGTGGCTAGGGTTTTGCAGGGGAAGGTGGGGGTAAGGGGACTAGGTGAGTTTGTGGGGAATTTGTGTGCTGCAAACCCTAAGCAAGGGTAAAAGGCTCCTGTAGGTTTTAAGAGTTGGTGGTTATTGAGAGCATCTAGAGTAGGGCTGGCCAGGTCTGGATCTGCTGGGCTTTCTCACTCCTCACACCCTTTGGAATCAGGGACTTTGGGGCTCTTCTGCCCAGGACAACCAGGGAGGGACACCAAGAGTCCCAGCAGGCCCTTGTGGGGCATGAGGTGGGGAAGGTGCTTCTCCTGGCCAGGAGGTTCAAGGATGTGTTTTCTCGCCCTTCTTATTGAATGTTGTTGCTCTGGGGAACAGAGACTCTTCCAGCTGCAGTGATCTAAGCAGGACAGATTCCCAGCACCTTTCTAATCCACGGAGGGAGGTGGATCATTGTCACTGTGAGTTTGTAACATGTTTGTGGACATTCCTAGTGAAGAAATCCCCTTGACAGGACCTGCATTGGTGACCACACTCTGAGATGACTCCTAAGGTGGGTTTGTGGCACAGGGCTTGGGGAGGAGCCCTGAGAGGTGGGGGCCAAGAGTGGGCAGGAGAAAGCAGTCAGGCCTCCCCCGGGAATGGAGTTCTCCTCCTGTGCTTTCCCTTTCTTTTCCCCGTGTTCTTCTTCTTTCTTTTTGCCAGAATGTTAGAAGAGGTGGTGAATTTGGGGCCCATGTTGTCCCCACCTCCACCATTCTACCTGTATCTATTGACTCATCCTGGAGAGTCACATCACTGGCACCCTCAGCATCCAGAGCATCCTGGCCGGCCCAGCACTCTAAGGTCAGCTGTTCTAACAGTGTTCTAATGTCCACTATTCAGCCACACTGACTCCAGCAGATCCTGCCAGACAGAGCCCGGCAGTTGCCCTGCTGACTAAGGTGGAGTAGGGCTTGGGGACTTGGAGCCAGCAGGCATTTTTGCTCTTACTTGTGGGGAGAATTGGAAGGCAAGAGGTTCTGAGAAAAAGAGGGAGGAAGTAGGAAGTAATCCAAGAACCAGACACTGCTGCAGTTCCTCACTTAAACGTTGTTCTGGCTTCCTCAGGACCCTTCCTCTGTGTTGGTTTTAAGAAGCACCACAACTAGGCAGTGCTTTGCTTATAGCTCTTATGCTAAGTTGAGGAGGAAATGCAACATCCTAGAGAAAAGAAAAAAAATGTACACATACTACAATAACTTTTATTTAATCTGTCCTTCAAGTCATATGTATGTGAGCCTTTCTGTTCAATATTGATAATATTATAACTGCATCAAAAGATGCATTTTTCTCCACAGTGACTGCAAAATGAAACTATTAATGGCATGACTTAGATATGGAGTCCTCAGTGTACTTTCCAAGGATTAGTATTTATTCTCCAGACTATAATTATCTCCATTGCTCTTGGGCAGGGGAAGAGGCATTTCCCTAAGCATGTAGCAATGTTTTAGGGTGCAGATGTGGGCTCAAATTATTTAATTAATGTTAAACCAAAAGTCAGAGTGTGCAAAGCATTGCATTTGAGACTGCTCTGGAGGCTTTGCTTTTGAGTCGATTTTCTGTGGCTTTTTGGCCCTGAAATCCTCTTTTTTCAATTTCTCTTTCCCACTGAGCCCTGACATGCAGGAAATAGTGTATCCTGTATTCACCAGTTATGGCTTTTGAGGTAAAATTTAAAAGTGAAACATGGCTTCTCTGAGACTCTGGGAAATTCAGAGTATTGATTTGCCTTTACCGTGTGATGAAAAGGCTTTGATTTATTTACCTTTTTAATCCTCAAATCTTGGCACCAAATAAAAGCAATGAGAGAACTGAGCTTTCAAAGGATAGTTTTGGTTCTGTAACCAAATAGCCAGGGCATTTTTCTGTCCACTTCTGGGCTGTGTAGGGGTAAATTTCTGATGGAGACAGACACCCTCTGAATCTCATAATGACACAGCCTGAGAGCAGGGCCCTCCATGGAAGAATTGTCATCTGCACGGTTGAAGCTGCTTTGGGGCATCTTTTGGGCATCCAATGTCCACATGGGAGAAAGGGAAAAAGTATGGTGGGGGGCAATCCCCGAAGGCTGGTCCCAGCCATGTAACTCGGGGCTCTGCTTGTGGGCCACTGGACTAGATCATGACACCTGGCTGAAGGCTGGCTGGGGAATGAAGCCTGGACTTGTTCTGGGAGGAGGCGGAGATGGAGACCAGTAGACTGCTGGCATTCTCCACTAAACTCTCCTCTTCTCCATTCTTGATTATTTTTTTCCTTTCAAACATCGACTCCACCAAGAAAATGTTTTTTGTCTCTTCTTTTCTCTATTTACCTCCATCTCTACCTTCCGGGAGAAAAAAAAGAATGAGAGTGATTTTGCAACCTTTTTATTATTGTTTCAAAAATGACAAATCCCCCCAAACAGATATACTGGGTTGAAAATATTACATGTCCATAGGGAATGACCCCTTTCTATATAAAGACTGAACTCTCCAAAGTGGGAGCTATTGAGTGCTTTCCTGGAGCTGCGGTGGTGTGGGACGCCAAGCCCTCTCATCATATCTTCAACAGCCGGAAACATAGAGACAACCCGAATGTTCTTCAGAGCCAATCAGCTGTGTGCAGCCCTCAGAGCTCCTCATTACTTTGCTCCCTTCATTCCACTAGAGTGGCTCCAAGTCATGACAGCCAGTGGGGGTAATTGACATGGAAATGCTCAACCCCAAGTGCCCCAGCTTCCCCCAAACAATTGCTGGATTGTTCCGGGACCTGTTGATGCAACAAAGCTCATGCTGAGAAGGTTGCCCCATAATTAGCAAGCAGCAGCTGTCAAGCCCATCAAATGGTTTTATGTGATGAAGTGAATGAGATAAAGCCATTTCTTCTCCTTCTCTGGCAGGGAAGACAGTGGGCCTTTGAGTGGAACTGACACTTCTGTAAAGGAAACTAAGTGAATTTGGCTTCCATTTCACACTCGTGCTTTCTAGACTGGTATCGAATCTATGAGGCTCATCTCTTGAGCCTGGTCCCCTGGTACTTGGCTGATGGAGCAGCAAAGTCTTGGTGAATCTCAGGGAATGGAATAAAGGCTGAGGCTTGTAAGATTCATCTGCTACATGCCTGAACAACCCTTAATAACCTCTGGGAATTCTCAGGACAGAGACAGCTTTGCATTCCTTCAACATGGAAGGGAAGGCAAGTGCAATAGGTGATAGTTTTAACCTTAACATTGGTTTTTTTTATTTGGGGAAATTTAAAATGATGTGGAATGAGACCCAAATTACTTAGTGCTAGAGAACACCATTCACTGCAGAACTGTGATTAAAGTAAATGGGTATTTTATATTTTGTCTGCATTTAATGAAAACATACAGTTGTAAAGAGACATTGTGGAGGGATGGGGAGAGGGGCAGAGGAGGAGAGACTGGGTAGAAGTTATTTAACTTCTGTGGGCCTCAGCTTTCTCACCTGTAAATTGGGAACATTCATTTGATAATCTTTAGAATCTTATCCAACTCCAAATATATATGGATAGATGGATAGCATCCTTTACCAAATAATGTAATAATGTAGTGTTTTGGTTTTTTTTTTTTTTTCAATTGAAGTATGGTTGATTTATAATGTTGTGTTAGTTTCAGGGGTACAGCAAAGTGATTCAGTTGTACACACACATATTATTTTTCAGATTCTTTTTCATTTTAGGTTATTACAAGATTGTGAATTTAGTTCCCTGTGTTAAGTAGTAGGACCTTGTTGTTTATCTTTTTTTATATATAGTATTGTGTATACATTAATCCCAAACTCCTAATTTATCCCTCTCCCTACCCCTTTCCCCTTTTGTAACCATAGTTTTCTATGTCTGTGTAGTGTTCTTAAAGTGATTTTATGTAAACTCAGTCTTTTTAAATATATGTATATATATATTTTTATTTATATTTTATGTTTATATATATTTACATGAGATACAAAAAAGCTTTACAGGCACTCTGGTGCATTAGATATTTTTCCCATAAACTCATACCAATTAGAAATACATATGAGTTCAAAATGTGACTCTGTGTTCCTGAGTTAAGTGAGAATGGAAATACAGAGTTACTCAGCATTTTATCTGTATCAACATAGGTATTTTTATTATAAGTATGATGATGATGATAACACTATGAATGAGAGATCCAAAAAGCAGAAATTCTATTGACACTCTATGTACTCTGAAGGAACTGTGATGGGAAATCTTTTTAAATGGAAAAATTCCCAGTTGCTGTAATTCTCAATGTAGATTTAATTTTTAAAAAGCCTTCAGCCAATTGTGTCATTATAGAATTTAGGAAAAATATACAGTGCATAATTGTACATTGCTTATTATATTTTCCAAATCATGCCATCTCTTGGTGGGCTTTAAATTGTAACCAGGTGAAGTGAAGTTAAAATGCTGGCATCAAGAAATGTATTGGGCACCTGTGAAATGTATTGAAAATGAATATGTATTTGGGAATTTTGTTCAATCTCAGATTATCTAATAGCATAAAAGAACATTTGCTACATGGCTTCTGAGATAATTTAGTGAAAATATGTTATTTAACTTAGAGGATGACCCAATTTGTACTTACAGGAATAATGTTTTAATCTTTCAATTCCTGTATACCTTACTATCTAGCTATTAGGTGTCTTAATGCTGGAGGTGGGCTAAGTTAATGTAGACAGTTAGGAAATAAGCCCTTCTATTATTTGTTTGCCTTTGTTTTTCTGCATTGTATTCCCAGCTTATGTCACTGTACCTGGCACATAGAAGGAATTCAGTAAACGCTTGCTACGTGAACAAATGAACAAAGAGTTTGGGAAGAAGTTCCTATAATGTCTTTGTGAACCTCAGAGTTACATAGAGCTCTTTGAGACCCAAAAGATGAGGAACTTCTAATCTTTCTGGGACTAAGGGGAGAAATGTCTTATTGTCAGCTAAGCATAGCCCATGGCTGTCTTCAGTCATGGAAGAGTTTCAGACTCACCTACTTGGACTTTGTAGAGACGGTCAGCAAGACTGTGCTGGAATCTGCATCTCAGTCCCCTGAATCACAGAGTTAATATGCCTGTTATGACTGAACAACATTTGTTTGTTCATCAATTACTTTGAAATATATGCTGAACACCCCCATATGCCAGGCATGATGCTAAGTTCTAGAGATTCAGAAATGAATGATATAATTCCTGCGCTTCTATTGAAGAGTTCTATGTTTGTCAGGGGAAAAAAACACGTAAAGAGACCCAGTGGTGAGCAGAAAATTTGGAACCTGGATTTCTAACCAGGTGATGGTGACTGAGTGCTAATTTAGTTTCTTCATGTACGAAGTGGGTGATAGCATACCTGGGTATTGCTAGTAAATGGTGTACTTGAACGCTGATCTCTTGAAATGCTGTGTCTGGTGTGTCCCTGCTATTAGGTAGGGCTGTTTCAAGTAGGTTGAGGTGGGCATTCTCTTTTTACTACAATGTTGGGGTCCCTTCTCTGTTAGACTAGCTCCCTTGCCTCCTCTGTCACAAGGATTCCAGGCTGTCTGTTCATTTATGTATTGCTACCTCTTGTCATTTGACACTGGGTTTCTCCGTTCTCATCCCACTGTGAAAACACACTGTCATCTTGGTACTACTTCTGTAACCTGCTGGACCTGAAGCAAATTTACAGCTTATTGGAAATTTCCAAGATTCATTTCTATAGTTGCTGGGAACAAAAGTGAAGGTGGGCTTGTGTGCACATGTGAGTGTTTAAAAGTTGGATGTGAGACCATGCTTCCTTTTTGGTTCTTTGTTTGGTCTTTACAGTTTCAGGTTTTTTAAGTCATAATTTTTTTGGTTTCTCTGTATAAAACAGAAGACTTCGGGTATATTTCAGAGGAAAATAAGACATGAAGTGAGTGTCCTGGGTTGAAGAGGATATAGGAGTGAGTGAGTGTGTGTGTGTGTGTGTGTGTGTGTGTGTGTAGAGGGTTTATGAAGAGATGTATTTGAAAGCACTAAGAATATTGTCTTTAAGGGATGATGTCGGTAAATGTGGTAGTTAAAAAAGACTGCAAATTTCTTGACATTCCTCCCTTGAGAGTTTGGGGGTCTGTTTCCTCTCCTTATATCTGGGTGGGCTTGTGACTTGCTTGTAGCCAACAGCATGCTGTATAAAACTTTCACAGCTTGGATAGAGAAAGCAATCCTGCTTTTGCTTACAGCCTGAGACACTCACTATTGGAGCCCTGAGCTGGCCAGTCTGCGAGGAAGCCCAGGCCATGTGGACAGGGCACATATAAGTGCTCTGATTGAGGTCCTAACTGACCACCTGCATCAATTGCCAGACATGTGAGTCTAGAATTTTTCAGTCTCCAGCTGTTGCATCCTCCCTAACTGGAGAGTTTTTCCAGTGGAGGTTCTAGATATTGTCCTCTTAACGAATTCCTGACACACACGCTTTGTGAGCACAAAGAACTGGTGTTTTCAGCTGTTAAGTTTTGGGGTAATTTGTTATGCAGCAGTAGTAACTGGGGGCATGGGAATGAGGATGGGGAGATGGAGGGAGGGAGAGCCGACCCTAGGCATTACCTGCCCTTTCCCTTTGGCTCATGTATTCTGACACATGATGGTTTTGCCCTGAACAAACACTGGGGCAAAGTAAAAAGACTGGCATAAGGATCCAGAAGAGACCTGAGCATCCATTTCAAGGGAAAAGAGGAGATAGAGAGAAATTCTTGTGTCCAACAGCTCCAGGCAGCCATTTTTAGACACCCCAACCTCCAGCCAGTGTAAACACATCAGTGGTACTTCTACAAAAGTTCCTTTATAAGAACCAAAGTTTCAGGGATGGGGATTCTGTTTTTGCAAGCTCGGAGATATATATCAGTTTCCTAGTCAAGATTCTTCAAAAGGAGTATTTCTGTGTGGACTGTGGGAATGGTTATGCTCTTGAGTATCTGACAGTGGAGAGGGAGGGCACGGATGAAATAAAACCAGGGTTACTCTGTCCAGGCCAAGTTAGGTCCATGGAACTGCAGTGGGGAGAGTGGCCATCATCCTAGCCCAGAGCAGGGACCTGCCACTGAGAGCAGGACTTCTGCTCCTGAACCCCCCATCCCGAGGTACAGCATGGTTCTCTCAAGGCATCCAGGTACCTTGCTACAAAATTGAAGAGTACAGAGAGATTTGGTGCTCACTATACCCAGTGTGACGTTTTCCCCCAGGATATAATTAATAGATTGATCTATTTTTAAAAATAAATAAAATGATCTCAACTGGGGTAGAAAGTCTTCCAACCCAGAAGTTTTCTTAAAATGTTCTTATGAATAGACTGTTTTTCTAATTTCTTCCCTAAGTTTGTATATGATATATTACACCAGAATGTGAAGTCAGCCAAATGAGCCCCAAGAAAGAAATATGGCTCCAAAGTAAATATAGGGACTTGGTTAATACCACATGATCAGATATCTTGCAAATAAGACACACAATTAAAATATCATCATATATGAGATCGGGAGTTACAGATGGTATGAGATAGTCCCACTATGCTGACGTGGAAACATGATGCACTTACTGAGCTTTGAGAGGAATTCTGGGAAGGTGAAACTCTGAACCTGTATAGGGAGGAGAGAATGATTCTGTAGCAATATGGCTGAAAATGAGGGGACACAGAGGAACAAAGCAGATGGTAACTCTTTAATGTAGAGCAGATGTTTTGCAAACCATAGTAGCTGCATTAAGGGTATAACACTTGTGGACATGAAGTGATTCTCAAATTTTAGTTTGCACCAGTCAGAACAAAGCTAGCAGGTTAAATTGTATTAAAGCATCTACATATTTAAAAGAATGTTCTCATAGAAAAGAAATCCAAAGTGAAACAGGGGCCTATTTATTTTAAGCAAAATAGTGAAACACCACTAAATGAAAGAATTAAAGACGGGGTGGTATTTAAAAAAAACCAACTCATTATAATGTGATTTTACCTTGCCTTATGGGTAATGTAAGAGAAAGTTTACTGTAAGTAAAGGGTACAAAAATGGAAACTACAACCCAGGAGACAGTAAAACAAACTCTAAGAAAATATCTTATTATTGCATAGCTTAAATTAGTTATTGCTTGGAACTGAAACAATTTTTACTGTAAAAACTTTTTACATTGTGATATTTTATTTTAATGAGGCACCTTAGACAACTTGGGATATATATTTAGATAAGAAATTAGGAAAAGACTAAGTGTCTTCAAATAAGTAAGGATTATAGGGCGCAAAAGGAGATTCAAAGGTGTCCCTAGAAAACCAGTCTGACCTTTTTTTTTTTTTTTTTTTCCTTTTTAGCTGGAGAAAAGTAAATGTAAATACCTTTTATGGGTAATGAACATCTTTGTTCTTTGCTTAATGTCGATAGGACCCTGCTCTCCTGATGTTCTGCATTTTTACATTTTTAAGGAACATTAAGGGTTTTCTTTGTCTGTGGTCTTACTAATGATTGACACTAGTCCAGCAAAGTGGCAGACCCTGGTTTAAAAGGATCAAAGACTAAAATGGAGCTAATTTCCTACTATGATTCTACAGCCTGGGGAGTTAACCAAGTAGAAGAAAGCTGCCTCTTGCCATTTATTGAACTAATTAAAAATATAAACATAGCTTTCAATAAAAAGTATATCTCAGAGCATGATACTAATTATTATTATTATTATTTTTTGCCTTGAAAAAATGTAACCTGACCCTTCTCTTTTGAAGGTTAACCAAAGCTCAGTAAATTCTGTTAATTGGCTTATTAACTTTTCCGATCCTGGGATAATTCATTTTCAGGCTCACATTCATATTCTTGTATAATCTGTGATCTCAGATTGGATTGTCTCACTACAGGCCAATGAAAAAAGGAGAAATGGTTGTTGGAAGAGAACTTAAAAGGTTATCTGGTCTTGCCTTCAAGCAGGTGTATTCTAAGCCAATAAGTGAAGGCATGCAGTCTCTAGACTGGTAGGTGGTTGAGTTTAGACCGTGGGCAGCTAGTGAGGTCAGGATAGGGCAGAATCTTATTGCCAAGCTTCACAATCCTGAAATCCAATATTTGTGCACTTCAACAATAATCACACTGTGGAAAAGGGGGCTCAGATCCACAATGCCTATTTCCATTAGAATGACAATGACTAGAATTGCATTAATCTGGGGAGTGAGTCTCCAGTGACCTTGACTCCTCCACTGCCACGTTCTGCTTCGACATCATCCAGGCCTTATACTCACCTTTTACAGGAGTTTTTAGAAGGAGTTTAAATTAGGAGATGCCATGGCTGCCCAGGCCCATCAAAACCTTATGTTCTTGCTCTCGACATATCACTATTTGAGTGGCCTTATTGGTCTTGGTGAGAGGATGGCCTTATCTTATAAAACCATAAGCCTTTGAGTGAAGAGCTCACTCTAATTCTGATTCAGTCAAGGTTCCTGAGGGGAACACTTTTTTAAGTGAGTATCTTCAGTTCTAACCAGGTAGCCCTGGACTCAGAAGTGAGGTTTTCCTAAGTGTTTGTACAGGAGAGAGAAAACCCTGGGACAGATCTGATCTGGCTCATGGAATACTTCTGAAGTCTTGGGTAAGACTGGACATTTTGTAGAGTTTCCTTTGTGTGTGAGAGGAAGTTTCAACAAGGCCAGCAGCTAGATAAAAGAGAAACCCGGGTGTATTTGGAGATGAAAGTCTTCCAACTAGGGCATGCCAAATTCATAGGAGAATACTGTCTCCAAGGAAATGTTTGCTTTCTTTTGAAGATTAATTATTATAAAGCCCATTGTGTCATTAGGCCAGTTGTGTGATTATTGAGGAACAAGGAAAAATAATAAACAGATGCTTCATCAAAGACATGTCAATGCCAGGTGATTTTTTTGTATTGAAATTGTGAGACATGTATATTCTAGGTGTCTGGCTTCCCTATGAAAAGGCACAATCTGTGCCCATCAGTGTTTCTAACCATGAAAGCTCCCATGTAACTACAGCATGGAGGAAAGTCAAAGGGTTTTTTTTTTTTTTAAATTCTTGGGAACATGGGCAATCTTTCTTTTTTTCAGAAGAAAGACCTACTCTTCTGCATTGTTTTTGGCTGGCCAGTTTGGTCCTGCCCTTTGATAAATGGCAGAATTAACCTTGTTAACCAGTCCTGAGCAGGTCCAGCCACTGACCCTGCTTGGGCTCTGCTCTGGGCAGGAAAAAGTTTTCCTCAAGGCCAGATCTCATTTTCATGACTGAACCCTGTAAGATCTTGAGGCACTAAATAGCTGATATTCAGTCAGCCCTGAAAGGAAGGCGGTTATCAAAAGGAGCCCAGGTGAAGACAAGTGACAGTGGATGAAACTCTGTGATTATTTTTCCAAAGGAGCAGCAGGCTCTGAAGTCTGGTGATACTTCCCTGATACACCCCAGATCTTCCTCCTCAAGTCCAGTTTTGTGTCAGGCTGGGCCTGTCCTCAGAGTATGGTCTACAACTTTGTTCTTGAAACAGGAAAATATGTGAAAACGTTCACACCCTCGTTACGTAGTCAAAATGCACATTGAGCCCAAAAGAGTTGCCTACATTAAGAAGAAAAAAACCAAAATAACAAAAAAGGACCTCAGCTCAGAAACACCTGAATATCATATCCCACTGAGCAAGAAGAACATCTATGATCATTCATGGCATTCTCCAAGAAACGTGTTCCCTCTTCTCCCTGTCCCCTTTACACCCCAGTGTAAAACAAGGAAATCAAACAGAGTCACAGAGTTTTTTCAAACTATAGAAAGGATCTTTTGATAAAATATGCAAAAGGCATGTCATAATAAGAATATATTGGATTGAAAATGAAAAAGACGTTTTCCTCCAAGAAGTCATCCTGGATTTGGCAAGAATAGCATTGGATTCCCACCCCCTGCAACCACCCTGTGTCTTCTATTTAATGCTGAAAGTTATAACAGAGCCCAAGTAAATATATTATATGGGCCTTGATTTCAAAGCTTCAGGAAGCTCAGATCCTAAAATAGCAGAGAGGCGGGAGAACAGAAGCATTTTCAAAAGTCAGATAACATCAGACCCAACATATCTAAATGGGTGATTAGATTTCCCTGTGAAAATGAGGCCTAAGTCTTTTTCCCTATATAGAAATACTGTCTCTAATGTAGCAGAAAAATGTGCGAAAAGTTATCTGTAAATGAAGTGTTTGTAATTGCATCACATTTTAAATGTCTTTGCATTTTTAAAGGAATGCTGATAGCACATGGATTATTATGGAAGAATTATGTAAAAATTATTATGGAAGAAAAGAGACACACACATGATTCAATCATCACAGCAATTGTATCTAGGTGAATTATTCACATTTAGACTGATAACCATAGTGCTATGTACTTTTACAAGATTTGGAAATCAGGATAATTAGCTCACAAGCCAAGAAATCTCAGATCACTGGGAACCAGAAGGCATTTGTGCATATTTCTCAAGCATACAGTTAAAACTTGCAGCTTGGTAAAGGGATCTTGGAAACATTTCCCTTAAAAACCAAGGTACTGTCATTCCCAAAATGCCCTAGGATGAGGTTGGGGAGAAGAGAAAGCAGGGCCTTCTCTGCTTTGGAGAATCTGGTATGAGGCCTGTACCAGGGATCCAGGCCACTGGGGTCTCTTTGGGATGAAGCACAAACCACCACACACTTGGCATCCCAAGTGTTTGGGCCGTGGAATCTCTGGGTCTGGAGCCAGGACCCTGGAGCCCTGACACTGTGGAGTCGATAAGTGGAAGCCATTGTTCTTTGCTCCCTGCAGATTCATAAGGGCAACAGAGAGGAGTTTGTCCTTTCAAGGGACCCTGGGTAGAATGCATTCTGTTCAGTGGAATCTTTATATATATATATATAAAAAAAAAATCAAGATCCCTGTGGTAGATATCGGTCATTGGTTTCCAGTTGCTCAACATTTTTACAAGTCTTAAGGATCCTATAAACTTTGAGGGTTGTAGTAAAATATTTATAGAGCAAGTCAAAGAAAAGCATAAAACAGTAGTCTAGGTGAAATTTTGATGGGACTAAGATTCCTTTTCTACGTCTCTTGCTTTTTGTTCTAGGCTCCACCTGGTGAAATATCAACTCATTTCACCCCATGGACCTGGACTGGTGTGATTTCCACAGCTGCCAGATTATTTCACTTCTTTTCTTTCTAGTGTTTACTTAAGAAATCCAGAAGACTATTTTGATGAAAAATGGTGTCCGAACTCACTGGGGTCACAGCTGAAATCTCTCAGGTCATTGCCCTTTCTGAATTTTCCTGGGGAAGGGCTTTGGAGTCACTTTTCCTCTGCATGAGAAGCCCTAGAGTAGTCACTGGTATTTCAGGTTTTTAGGGCAGATGTAAAATGGAGGCCTGACTAGTAAAATTTGCCACCCAGAGCCCCCAGATACTCTTTACTCAAGTTGTCATAGGACCATGGTGGAACCCCATCTGGAACAGTCACATTTTGCCTTTGTGCTATCACTTCCTGGCCAAAACATAGGGTTCTTCCCTTCCTGGTTAGGGCAGGGGGCCTTTAACGATGGGGTGCTGTCCAGCAGCTGCGGCAATGCCATTGAGCCTTGGGGACTGGTGTTGAGCAAAGTAACACAGGGCTCATAAGCATGCATGGGGCAGAGAAATTCTACCACATGTAAACGTGTGCAATATTATTCCAGGAAAAACATATGAATGTTTTGGAAGTCATAAGGGACTTCCTAAATAACTATGGTGCATGGCAGCCAAGAGGTTTTTGCTCAAAGAAAGCCCAAGATCATAACTGCAAGTGTGTTTAGAAGGCAAGGAAAGGTCAAGAACTGCAGGCAAAAGTCATCTTATTTGCTCCTGCTGCCATAACTCAGGGGGTGAAGTTAAGTTCATGGCTGTTTATGCAAAAGTATAGTGATAAAGTAATGGGCTGGTGCCTCAAAGAATGGATGTGAATGAGTACATCTGAATACATGTGGGCTCCAAATGAGCCCTGGTGAAAAAGCTAATTACCATGATGTATGCTTACGTAAACTTTTTTTGAAACTCTTTATTCAACCCTTCTTACCCCTTAGAATGTTTTTTTTTAATTAAAAAAAAAATTGTCCCGTATACTGTGATATGCTTTACTCCTCTGAGTCTCTTGGGGTTTTGTATACATTCCTATTGTAAATATTCCCATTAACACTGTTATTAGTTATTTTCTGGGTTTATGCCCCATATAAGAATGTATCCTGATATAGAGTTAAAGTATTTTTAAAAATGTGTTGAGTCAATGGCCTTCTTGCCTAATATTTTAGAGTTAACATTTTGTTTTACACCAAAGCAGTGTCACTCAACTTGATCACCTATATTTACCAACTCTGTTTTCAAATGATTTTTGGTTGATTTTAAGAATCAATGCAACTTCTTGGTATAAAGATTTATAACCATTGAGGCTGTTTTAAAAGAATGTGCTCTTGGCTCTGAAGGCAATTCCAAAGAAGGAATTTCCAAAATACTTTGAAGTTTGACTACATCATTGTGTAGTGATGCCCAGTGGAAAAATATTTTTTAAAGCAGTAGAGCCATTCTTTAAAAGTGACTAAGAGTTACTAGAGGCCGAGAGATCAAATCATTATTGTGGCAGACTTCCTTTGTCTTGGGAAAAGTCAGCAGAATTTTTGTTTGTCTCAGAGCCTCATTTGTGTCATCATCAATCTGACTTTAGATATTATAGGCTGAGATGTGGTATATTCTATTTAATATAAATCATCTACTTTTAGTGGGACATTGTCCTTGCAGCCTCTTTGAATATGTATTTAGATTTTAGTGATTGTCTCTGAAACAGTCCTAGGGAGATGTGTGTATCTGTGTGTGTAGGTGTATGTGCGTGTTTGAACACATGTACATTTCATCAACTTCTTCGTGTAAGGATACTGGAAAACCCAGAAGGTAGCCTGACTCTCTCTTTACTTTGTACTGAGAGAAAGCCTGGAAAGAAAAATTGACCCAGCTTTGACCCAGTGCCATCTGGGTCAGAGTCCCAGGCATGGTGTTATTAAGACCAGTAGATGGAAATGAATCATTGATTATTGGGATTGGTATTTGGGGCCATGGAGGCTGCGTTGTAGCTGGTGGGTGGTTTGAGTTTCCACTTGTAGGAAGGGGAAGACCCCTTTTCCAGTCATCTTGGGGTGAAAATCAGCAGACCTGGCACTGAAGTCTGGGGCTGTGGACCTAGAGCTGGATTCAGGAGTAGGGAAAACCCTGGAGGTGAGCTGAGAGGAGGCTGAGCTGGCTCAGTCATGTTCAAGTCAGCTGAGAGCTCTAGAGGGGGCCTGAGGTTGGCTTTTGGAGCTGTGAACCTCTAGAGTAACTACTTTAATAAGCATGTAAGTGTTTCTCTGAGTCGTAATTGTGTCAACCCCAAGCCTTCAGTAAAATTTTATTAAACAATCTGACTGTTCCTCACTGTGCTTTGGGGAATTAAAGGCAGTGCCAGGGTCTGCACTTGGAGTGCCTTGCTGTAGGGATGACAGAGCAGCCTGGAGAGGGCAGTTTCCAGCTTGCTTGAGGTGACCTGCAGAGCTTGGAGTCAGAGGGGCTGGAGGGATGGCAGGTGGCTCCTGACTTAGATGGATGGACCATCCAGCATCACTCAGGCTTCCTCCAAAATGCCCACAGAGGAGAACCAGGGAGGAGATAACTCTTTGAATCATGGGATTGGGCCTCAAAGTCATGGCAATTTCGGTACTTAAGGGAACATGATCTCTTTGGCAATTACAGGTACGTGAGGTCTGGAACACGTTGATTCTCACTGGAGTAAGTGTCCAGCCACCAGACAAGGTGATTGCATTGAAGGAGACAACATTCCTAGGTCTGTAAGATACTTGTTATCTAATTAAAAAGGCACACAAAAAATGGAAACAATAAAATTCTGTATTTTACATGGATTTAGAGATACTCATTATGCAAGTGAAATAGTCCCAATTTAACTGATATGTTTAATTTTCAGTGAATTGTTGGGTACTCTCTGCTATAACCCCTCTTCCTCTGCCCTTAATATTTCTCACTGCCCCATGTCTACTCCCTCAGCAAGTCTTTTATGGGACAAGATGTCTTGGATCTGTCACTTCTCCCCACCTCTGTTGCCATCTCTCTAGCCTGAGCCACTGTCTTCTCCTTTGGTCTCTGGTAAGCATCTTCTAACAACATAGTCCTCAGAGGCAGCAGGGAGATCCTCTTAGAATGTGAGGCAGATGATGCTGTTTCCTGCTGAGAATGCTCCATGGCTCCCCAGGGACGTAGGAAGAAGAACCCCAAACAACCCACCTTCTACCTCCAGAAGCTTCTCTGGGATGCCATCCCCCATGGGATTCCTGTGCCTCCCCTTCATTCTTTCCTGGGTTTTTGGTATGAGCAGCACCTTCTCCTCAATCAGATGTTACCTGAGTGTCACCTCCTCAGAAAAGTCTTCCTTGACCACCCTGTCTGGCATCTGGCATCCTCCTTACACCCCGGTTCTTTCTACCACATCTACTTATTCAGAGAACTGGGCATAACCTCAGGTCACCCATTCCTTTTTTATTTGTTTGTCTCCTATTTATAAGTTCTACATGTGCCAAGAGCTGGTGTGTCCTACTTACTGTGGCATCCCTAGCACCTAGCATGCCTTAGGGTCATTAAACCAGTGCTAAATACATTAAATAATGAATGTGCACACAGACATCAGAGGGGCACAGCAGTAGAGTCCATTACAAGATAGAAAGTCTTACTATACACAGGATGAAGAACAGTGAGCAAAACTTATAGCCTAGAAGGATATAAACACACACACACACTCGCTTCCAGCTCTTCACTTCAGGCTCAACTTGTCCCCTGCAATCCATTCAGAGTCCCCTTTGGTGGCATTTGGGAGTGGCTTCTCTACTCTAGTCAGCTTGTCCCTTCTGCCTTTTAGTGGGCAATGTGGGTCTGCATCTGTGCTCCTCTCCTCTGGGGCTCTGCTTCTTGAGGTCAGGGAGCCTCTCCATGGTCCCCCAGGGTCCTCCAGTGTCTTAAACCCTCCTGATCCACACTCAGCCCCCTGCCCACTGCCGTCACTGTTCTAGCTCTTCCCACCTTGGACCTCAGAATTCTCAGCCATTCCGTTCCATCTTTTCTCCTACCCACTCCCCGGGATGGAGTGAGGGTTCAGCTCCATTGTTGGTTGGAAGGATAGGGGTAAGGGGCAGCAACTCTCCAGTCTGGGCTCAGACTCCATCCATATGACCTTCAGACTATTCCAACTGCCAAGGATGCAGCCTCCTAGAAAAACTTGCATGTGATAATGCTCAGAATCTCTTTGGTCCACTTTAAGTTGTACTACAAAGACCCCCTAGGGTCCAAAGGGAAGAATGCAACCCACTACACTGACATAAACACTGAAGTCTCTCAAAGAGGGTAACTGATTCCTTATTTAAAAAAAAAGAAAGAACTACATAAACGACAAACCGTGATGTGCTTCATAAATATTACCTTACACGAGTAGCTTCTCCATATCTCCAGGGCACCTGGCAGGGCTGAGGGAATTTTGACAGGCCCTTTCCCTCTTCCCTGAGCCCCAGGGAATTGACTTGACATGATCAGATTATGTTTTCTGTAGGACTGAGTGGAAAGTATTGTCAGCAATTTTCTAGCATATAGATTCTCAAATACAGAGCTGTTTGTGTGTCATCTTATTTGTTTGATTGCATCACCAAGTTCAAAAATTGTCTAGCCAATTTATACTGATCGTTGAAAAATAAAAAGCAATTCAAAAGTATTTTTAATTTGCAAGACAGTCTTTGAGAAAACTGTGTCCTAAGAGTTTGGAAAGCAGGTCTGGAGCTATGCCTGGTTCCTGTTGGCCAGCCCATCCCTGGAAGCCCTTTATGGTGCCAGAGTGTCCTGGGATGAGGTGGGTGGAGGGCCTTGTTGATGGTGATGTCACACTCCCGGCCCTCATCCTTTCTTGTGTCCTGATTCCCAGGAACACCAACGTCATAAAAATGTTCCTCTCACTGAAACCGCCCGTTAGCCTTTCTAAGTTGGCTAATGATTAATGTCATTAGCTTCTGGAGGGGATGATAGTCCCCTGGGAAGCTATGATGCCCACCAGGCAGTGGGTTGTAAGGACTCTGCAAACCTTGCCTGCTGTCCTGGGTGTGGCCATAATGGTTTTACCCCCTCCATCAGTACCTTTTATTGCAGTCATAATTACACATCTGTTCCATCAGCACCTGCCCTATTGTTGGGGAGACAGAACCCAAATAGCAGTGTTGAGTTTACCAGGCCCACATGATATGGATGTCACCAATCACTTGGCATTCTTGTGTTTGGAAACCAAAGTGTCCCGGGGCTGGGGAACAGCCCAACTACGGTTTCTTAAGGTCTGTTCAATTCTCCTTTATCCTTGGCATGGTTCTATCAAGTTAACCTTTTATAAGATTGCCATTTCTGTAAGTTAAAAATTGGCTGAATATCAGCAGTTCCATAAGGTTCATTCAACCCATTATGTCTTGTTCTCAATTCCTCTGGAGCAGCAGATCACAGGTCAAGGGCAACGAATGTAACAAGCAAGGGGAATAAACTGAACTGAGAAAAACATCACAGGGGTAGTACATTTTAAATTCTAAATTATCCTAAAGAGGATGATATTTTGCATTAATTAACTTTTGCATTAATATCACATACATGTGGCTTTTGAACTGTTTCCACCTCTTGGGTTGAGACATTCAAGGTGATGAGTTCATGAAGTTTCATGTCAGTATAGTGCCTGAAAATAGTTTTCATGATATTTTCATTAAGTTATGAAGGCTGAGGAGGTTCTATTTACAAAAGGAATGACTATAGTCTCAGAGGTCACGTGGGATGCTGCACATAATGAGGGCTGACTGCAGTCAGGGGTCTTGTTTGAATTAAAAGCAGGCGTACTTCAAGACAGAGGCAATCACTGCTTGTCACAGATGTTTAGTGATGGCTAAGTGAGATGAGAAAGAAAGAAGAACTAGCACTGCTTACCTATCATGTGACACCTCTTTACAAGTATTTTTCCTCCATCCTAATGAAACGCCACAGCATTATGATCACCATAGGGGATGGATGCTCCACCCACATGGAATAAAGTGTTAGGTCCACAGCACTGGATGTTGGCAGAGCCAGAATTTACATGCAGATCCGCCAAGATCCACCATTTCCTCACACCTAGAAAGATGAGATGACCTGGTCCTTGACATGGTCTGGGTTTATGCCTGCTTTGTGGCAGGGTCAGAAGTGTTCTGGTTTGGGACTGTGTGCACAGCTGGGGCTTTCCTATCTCAGTGGTCCACTCAGCAGGTACTGAAGGTGGATCCCCCAGGATAAAGCCCAGGGTTTTGTGTTGCACTGACATTTGCCTCCAGGCACTGCTGCTCCTGGGGTCCTGCCTTAAGTCTTTGCTACTCCCAGGAGGGCTTGGAATCCCGCTGCAGTCATTGAACCATATTCTTCTGGTAGTGTCTCTGATGGCCCTATTAGCTGTATTTTCTTGTCAGGAATCTATGATAGAAAGAATTTCTAAATCACCTTTGTACAAGACAAAGTGGAACAGTGCTTGAACCTTAAACCACCAAATTCTTTCTGAGTCACGTGGTTGCTGTAGGTTGATGAGCCATTAAATCAAGTCACAGATATGCCAGGTACTTGAGAGGAAGGCTGGGAGAAAAGGAATAAATAGTTTGGTTTCTAGCTTTTCCTGCCGTGCTGATTCTCAGAGTGATTCTGCTGTAATCAGCTCCCATGGCCAGGGTCGTGGAGAAATACTGCTTTCCTGTGTACACACAGGTACTGAACCTGGAAATAATAGGGACTAATGCAGTACTTTAATACGTATTAATCTGTTTGCTTATTTATTCTGCATCTGTCACAGCCTGTAAACCTCAGCAACTTAGAAGCCACTAATTCTACCCTGTTGTTGGATGTACAACATAGAGAAATGCCGAAGAGAGAGCACGCAAACTTAACAGTCTGCAGACAGGAAGTGGATCCATTACTGCTCAAAAGGGACTATCCCCTCATTCTCTGCATGTTTGAGTCAGCTGTGCCACAAAATTTCCTCCAGAAGGGACGACAAACCTATATAAAGTAGCATTCACTCTACAGTTTTGGCCGTTTGCTCACGGAATGGCTAGCTGTCACAGGCTCTAGTCAATTCCATTTGATTCAGCCCCTGGGTACAGGGCTCAGCATGGTAGGAGGTCAGTAAACACTAGAATAACCTTTGTTGGGTTCCTACCCCTGTGTTAGTAAGACAAGAGGTAGGAGGTACTTGCGCTGTTTTTATGGAGGTGATGGACATCAGTGAAACAGACCTGAGGCATTTAGAAAGCAAAACTAGAAAGGTTAAAATAAAGTAAATGAAGATAAACAAGAGCCAGCTTATTATGACAGACCTACCCCCCCACCCGTGGCATTATTTTTGCAGCTGGCTGAATGTTTGGGGTAGGGGGCGTGTTTCATGGAGCTGAGCTGAGGAGCAGAAAGGGCACAGACAGCAGAGTCTGGGCGACCTCGAGTTATTCATTCAGTGGTTCAGCAAACCTTCCCTTCAGTCATGCCCTCCCGCGGTCCAGCACGCAGCTCTGTGAACTTAATTTCTGCAGTGATTTCCAATACACCAAGCCAAACAGAGTTTGCCTTCATGGGTTTTCTGCTTCCTAAGTGAAATGTAAGGCCAAATTGTGCCCAGCATGGAAACATAATTCTACCACCAGGAACACCCTGTCTTTATACCATTATGGGTAAGGACATGAGCTACAGAATCTAACAGGCCTCAGTTATATGCTGGCTCTACCATTTGGAGCTATGAAACCTTGGGACATTTAATCTCCTCCACCCTCAGCCACTGTTCCCTCATTTATGTAACAAGGATAAGAATATTCACTCTAGGTGTTCTTGGGAGGATTAAATGCCTGGCACATAGTAATAATGGCTACAGATGTTGGGCACTGATAACTATGAGCATGACAGAGATGGCGGCTTCAGGGAGCTGAGAAGGTCTGTGTGCATTGAATTGCTTTATTAACTCAGTGGAAATGGAAATGTACTTCCAGGAGTGGGGAAGGGACAAAAAGTTTATTTTAAATCTGTTTTAACAAATTGCCTCTTAAAATTGTTGTTGTTGTTACTATGAGCTTTGATTCTATAAATTTCTTCTGTTGGGCCCAGGAGTAATGTACCAGGGGGTCAGTAATGACTTCCTATAGGGAGCAGGAGCTAATAGACTAATAAGCTTTCCCCCAGGCAGACTGCACCCCTTCAAAGCCCCAAATAATCCATTGTCCATCTCGCCCTCCTCTGTGGTTTTGCCTCAAGCACAGTTCATCAAAAGCCACATCCTGGACTTCCTGACACAGCTAGATGATAATAAGGTCTGGAGAACATAAACTAACTCAAAGACATCACTTATTGAAGCTGAGACGCAACATAAGAGGAAACAAACCCAATAAATGGTCTCCTTGAATAGTAAAATAGATGCTATAAGAAGTTATAAGAGATTTTGTGAGCTGTAATATCCTTAGGAGGAATAAATTAAGTTTTGTTTTTGTTTTTGTTTTTTTACAATCTTCCATCTCTGACCAAAAGAAATAAACACTCTCCTTCAGTGTGTCCCATACTGATGTGCCTGTCTCACTAGCTATGCCATCTTCTTCTCTCCTTGGAGTGAACAGGGAGAGAGGAAAAACTTTTTTCATTAGTAGAAAAGTGATATGACTTCTAGGAATTGTTGGGTAGTTGTTGCCTTGAAGACCTGGCTGACTAAAAACTCACTTTGCTTATCACAGACAGTTTTTCCTCAACAGCTGGGATTGGGACGATGCTCAGTTCCTAGAAGTGTGGATGTTAACACGGCAATACTTGGTGTCATGTTAGTCTTTACACTTCTCAAGAGATCTTTAAGATGAACAAAGAATTCTCACCACTGTCCTGACACTGTGATGTATGAATGCAGCAGACTTTACTGGAGGTTTGGAAGGAAAGGCGGAGGCAGGGGAGTACTAATGTCCTCTTCCAAGGTGTCCCCCCATGCCCTCTCTGGGCTGCCTGTCTGTGGGTCCCCTCTTCTCCTCCCCCATGGCTGCTTCTAATGCTGTCCTGGCTGGATTCACACTCCTCCCAGTGTGATGCAGGGTGGTTCAGTGCTCTGCTACCAGAATCTGCAGGGCTTGACTCAGGGTCCAGGCAGGAGGCAGAAACCACACTTGTGATTCTAACAAAGAGAATTTAATTATAAAGAATTGCTAACTAGAATAAGGTTATTAACTAGTTAGCCGAGATGGCAGAGAGTACATTATACTATTCTGGAGGAAATACTTGCAGGGAGCAGCTACCACCCCTGGACTGGGAGAGTGAAGGTAAGGATTTGGAATGATGAAAACTTAGAAGCTTGAAGGTGGGCCTTGGGGCGCTGGTGTCTCAGGTTGGGGTGATGAAGATGGCTCGGCCAGTGCTGGAAAAGCTGTCGGCTGGGTTCAGCTGCTGCTCTAGGAAGGAACTGCCGCTGCTGGGGGAAGTAGTAATACTCGGGTGATGCCCCCAGGAGGAGGAAACAGACCTTTTCCCTAGCCCTGCAGTCTCCTTCTTGAGTCCACTTTGGTGGAATCTAATGCAGAACAGATGGCATGGCAGAAATGTGTTTTGTAGCATCTGGCCCCAGCATCACAGAGCAGGGAACAGGAGGAGGATTTGGAGATGAGAGATGACAGTTTAATCATTGGTGTACATACCAAAGCCGTTAGGATGCTCAGTGAAATCACAGGGCTTCTGTTGACCATGGGGCACCTTTTCTAACATGCCATTGTGGTTATAAGTAACAGAATGCCATTATCCTGTCATTTCAGGGAGGCAAACTTTGACAGTTCAGGCTCCATTTGGTTGCACATATTAACTCCCTTCTCTCTTGCCCATCCACCTTGCTTCCCATGACTTGATTTAGCTTCCATAAACACTGGCTTCATCATGGCACTTCCCATTACTTACGATACTCAAGTCCAAGTTCTATAGAATATTTTATAATCCACTCTAACCTCATACTCTCTGATCTCTGTCCCCACCCTCCAGGCCTGTTCATAAAATCCACTCTTCTCATAATACACTTCGTAACAAGAATACTTCGTTCCTTCCAACTATTCCTCCTTCTTCTCCCTAGCCCCCCAGATTTCTGTTATTTTTATAATTTATTTGTTTTTTAATAAATCTGGGTCAAGGACTTGAACAAAAGATAGAAGCCTTCTTCCCAGAAAGAGATATGAGGCACCATATTTGCATGTAATTCTGCAAATTCTGCTCCTTGACACCCCACAGATCCTTGCCATGGACCCTCTGAGGGTCAGTGGTTCTCAGATTAGGATCTCTCTTTGGAACTTCTGAACTAGAAAAAAATCTCTTCTTCCACATAGCCAGCCCCAACCACCAGCTACTCAGATCTTCTCCTTCCTTGATTCTGCTTTGTATCACAGTTTGCCCCTTTGTTACATCTGTATATAATGGGTGGATTTAAATACTAAGAGTTTTATGATTGATGTTCCAGCTGTTCAACTAATGTAAATCCTTTGTGCGTGGGGACCTTCCCTCCCTCTCTGTATCACACGATATTTGCTTTTACAATGAGAAGCAACAAATAATATGTACTTATGGACGTAAGTTCTTGTAACTCTTGCAAGTGATAAAACTACATTTCTTTAAAAATATTCCACAATTCCTACTTTTGTGCCAGACCCGCACCTCTCCTAGTTAATAGTGACTTAATAGTATTTCAGAAAAGTACAAAGTGATGATTTTTGTTATCATGTGTGATGTATCTTTTTTTGGCCCCCAAATGATAAATGGGAAGTTTGTTTCTGGGTCAAGAAACTGGCAGCCAAACCCTTTCTGTGCTTGGTGGTGCTCCATCATCTGCTCTGGACCTTTTCCCCACACAGGGCTGGGCTCTGTTTCCCTGCCTCCTGTCCCATTGCAAGCCCTGCTCAGGGTCTGCCCCATGGAGCCCCTCCCATCAGTCCTTCCTATGTCTCTCTCCCAACTACGCCACTCCCAGCTGCCTCTGCAGCCCCTCAGGTACCCAGCCCGAGATGCCCACTGGGAGCTCCTGGGTCAGGCTTGCCTCTGGCTCATGGGAGGGAAGATGGCATCTTTGAACAGAGATCCTTAGCAGGCAGAGACTGCCTGGAAGAATTGAAGGATCGAAGAGAGGGGACTAGACTGTCACAGTCATTGGTGTAGTTCAAGTGCAGCCACAGTGAAGATGCTGCTCCCAATCTTTCCTTCCCTTTGGTGACTGCAGTCCTTCCCTGTCATGGAAACTGGCTGGCACATGACTGTGGAGGAACTGGCAGTGTGAAGGGGTGGGGAAGGAGAGGAGAAAGGATGTATTTCGGGTGTGCCTCCTCTGCCAACCACGAGTCTGTGTGATCCGCCTTCTAAGAGTTCTTGGCAGTCTTCTGGAGCCTTACAAAGAAACCCACTACAGCCATTTCCACTGTGGATTCAGCTTCCTCACCGTCCATGTAGAACTGTGTTGACTGCCTTTGTCCCCAGTTCTTCTGCCTGCTGCTTTGTCCACCTCACTGCAAACCTTACCCTGTAAGGACGTCGCTCTGGTAATCACCTTACCCACCCCCTCCCCCATTACAGTCATGACCAAGGAACAGTCTCATATCCATTCTGATTTCAGGCCTCTGGGCCAACCCCTCTGCCTCTCAGGGCTGGGGGCTTTACATTTTATCGATGAGACATTTACCACCTTCACAATAATTTCAAGTATGTCTCCCACTTATTTTTAAGGTTTTCTGCAACTCAGGTTAAGTAGTTTGCCCACGATCATGCAGCCAGGCAGTGGTAAAGCTCGGCTTCAAGTACTGACCCCAGAATGAGTGCTCCGTCTCCTGTGTTGAAGACAGCGATTCCACAGAACCTGTGTTACCACCTCCCCTTTCTCCAAGCCTCCCATCTGTGAGCGAAATCGGTAAAGGTAACAGGACTTCTTCCTGCTGTTTGAGTTCAGCCTCAGAAGCTTTCTTAACAGTCCTCCAGAAAGTCACTACCAATTAAATGCAGTTGGCACATGAGATGAAGCCTACTGCCCATTGTGGCTGTAAGCCAGCCTGTTTCGGATGCAGATGAATGGCTCTGTTGGGTTTGATGAGGCAGGAAGCAGAAACAGCTGTTGTTCAGCGCACCTTTTCTCCCATATTAAGGCATGTGTTCTTTTGGGTGGGATTTGAGGATTGTGGTGCTCCAGATCAATGCAGAGGATCTTGGGGATGGGGGCAGTGGCAGGGTGACCACAAAGGAGCATACTGCCCAGCTCCCAGGCAGGATCCTCCTCACCCGGTCCCAAAGCGCAGGTTGGCCTCAGGCAGCCCAGGTTCTCTTCAGTGAAACCTGACACCAGGCAGGCCAGGAAAGCCAGATGGGAAGAGGTAAAACAGATTTTGGCAAAGACAGATGGCTGGCCCCTATGGCTAAGCCATGCCAGCCCACGGTGAATTCTGAGGTGAGTGTTGTGGAGGGCCTAGGGAAGCACTCCAAGGATTCCTGGAGTTTGCATCATTTAGGTCTGTGGACACCCATGTGCCCATCTCCCCAGCCTCAGTGTGTGCAGGGTGCCTGTGACAGGAAGCTCAGGGCAGAGCAAAGGGCGCTAGTGTTGGGGGCTCAGCCGGGGAAGTAACGCGCTGGGCTGGGCTGTGCGCCCGGGTGGGACCTCGGCCCTTCCCCCGAGGTTTCTGCACAGACTTAAGTGAGAAGGAACAACAGACCTTCATTTTCATGAGCTCGTGTCACAGGGAGGTCGCTGGAAGGCCTCTGCCCAGCCATTTCATTTCAGGAAGTGCTGCCTGACTCTGAGCTTAGCACAGCAGAGCTGTCCCCAGACCCAGACGCGTAAATCAGGGCCCCTCGGCTGACCGTGAGCACGGTGCCCACCCACCATGCTCAGGTTCCCAGTCCGACTGGTTAATGTGGTCAGGCCGGGCTGCCTGCAGTTTGGAGGTACAAGAAGAAAGGAAACTCCAGAAATGGGGCTGTGTGGTTTCTCAAAGCCAAACTGGTGCAGAGACTCAGCCTCAGGATTCAAAAGCTGGGGCCAGGCTGTTCCTGCATTTGGAGAGTCAGGCATCAGGACCATGTCAGAGGGAGCCTGATGGACTCTGTCACCTGCCCTTGCGATTAGACGGTTAGACCTGAGAGATGTAGATCCCTCTGTTTGCTTTACAGCCTTTGGGTGAGTGATGCAGGCTGGCAGAGCACAAGGGTGGGGCAGAAATGTGTGTCCGTGTTGAGAAGGTTGTTCAGTGACCTCATTCATTTTGTGATTCCCTCAGACATTAGATATTGTGAATAAATACCTCAGGTTCCCTCTGTTTTCCAGAACTCAAGGAGAGATTTGCTTGCTTACTCATCACGTGTGTCTGGTGCCCTCTTGGATAGAAACCCTGAGGGTGGTTGTGGTCCATGGAGGCCGGGGAGCTAGGCTGAGGCAGGAGGCGCTGGTGTGCAGGGACTCCTGCCACACCACACCCAGCACGGAGGCCGGCGTGAATATGCTCCCTGCTCCAAGCTGCTTTGTCTGATGGGACAGGGCCATGGTGTGACTGCAAATGACCTTGAGACTCTGCCACAGTTCCCTCTGCTTTGAGTGAAAGTAATTTGTTCATTTACAGGTCTTTAAGGAAAGAACACTGTGTCAGGAAATTGTCCTGATGTATCCTGATGCTCCTCAGGGTCATCTTAGGTGTATAAGCAGGATCACCAACTTTTTTGGGCCTTAGTTGGTATATGTATATATGCAGAGACACACAGATACATATACACACACACAAATGTATGTACGTATATGCGTACATTCGTATCTCACACACACAAACACCAACTGCAGCCAGGACCATGTGGAATCATTGTCTGATTAGAAATCATAGATTAAGGAATTTATATATATTTGTGTAATGTAAGCAGCATTGTCAGTGTTTGTTGGGAATTGTGACTATGGGGGATCACGATTAATGAAAGAAGTCCAAGTCTCTAACCATCAACATTTTAAAATCTTCCTTTCTTTCAGGAGATTAGTCAGAGGCCAGTGCACTTCCAGGGTGTGAGTAGAACATCAGCCTTGTACATCCTACTCTTGAACTTCCAGGGCAAAGTCATTGCTTTCAGGCTTGTGAGGAAAAGAACCCCACAAGTTTATGAGCATGGATTTTGGAGTCAGATAAACCTGAGTTCAAATTCTGTTTCTCCTGCTAATAGCTGTGTGACCTGGGGCAAGTCACTTGACCTGTCTGAACCTAAGTTTCCTTATTTATGAAATGGAGATTATAACGCTTAGCTCCTGGGTGTCTGTTACTGGGTCCTGTCCACTGGATGGTGCCATGTGTGGATGCGATTCCTTGCAACCACAGGGATCAAGCTGGCCCACTGAAGATGAACATAGAGAAACATGCCAAGAATTCAGGTCCCTGATGGCATTGTTGAGCTACTGAACTAACCAACCTTGAAACCACTCAACTTCCAGACTTCTTGATGTAGCCAATTGAATTGGTATTACTTACAGCTAAAAGCTTCCTAACTAATACCACCAAAAACAGAATAACTCATCTTAAATGAAATTTAAGACCTTTCTACAACCCAAACCACAAACTATGTAGAAAAGTTTTGCTAAATATAGTAAAATTTAGATCAAACCCGGGGAGGATATGTAGGTGCATCCTAGGTAACATTTAGGAGATAACAATTGAAGGGATTCTCAAAGAATGCCTGTCCAAGGAAAGGAGTCACAAAGATGGCTACCTTCACATTTGCTTCAGGACGTTCTTAAAAATTTTGGATCAGGAGAATGCTATGTTTGGAAGTTTTTAGAAGGTTTTGTTTCTGAATTGTGTTGAGTGGGGAAAACTGACTGAAGCAAGTGAAGATTCTGGTCTGTGATGTTTCCCAAAATTCTGTTGCAATAATCCAGTGAGAACTGATGTAAGTTTGAACTACTTTATGCCAGTGGGGACAGAGGAGGAGATTGGAAGGTTTGATGCATTGAGTGAGAATATAATTGAAGTTTTCAAATGAATACCAGGAAATAAAGCATCATGGGAGCCAAAGGAGATGAGAGAGTCTCAAGAAGGAAGTGGTGATCACCACCATCAAGACCACCACCAGTAATAAAATCAGTGACCGAAGAGACTGAGCACTCGCCTTGTGCCTGGAGCTGCAGGACAGTGTACGTCTATTATTCTATTTAATCCTCACAAAAAAACCCAGGACATGAGGCCTTGTATTGTCCCCAATTTCTGATGCTGGAATCTAGATGTCAGAGTACACGTCTCACTGCTCATAAGAGTGGACCCGGGATTCAGGGTCTGGCTGCTCCTGAAGCCTGTATGTTTAGCCACAGGCTCATCCCTGATGGGCAGTGGTGCAGAAAGTTCCGCCAGAAAGAAAAGCTGCTGGGGTTGGCAATTATGAAGTCACTGGTAGAGAAGTTGCAGGTAAAGGTTGTGTGGAGATGTGCATGGGAAGTGAGAGAGGCCAGCTGGTGAAGAGACCAGGCTTTGAAGAAGCCTGGGCCTAGAGGCATCATGTGAGCACCCAGAGGACAGATGAAGTCATGAAATGACATTGTTTCCATTGGGTGTCAAGAGAATTGCTGCTGTGCTTACTAGTCGTAATTACGGTGGTTTGAGAAATACATGTAGGAAGAGCTCACCCCGACGTCACCTAGAAATGTTTTTAACTCCTATAAGCAATTGTTCTCTCATTTCATATTGAAACATCAATAAGAGATTCAGTAATTCTAAGCCTAGTGAGACTGGGAAGTCAGGACAGCTGCTGGTCGGTAGGACGGGGAGTTTTCACCTCCTCTTAGATGTTGAAGGACCATCCTCTGGTTGGCCCAACAGTTACCTAGTCAACCCAATAATACCTAGTCCAAGCTGAGAGTCCCTCAAACACCAGCCCAGTGATGATTTACATGTATGAGGTGGCTGTTGAGGGGTGCATTGCTTTTGGCAACACTTTCTTGTTGAACCTGACTCAGTGTTTATCCGAAAAATACCCTGGCTGGGTTGCTGGCTCTGCGAGCCCATCACAAATGCCAAAATTGCTGGCCAATTGCTTTGGCATAAATGCCAGCTCTCTTCTGGGGCTTTTGAAAAGTTCGAATCCTCTTGATACTTCTAACTCTGCTCCTGGCCCTCGGAAACTGTCCAGCTGGTAACGGGGAAAGGAGGAGGGATGGTCATTTTCCCATTTCCTTAGGATGAGATGAGTGAGAGAGATTGGAGACTGAGTTATTATAACTGTTTGCAGAGAGTCGATTGAATCTGATGACCTGATTTTCACGTCTTTGGATCGGGAGATACTAGGGTTGGGAACCCCTATGCTTGTTCTCTAACTCCTCCTTCTCCCTGATCTGGAAACCCTCCATGAAGAAGTGGAGGGCATGTAAAGGGCATAGTTTCCAATTAAACAGGAGGTTTCAACACAGTGATGTAAATAACTAAATAATTATACTTCCCCAAGGCACTGTTAAACTGGTCCAGTAAGGAGAAGGCAGAACTTTTAGTTTCTTTGTTGATGAAACAAACAAACTTTGTTTTAGCAGGCAAGCTTCTGGAGGCCAGAGACCAAGTCTTTTGGCTCTTTTATAGCTATAATAATCATTATTGCCATTCATGAAATATTTCCCTTCTCTCCCCCACGGGGCATGTGATTGGATTCCATTTCCTACTCCCTTGTGGGTGGGTGGGGTCGAGACTAGTCTGGACAGTGAGTTATGATAGAAAACCACCTGTATCATTTCTTTGCTGGAAGATTCCATCTCCTGTTTGAGATCCTCCAGGGTTTTTGTTTTTTTTTTTTTTTTTCCTCTGGCAAGGCTAGCAGTAATACTCAAGATGGTGGCTTCTTCATCCACCTGGATCCCTGAATATTTATGAAGAACAGCCCCCCAGCCTGAGTTCCAAACCCTCCTGCTAACTTTCAGTGGACATGTGGTATGAAATGAAAATAAACTTTAAGCCACCTACAGTTTGGAATTGCTTGTTACCATAGCATAATCCTGACTAATACAACATAAGACCTCACCTATATTTCAAGTATATACTGCACCTGTATTACTTAATATGCTCTTCAGGACACTAACCTATAAGCACGTTGAAGGCAGAGAGGGCCTGGTATTCGTTTTGCATTTCTGGCATCCAGCAGACATATACACCATTTCTTGATGAAAGTTATTGTATGACTGCTCTGGTACCTGAAAAGCCGGGACACTTGAAGGTGAGCAATTAATCCAGTGTTTTTCCTAAATGTTATTTAAGCTCACAGTTTCGGCTTCTTCTCTTACCATGGCCCTCAAAAGAACAGTTTTCAAGATTAAAATTTCACCAAATGTGTTTCCTCTGTCCCTGCATAGTCTCTGGTGAAATCATAGTAAATCATGGAAGAAGAATCTTTGCTCAGGAGGAGACAGACAGAGAGAGGAACTAGTTACCACATAGTTTAGGATTAGCGAGGTTCAAAAAAAGGTGTTCCCGTTCTCTTTTTTAGGTTATAGGAAAGCTTTCAAAATCCACTCTGGAGATAGAAGTGATCTCATCTTGTGGCTGGTAGCCTCAGTATTTCATCTCAGTTATTTACCACTCACAGCCACCCAATCACTTGTTAACTTATAATTCATTTTTCCATATTTCAATCAGATTGAGTTTATCAGGTCCACTAACTTGGTTGATTAGAAGAATGAGATAATCAGTAATACCCTATCAAATAGCTATATATCTATCCAAATGCTGAGTCATTTTAGTTAACTTAGGCAGGTAGGCAGAATGAAGTTTCTGTTGAGCTTTCTGAAATATTAGAAGTAACTCAAAGGTTCTCCCTGGAGTAATAACCTAGAAATGGCCACGGCTCACCCACTCACTTCACTCCAGCTCTGGGCTGTGCCACCTGGCCCAGCCAGAACCTCTCCCCCGGGCCTGGCTCCTTTGCTCTTCTTACAGGACGTGTCACCCAAAACTGCTCTGTCCCTTGTACTTGCTTCTTTGACTCTTGTCTAGTTTTCCCCACGAGACTGTAAGCTGTACGGGGGCAGGCGGGTGATCTCTCCTGTTCACTGCTTCCACCCTGGCACCTAGAACGGAGCCTGGCGCTACTCCCTACTCCATATCTGCTTGTTCAACAAAGGAACAAATGAGTGAGTGAATGAATCCATCTATCGATGAACTACTTGAATCACAGAATTTGTAGACTGATGGAAGCAGAGGGAAGCCTAGAGTTCTCCTGCCCAAAGCCATACAGAGCAGCACCCTGAGGGTTGGGCGTAGGATTGCACCCAGGTCTGTGGTTGAACCCAGACCATAACTCACAATTGGGGTTATTTCCATCTCAACATGTGAATGCCTAGGTATACAGCTGTCAGGTGGGTAGGTGGGAGGAAGGTGGGAACACCTGGAGTGGATCAGGGAAATGGGATCAGAGGCCACCAGTGCCTTTAGCATGTCCCATCTTCCCACTGCTACCCAACAGCCCATCAGCACAGGTGGTGATGCAAGTCATGGGGACTCTGGAGGGAGGGGAAAGACAAGATGTCTGAGGGGTACCCAATGGAGAGGGGGATTAAGAAAGAAGCTGCACTCTTTTTTTTTTTTCATTTCCATCACAAACTTTGCATACCTTTCCCTCTCCTTGTGAACTCTTTTTAAAATTATGAGCCACTGAGTATTTTAACTGGATTTTCTGTTATGTCATAAATATTCAGACTGGGGATGGTAATTGTTCCCTGTGATTAATTCTGCTTTCTTGGGCAAGTTGTGCAAGGTTTTCACTGGAGGGTATGTCTTTCATGTTTTAATGTGACTCGTGTATAATGCAATTTGTCCTTAACTGCAGTTGAGACAGTGGAGTTCAGGCAAGGGCTTTGGGGGTCTTTTCTTCTGATGGCAATGTTTGGAAGTACTTAAACTGGATGGTTTGTGTTACCCCTCCCTGAGCTGAGATGAAGGTAATTGATGGGGCTCAGGGCCAGAAGTTCCTATTGGCCATCCCAGTTGCTTGGGTCTGGGGTTAATGGAGAAAAGCGCCATGTTGAAGGTTACAGCATTTCCTTTGCTTCCATTTTAATGATATTTGCCTGCCAGTGTTTTCTCTTTGAAGAGCAATTTAATAAACAATCACTGGCGTTTCATGTTGAGGGTAGGATTTGTAATGGCATCCGTCTCCCCGGGAGTTCTTCCTCAGCCTGTGATTGGATCAAGCCCTTTGCAATGAATTTGGGGGAAGTGCTGGTGGCTCCCCAATGTACCATGGGTCCCCCCTTCACAGGATGAAAATGGGCTGGGGGTTTTGGGGGTGGGGATGGTTTTATGGGTGATTCTGGACTCGGCTTAAATTTCTTTTGCTTGAAAAACATTTTCCAAGGAAGTTAAACCTGAGCCTGGAATTACACTGAGGACCCCAAAAGGGAGGGCAGAAGTGGGAAGGAGCACAGAAGGTTCTGGAAGGTGATCTTCAACTGCTCTGTCCTTTGCAGTGAGAAAGAAGCTGCACAACTGAGGGTTTTCATTGTTGAAGATGACAGTGGAGGCTCTTAGGATTGACAGGGAAGATTGTCATCCAGTGGTACTTGTTAAGCGCCCACATGGGAAGACACTGCTCTGAGTGCCATGCAGAGCGAGCCCAGACAAGAAGCTGGGTTGTGTGCATCTATTTTTAATTAAAATCACATGTAAATGTATACAGCCAACTGGGGGGGGGGCCCAGGCACTGGTGAAGGTGTTAGGATGCCTGAGCACCCACACTGCAAAGTGGGGAGCTTGACAGCTTTCCTGCTTCCCTGTCCTGTAACTCCCCAAAACAGTGGTGCTCTAGGAAAGCATGCCAGAGAGGGGTGCAGCCACAGGAAGATGGTGTGTGTCACGGGGGTGCAGATGGAAAGGACAGCCATCATTTTTCCACCTGAGGTCAGAGGGATGGACACAGCTTGTCTCAAAGACCACCGCAATGACAAATCCCATAGCATAGAGGCTGGCAACATCTCAAACATGGCAAGGCAGTTTCCTTATTCTTTTTCCTTTTGGCATGCCCAGATTGAGGAGGAAGTATAACCAGACATCACTGCTTTGGTCTCCCTTGAGAGTGGGGCTGTGACTTTTAATACAGGGCAGGGCTGGCTGTGGCCAACACACACACACTTCCGGGAAGGGGTGATGATGGGCATGCTGTGGTGGTAACTCACCCACATGGTTGACAGTGGCCCTCCCTGTGGTTGTTGACATGCATATGAGAAGTTTCTTCATCCTGTCTGTCTTAAAAAAAAAATCCCACAACAAAAAGATATGCTAAGCTTTATTCAGTGATAAGCTTATTATAAGTAATAATATGAAACATAGAGTGGAGTGATTGCAGAATAATCAGTAGGGCCCCTTGGAGATGATGGGAATGAGTTTTGACTGTGGGTATGACAGCAGATGTGGCTGGTGCATGTTGGCGAGGAGCTGGAACTGCTCATCTCCTGAAATAGCTTTAGAGTCAGCTTTGAGGTTGTGCAGACAACCCAGCCCCTACCCAGGCTACACGTAAGCTAGAGACTGGTGCTTTCTGTGGCTCAGCCAGACACAAAATTGGATGTAAAAGAAGGAATTATGACAACCTAACCTTCCCCTCATTCTCCATATGTCATCCACTCACTTATTTTTATGCATAAGAATACTCATTGAGAGTGTCCTCCAAGACTCTGATTAAGTGGAAGAAGAATGATTTTCCTTTCTATTTTTCTGGGGAAGAATTCATTCTAATTCTGATGGATTCTTTCACAGCAATATAGTGTGATGAGTTCATGAGCCACCTGTGACAAATGAAGACAAGACTGTTGAATGAGGAAGTTATTAGTAGAATCACAAAGGCTGAGTTTTCATGGCAAACACAATCTCATCAGGTCCGGTATAGTGTCATGGTTGAAAGACAGTTCTAGAACTATTCACCTTGGTTCTGACCCCAGCTTGGCCATTTATTAGCTGTGTGACCTTAAACAAAGTGTTGGATTTCTTCATGTCTCTGTTTCTGCCTCTGTGGAATGGGTATGATATTAGAACTTACTGTAGGTTTTGGTGAGGGGTAAGTGATTGAAAGGATGAAATGCATATTATATGCAAAAAACACTGGCACATGTAAATACTTGATAAATGCTACTATTATTCCTTCTTAATCCAAACCTCAAATAGGTATCCTTCCCTCTCACCTCAGTTGGCTGAAGTCAACATAGATCTGTGTTGGGCCCTAATATTCTTCCTGAAAAAGTTAATTTACTGGGTTTACTGACAAAATTATCAGTACAAAGCCTTATGCCCTTCAGAAAAACAAACAAGCAAGTAGATAATGTTTGATGAGAAGTTCTGTGGCTGTCCTCTTTCCCCAGGACGGTGAATTCCTATAGCAGGTCAGGTTGATAAAATTAATGGGGGGAAAATGTAGATCTCCATGTTAGTCCAGGGAATTAGAAGACATGATTTATTCAGATTTATCTCACAAACTAGTAGCTCTTAAATACAGTTGTGTATCAGAACCAGCAGGAGAACTTAATAAAAATACCAGTATCTGGGGACCATGCCAGTGTGTGTCTGTGATGTGGCCTGATGTCTGTACATCTGACCAGTTCTTCAGGTGATTTTGAGGCATGGCCAGGTGAGACCGACTGATGGGAACCATCCTAAGCTTAGCGAATGGGTACACCGCCCACCCTGGGTTAGTTAAGAAGACTTGAAGAAAGTACCACAAAGGAACTGCTTTCACATTGAAATAAATTCTTCCTGCTAGTCCCTCTGAATGTAAAATTAATGCTTTTCCTTCATCTCTGGAGAAGGCAAAGGGAACTTGAAAGAAATCAGGCGTGAAGTGGTTATGGAAATCGAAGCGTCTGGGCGAGGGAGGCATCCGTACATGACTCGTTCTCCATCTGGATTCACACACTTCTTACACTAGAAGTGCAGTTCTAATTAATGTCAGAGTCTCAGCAAAATTAAACAAACTCAAGAACTATTCATATTTGCTCTGACTTTAAGGAGCACTTTTCCATGGGGTGCCCGGCCTCCCACTTGACACTGCTGCAGGGGGGGTTGCACCACGGAGAGTGGTTCTGCCCCTGATGGAGGGGGGTGCTGGCTCTGCAGGAAGGGGTCACATGCTCCTGGTCCCAGCACAGCACATCCTGCCCCAACCCAGCTGCAGTCTGCGGTGCAGTCCGGTTGTTCACCGTCTCTCACTCACCCCCTTCCTGCCACCCTCCTTTCCATCCTTTGGCCTCATAGACGTCAGTGAAAAAATGAGTCTGCACTATACACCATCCCCCTCCCAAAGTCCTGAATTCATCAACGTCCATAGTTATTAGAAAAGTTCAGTCAGTCGAAAGATAATTCCTTGGCCCTGGAGATGAATAGGGTTAGTTTTATGTCATTAAACCCGACAACTAAGAGACTCTTTATGAGAGGAGCTTCTCTGGGGAGGTGATGCCTCCCACGTGAGAGTCTTGGCTCCTTGTAGGATCTTCCGGCGCCTTCCAGGCCGTTCGTCCCAGTTAGTTGGAGGCCACCACCCTCATTAGGTCATGTTTACTGAAGGTGCTTGTTTTCCGTCTCTCCATTCAGGCACCGACAGGACACCGGCAGGACAAAGCCTGTTGTAACTGACCACCAGTGGAGCTGGCTCTGTTCAGGGATTATGGTTGCCTTGGCAACCAGCTTTGCTGAACTCACCACAGCAAACATGAAGTGAATGGCTGGGTCAACACCCCAGATAAAACCAGGGTTATGCAACTGTTTGCTGAACCTCTGGCAGAATTTTTTTTTTCTGGACATTTCCCAGAATGTCCCCATATGCACAAATTCCAAATGAAGACTTCTAATTTAAACCCATAACAAGTATTTCCATTGTTTGCAGAAAAGAGCTGTTGCTTTTGGAAATATAAATTCAGGTCTGTAGATTTGAACTGAGTATTATTTCAGTTTCAGTAACAGCTAGAAAGCATATTTAATGATAAGCTGTCCCTGGGCAGGAAACCAGGAAGGCCACTCATGTATTTCTAATGATCTACATAAATAATTTCATCTACTTAGATTCCAAACTTCAGTCATTAGATGGTTTTACTCTGATCTCAGCTAAATATATTGAGTCTTGAAAATGAATTTTAAAATGCAGAAATAAGCTTTTGAAAAAAAAAAATTCAGAGACAGGACGGAGCCTCTCTTTGTGGAAAAGCAAATTTGCAAACAGGACAATTTATTTAAGACAGTGAGTACAAAGGAGCAAGGTTCTGAGATCTTCTAATTCCTCAACCCATTTAATTCTATGCAAACAATTAAATGGTAATATAATCCAGGTTTCCAGAGTAGTTTGTGTTTATTTCTGTCTCTGATGGGAAGAAAATATCTCTCAGAGTGAAAGAATACCAGTTGTCATGACTGGTAGGTACCTGGCAGGTTGACACAGTTGTCTTCATGATCTTTCTCCTCCGTATGGTCCCAGCTTGCAAATTTCTCCTCTCTGAGTTCCGAGTCCTGAGGATTTTCTTCTTCTCAACTTCCTCCTCTTACCTTTTCTTTATCCTTTTTTCCCACTTGAATCTGGTCTGGTGTTTTCTACAAGGCAGGCACTCAGGGCTATTGTTGCCTCCTTAAGCAGCTCATTTCAGGTGCCTGAGCTGAGGGCTCTCTTCCTTTTCTTCTGTTTGCTCCTCAAGGCCCAGGTGACATCTCTGATGACACTGGGCACATTGCTTTAAAATTAGATTGTACCATCCTCAATGGCAATCAGTTTATTCTGTTTTTCACACCCACTGGGGAGAGGGGGACCAATGAAATATTTTGAAGACTGCTTTTGTTTTGACTTCTTTTTTCTTGTTCACAGTCTAAATTATTTTAGACTAAGTGATTATTAGGTATAGGAAGGTAACCAAATAATTTCAAGATGTCTTCCTTTCTATTGTCCTATAATAATAGCATTTTAAATGCCATTTTTATCCTAGATAGAGCCTTTTTTCTGGAAAGTTCTGGAGAAAAATAATGAACATAAGTGCAAAAGAAGATGTGTTTTACCTAAAGTATATATTTTTAATAGCACTCACTCTTATTTTTAACTTTTTATTTTGCAATAATTGTAGATTCACAGGAAATTCCAAAGCAATATACAGGCAGGTTTGGTGCCCAGTCACTCATTCTCCCTCAAAGTTAACATCTTGCATGACTAGAGTGTAATAGCAAAACCAGGAGATTGACGTTAGTACAATCCAGAGTTTATTCAGATGTCACCAGTTATACGTGCACTTGTGTGTGTGTGTGTGTGTGTGTCTATAGCTGTATGCAGTTTTGTCACATGTGTAGCTTTGTGTAACTACCACCACAAACAGGATACCTAACTGTAACATGACCACAAGGATCTGTCATGGTACCTTCTCATGGTCATATCTCCTTCATCTCTACCCCTGGACAAGCACTAATCTGTTCTCCATCTCTATAATTATATTATTTCACTAATATATGAATCAAATCATGCAGTATATATCATTTTGAGATTGTTCAGCTGTACACCCATTGAAGGACATTTAGGTTATTTCCACTTTTTGGTGGTTATGAATAAAGCTCCTATAAACCTTGTACACATTACTACATGAAAATAAGTTTTTATTTCTCTGGGAAAAATGCCCAAAAGTTTAATTGCTGGGTTTTATGTTAAGTCCATTTTTAGTTTTAAAAGAAACTGCAAACTATTTTCCAGAGTGATCGTGCCATTTACATTTATACAGCAATATATGAGTAATCCAGTTTTTCTACATCCTTGCCAGCATTTGGTGTTGTAACTACTTTTTTATTTTACCAGCTTAGTAAGTATATATAACATTATGATTATATAACATTGTAATTTTAATTTGTTTTCCTAATGGCTTATGATATTGGGCATCTTTTTATATGCCTACTTGGCAATCTGTATATCCTCTTCAGTGAAAAATATGTTCATGTCTTTCGCCTGTTTACTAATTGGATATTTTTAATATTGAGTTTTGTGAATATATTTTAAACATGAATTCTCTGTTGGATATGATTTGCAAATATTTTTTCCAGGTCTGTAATTGTCTTTTCATCCTCTTAACAGGATCATTCACAGAGTTTTTAAATTTTGATGAGGTCCAATGTATAAATTTTATGGACTGAAATTTTAGTGTCAAGTCTAAGAAATTTTTGCCTACTCCTAGGTCCTAAAGGTTTTTGCCTATTTTTTTTCCAAAAGGTTTTATATTTTAATGATTTGTATTGAAGTCCATTATACATTTTGAATTAATTTTTTTTGTATAAGAAATAAGATTTAGGTTGAGATTTTTTTTCCTTTGTGGATGCCAATTTTCCAGTACAATTTTTTTTTTAAAGAAAGATTGTGTTTCTTTGACTGTTTTTGCTCCTTTGTCAAAAATTAAATGGGCATATTTGTATGGGTCTATTTCTGGTTTCCCTGTTCTGATCTATGTAACTGTCACTCTACAAATACTGCACTGTCACAATTATTGTAGCTATACAGTAAAACCTAATGTCAGGAAGAGTGGTTCTTTCTCTTTATTCTTTGTTTAAAAAAAAATTGGGGCTATTTCTGGGCCTTTCCCTTTCCATATAAATTTAAGAATAACTTTGTCTTTTTATAAAACATTTCTTCTCTAAGATTTTAACAGGAGCTGCATTATATTTATAGATCAATTTGGGAAGAATTAAAAACTTTATAATATTGAGTCTTCCAATACCAATACACCATATGTTTCTCTGATTATTTAGATCTCATGTGATTTTTAAAAAATGAACATTTTGTAATTTTAAGAATACAGACTCTTTACATGTTTTGTTAGATTTATACCTAACTAATTTTCTTTGGCATAATTGCAAATAGTATTGCACTTCTTATTTCAGTCTGAACTTGTTCATTGTTGGTATATAGAAATAAAATTGACTTTTGTGTATTGATCTTGCATCCTATGATCTTAATGGACTCGTTTATGTATTCTAGAAGTTTTTGGTAGATTTCGTGGGGTTTTCCACATCGACAATCATCTCATCTGCTAATAGAGACAGTTTTAATTTTTCTAGTGCAGTCTTTCTTTTTCTTGTCTTATTGCACTGGCTAGATTTTCCATTACTGTGTTGAATAAGAGTGGTGAGAATACCTTTGCCTTGTTCCTGATCTTAGAGGGAAAGCATTGTCTTTCACCATTAAGCATGATATTAGTTGTAGGATTTTTGTAGATACTCTATGAAGTTTCCCTCTATTCCTAGTTTTTTGAGTTTTTTTTTTTATCATAAATGGGTGTTGAATTTTGTCAAATGCTCTTTTTATATCAATTGATATGATCATGTGACTTTTCATCTTTGTTAATATATTGAATTACATTGATCACTTTTCCCTTATTGAATCAGCCTTGCATACCTGAAAGAAATCCCATTTGGTTTTAATATACTATTCTTTTTAGACATTGCTGGACTTGATTTGCTAATACTTTGTGGAAGATTTTGTGTTTACACTTTTAAGATATATTCATCTGTAGTTTTCCTTTTTTGTCCTTCCAACATTTGTCTGATTTTGATATCAGGGTAATACTGACTTCATAAAATGTGTTGGGATGTGTTCCCTCCTCTTCAGTTTTCTGGAAAAGATACTATAAAATTGATGTGACTTCTTTGTTTGGTAAAAGTCTTCAGTGAAACTATTTTTCAGGAGCTTTGAAGTTACAAATTCAATTCCATTTATTGTTAAAGGACAATTCAAATCATCTAATTCATCTGGGCTGAGTTATGATAGTTTGAGGTTTTAGAGGAATTGGTCTATTTCTTCTAAATTGTTGAATTTATGATCACAAAGTTGTTCATAGTATTCTTTTATAGAAATAAATGGTTTCAGTGGTTTCCTCTGATTCATTACTGATATTAGTGATTTGTTTCTTCTCTCTTTTTATTTTTGTCTGTCTTGCTAGAAATTAGGCTTTACCCAAAGGTCCAGCTTTTTATTTCATTAATTTTCTCTATTGTTTTCTTGTTTTAAATTTCATTTATTTCTGCTCTTATTTTTACCATTTCCTTTCTTCTGCTTGCTTTGCATTTATTTTGCTATTTTTTCCTAGTTGTTTTTTGAGAGAAGAACTTATACTTGATATGAGACCTTTTCTCTTTTCTAATGTAAGCATTAGGATTATAAATTTCCCTTTCAGCACTGTTTTTAGATGCATCTCCAAAATTTTGATATGTTGTATTTTTATTTTCATTTAATTCTGTGTACTTAAAATTTTTCCTTTGTGAATTTTTCTTTGAGCCAGTGATTATTTACATGTGTTGTGTAATTTACATATGTTTGATGATTTTCATGTTTGTTTCTGTTATTGACTTCTAGTTTAATTCCACTGTGGTCAAAGAATATACTGTGTATGATTTAAATTCTTTTGCTTTTTAAAATTTATTGTATAAGTCACAATATGGTCTATCTTGGTGTATATTCTTTGGACTTTAAAAAATAGTTTGTATTCTGCTGTTGTTTGGTAGAATGTCAATTAGACCTGGTTGACTAATGATATTATTGAGTTCTATATCTTTACTATTCTGTCTAGCAGGTTGTATCAAGGGTGAGAGTGAGGTGTTGAAGTTGCTGACTAAAATTGGGGATATATCTGTTTCTTCTTTCAGATCTATTAGTTTTTCTTTCATGTATTTTGAAGTTCTGTTGTTTGGTGCAAATTTAGAATTGCTGTATATTTTGGGGGAATTGATTATTTTATCATTATGTAATATCCCTCTCTGTCTCTAGTTATTTTCTTTGCTCTGAAGTCTACTTTATTTGATGTTAATATAGCTATTCCCACTTTTTGATTAATGCTTGCATGATATATATTTCCACCCTTTTACTTCCAACCTACCTATGTTGTCATATTTGAAGTACATTTCTTATATACAGTATGTAGTTGTTTGTATTTTTAAAAAATACTCTCTGCCAATCACTGTCTTTCAGTTGGTGTATTTTGATGATGTACATTTAAAATATTTATTGATATTAGGACTTAAGTCTGCCATTTTATTTTTTATTTTCTGTTTGTTCTGTTTCTTATTCCCTTTTTTCCTTTTTCTTGTCTTATTTTGGACTACTTGAACTTTTTTCAGTGTTTTATTTTGAGTTATTTATAATGTTTTGAGTATCCTATTTGTATAATTAGTAACACTTAATATATTTATATAACTTATGACAAGGCCTGCTGTTACTGATTTATCAATTAGAGTGAAGTATTAAAAACTTGCTTCCATTTAAGTCCCTTAAATTTCCCTGCTTTTGAAAATATATTTTAATATATAACTGTCTTCAGCATTTGCTCTCTCTGTATTAAACACCACATAAGATGGTGATGTGTTACAATTTTTGCCTCAACATAAAATATAACTTAAGAATGTCCTGAGATGAATAGTCTACTATATTTACTCCTAAATTTTACCCATTTGAATGTTCTTTGTTTCCCTTATGATGGTCTCAATCTTCTGTTATTTCTTTTTCCTGAGAATGCTCTCTTAGCCATTCTTTAAGGGTAGGTCTGCTATTGACAAATTCTATCAGTTTCTCTTCATTTGAGATTGTCTTAATTTCCTCTTCATTCCTAAAATGTGGCTTTGCCAGGTGAAGGAATCATCAACAGTTCTTATATTTTAGCACTAGAAAACCATTGTGCCACTTCCTTCTGGCCTTCATATTTTCAGATGAGAAATCTACTTTGGTTCCGATCGGTGTTCCTCTAGAGGTAATTTGTCACTTCTCCCTGAGAGCTATTTAGATTTTTTCTGTTGTTTTCAGGAGTTTAATTATGATGTGTTTTGGTGTCAATTTCTTTGAGGTTATGCTATTTGGGTTTAATGCTCAGCTTCTTGGATCTGTTGGTTTAAGTCTTTCCCCAAATTTGTGAAGTTTTCTATCATCATTTCTTCAGATACCTTTTCAGTCTCACAGTCTCTCCTCTTGTTCTGGCACTTCAGTGATGCAAATTTTTGAACTTTTATTTTTGTTCCATAAGTTCTAAGGATCTAATCATTAATTTTTTTTAGCTTACCTCCTTTTTGACTATACATAGTCTTATTTATTTATTGGGGGTTAATTAGGTTTACTTATTTAGTTTTAGAGGAGGTAATGGGGATTGGACCCAGGACCTTGTGTATGCTAAGCATGTGCTCTACCATTTGAGCTATACCCTCCCACCTTACCTCCTTTTTGAATAAACTCTATTGATCGGTCTTCACCTTCACTGATTCTGCCCTCTGTTATCTCCATTTAATGTTGAGTCCATCTGGTGAATTTTTAATTTCATCTATTGTATTGTTCAGTTCTATAATTTCTACTTGGTCCTTTTAAAAAACATGTTTCTTTGCTAAGTTTTTATATTTCTCAAAAATTAAAAAAAATGTATAGTTGTTTGTAGAATCATTTTTATCATGGCTATTTTTAAATCCCTATCAGATAACCCCACCATCTAATTCATCTCAATGTTGGTGTCAGTCAATTGTCTTTTGTTGTTCAAGTTGTGTTTTTCATGGTTCTTCATACAACGAGTCATGTTTGATATATCCTGGACATCTTGAATATTATGTTTGGAGACTTTTGATCTTATTTCAGCTTCAAATAAACAGTCACTCTATTTAGATTTTGGTCCTGACCTATCTTTTTAAGCTATAGTTTAAATGAAAATTTAGTTTTCAGAGCCCTTGCAGTGTTATGATGGTTGACTTCATTCTTCTGGCTCTGCTTTGCTCTTACTCAGTTCCTGTAGGGCTGCCCCGTATAAATGCATGGGTTGTTCTGGAAGCATTGGCCGTGGTTGCTGCAGCTCATGGAGACTGCTCTTGCCTCAGGTATGGATTGGGGTGGATCTCTCCACTAGATCTCTGCCAGGCTGCTTCTTTTTTGTTTCTTTGACCAGAGAGCACTTTCTTCACTTGTATGTCTGTGGGTGATTCCAGGTTGTGGGTGACTTTCTGATGCTCAGTGTGTGATATATGAACCATTGAAAGACAGGATGAGAGACTCACTATGATATTACTTTGAAGGCTTGAGGTCTCTAGCCAGTGTGTCTTCTTTTTCTACCTCTTGGAATTGTTTTATGATTATCTGATTAATTAGTTCCAGGATATTTAGTTATATTTACAAGGGAAGAGCAGGGAAAAATGAATATATATGACTTCTTGTCCCTGAACTGGATGGAACTTATTATTTTTTAAGTGAAGGGGGGAAAAACTTTCTTCCCTTTAATAAGAACAGCCTATTTTATTTGTTGAAAAATCAAAAGACCAGCAAAAGGGAGAAAATAAAAGTAAATGCCTGTATTCTCACAGATATAAATGTTGTTAACACTTTAACATATGCCCTTTCTGATCCTTTCTGTGCATATGCAGTTTTTGAAAAGTTATCAAGCTTTGTACTTACTATTATGCTTATATGTCTTAAATATATTTGTAGTTCAATATATAATCTTTTATTTATACTAAGCATTTTTAGCTTGCAAAGAAGACACACAGCTCTGGTACTTAAGTGATAAAAGCTAAGATTAGGATATGGAGGAATCAAGAAAGCTGTCTTTGTAGTTGTTTAGATGGTCTGGGGTCCAGACTTGAAAAAAAGTCAGAACAATGGCTCATCTTCAGGATATAAGGCAGACTAAAGGGACCTCCACCTCTAGTAGTTGGGCCATTTTCTCCCCTTGATGCAGAATCCATTGTTCCCTGCTACGTTCCACTCTCCTCCAGCTCCCAAGAAAAAGAATCTGTTTGGATCAGTTTTTACATGATTTAATGTGGAACATGTGTATTGGGCAGTCTGGAGATAAGCCACATAATAGAAAGGTAGCCTCCAAAATGACCATTTTATACAAGTTCAGCTTGATCTCTCCTGGCTAAGCCCCAAGTCTAATATGTTGTGGCCAGAGTAGCAGGGTTCGTGACATTTTACATAAAAAAAAAAAAAAAAAAAGAACTACCTATGGTCAATTTTCTCATAAAAGAGTTGAGGGGAAGAAGACACATAGAAAGACCTTGGGCTTGCATATTTCAAATACCTGGAACATTTGGGTTGATTTCAATTTTTTATGCTTATGAATCATACTGCAATAAGCATACTGCAATACTCTGTGGTTAATTTCTGCTCTATCTTTTATATCCTCAGTGACATGGGTGACTTTTACAGGTCATAATAATAGCAGTAAAGATCACAATTAGTGATATGACATATAGACCCTCAAGAGCTACCAGTTAAAGAAATTTTGCTATATTTTTGCTGAATTCTTATGCCTCAATATTATGTTATAAAAAATTGAATATATCTTAGTGGAAACTGAAGTGATGTATCTAAACATACACGTGTGGATGGGTGAAAATCCTAGGGGTAGATTCCAGGTCTGGCTAACCTCTAGACCAGGTGTCTTGCTCTTACACCATGCTGCCTTTCTCCTCTTAGAAAAAAGCATTCCCAGGAAAGCCAGGCTATAACACTGTTTAGAAATCATTTCCATTTCCATTTTAGGGAGACTTTCAACAACAAATATAAAACAGAAGCTAAGATTCTTTTTTCTAGTTGACTCTCAATAAAGAGTGAAATTAATAAGAAATTTCCATTCTTAAATTTTCTGGTAAATTGAAGATTTCCTATAAATAAAGGTATTTATTTGGTATTCATGGTGCAGAAGTCTAGTAGTCACAGCTGCTTGAGTCCCTTGGAGGCTGCAGAATTCCACATTTGCTGCATCATTAGCTCCTTTGGGCATATGTGCCCAGGAGCCCTCAGGGAGCTCATCGTGGTGATTTCCTTAACTTATTTACACCAGAGTATCTACTTTTCAGGAATCTCTGGTGCTTGGCTTTAGATGTAGAAGCTTTACAAATGAGTATTTCAGTTTATTAAATTTGTGTTTGAGGTAGATGTTCCAAAATCTAGAGAGAAATAAAAATTTTCTGCACATGAGTGTATGTTAATAAGAATCAAATAGTTCAGCCAGTGTCCACCTCTGAGGGCTGGAGCTGTTGTTGATGAAATTCTCACTTCTCATTCAGAACATTGATTTTCCACCAAAATTCATCTCATGGGTTGAGGAAGAAAGTGAGAACCAGCAATCCAGTTGGGCAGAGTAAATAATTAAAAGAATATCTGTCAGAATGAGGAGAAGGGGTGGGTGAGGAGAAATGAATATTTTTTGAGTGCCTAGGAGGTGCCAGGTAATTTAAGTTGTTTTCTCACTCAGTCCTCAAAACAACCCTTGGTCTCAGCTGTTTCTTCATCAGTTCATTGTGCAGATGAGGAGGTGTTGACAGGCTGGGTGATTTCTGAAAGTTCCTTAGCTAATAAGTCATCGGGAGAGGAGTAAAATCAAGGTCTGTGGATCTCTGGAATTTATGTCTTTCTTTCCACAATAGAAACTGCTCGCTGAAGGTCTCAGGAATCAAGCAGATTGGATTCTGGAAATGAAGGCTCTCTCTTGACAATCATAGAGTATACATCTACCATAGGGTTTTCCTCTGTTGAATTCTGATCAGTCCATCTTTAAAATACATGCCAGTTGGAAATTGGAGTCTTAGTGTCATGGGAGCACAGCAGCCCAGGACTTGTTGGGTTTGTTACAAGTCTCAGGACTAATGTGCCTCTAAATCCCTCAAAGGCACATTAGTGGGTAATTACAACAAATAGAGGCTAATGGGAGGGCCACATCTGTTTTGTTGATTTGGCTTAGAGAAGAATTCTGGGTTAGGAGATTTAGTCAAATTGCTTGACCGTCTTTAGCCACTCCTAGCCCCAATCCCAAGCATACCTGCCAGGGGCCCATTGTCTGATGAGAAGATCTCTTGACCTCGTGTGTGCAGAGGGAAAGTGCAGGCAGCTGCACACTGATTCTCATCCTGTTTCTGACATAGTGACCTGGCTGATGACTTTAGGCCACGCATTTCCCTGACCCTGGAAGGGCCGCAGAATGTGCCTAGGAGGAGGAATGTCATGAACAGATTTTTATCTTTGCTCTCTCCCAAGGAACCCAAATGAACTGACAAAAAAATCCATTTAAAAGAGAGCTTTCTCTGCTTTAATTGCTCCCAAGGTATCTGTAGTCCAGGTGCTAATGGAGTGAAACATTCCAGGTGGTCAAGCCTTTACTTTTTTGAGAAGTTAGTGTAACAAAACTTTCACTTGGGACATAGAGAACCCATTATTAATTTTTTTAATGCATGGAGGAATTGAAGTCCTGTTCTTATAGACTTTCCCTATTTTACAACTCAATTCAATTTCTGTAGAAAAGACAGTGGTACTTGTTCAATAAATACCATTTAATCTTTCTCTTCCTGAGCATGCAGGAGACTGCATTTCCTAGTCTCCCTTCCAGTTAGATTGAACCATGTGTCTGGTTCTCACCAATGAGGTGTAGGCAGAAGAGTTGTGATCCTTTCCCAGAGCTGACATTAGAAATATTGCATCTTAACACTCAGCCTGCTCTTCCCCTGACTCGTCACTGTGGAAGCCGTATGTTGAGTTCACCTCATTGAAAGCTGGAGGCAGCCTGAATCCCTGAGTTACCAGATGGAGGAGAGATGCCCTGCAGAGTCATCTTCCCCATCAGACCTTATGTGATTGAGGATCAAACAGGTTTTTGTGTGTTCAGCTACCAAGATTTCTGGATTTATCGATACCATGGGATAGCCAAGCCTGTTCTGAAGGATGCAGTTCTCCTTTTCATATGTGCTGTACTTTGTGTTTCAATTTGAGTCTCATAGAATCTTGGCTTTTTATCAAGAGCTGAAAGTCCTTGGTCCAACCATGCATCTGATGCTTGACTCTCCTCTACCAGATCCTATTCAAGGGGATTTCATTTCTACCTATAACAGCCATTTAAAGCAGCTTCTAAGTATTCTCTTTATGTTGAGTGATACATCAAATAGTGTCTACCATATAGTAAATGTACACATAGGCCATTAAACCAGGCTTCTAACCTCACCCACAGCTAACCACATATCAACAAGCCCACAGAAGAAAACCACAAGTGCTAAGGGGTATTATAAACATTTGAACAGGATTCCTAATTTAATATCAGCATGTTTGGGTTTGTCCTCTTCACCAGGGTTCCTAAGCTTTGGTAACATTGAAGTATCTGCTCTTTACTCCTCATCCTAACTCTCCGCTTATCATTCTGGACCTTGGAGTTCTGACATTGCTTTTGTTCTTTCCTCTGATGGCAAGATCTTCTGTTGTCTCAGGAGAGAATCCTACTTAATAGGAACTCACCCCACTGCTGTCCTGGTCAGACCAATCTAGCCCTGCTCTTCTCAGCCTCCCAGAGTTGATGTGTCAGTTGGTCTGCAGAAGCCTGAGTTTACTTGCAGTGTGAAAACTCTAAAGCAGACCAGTGCCATTCAGATGCCTGGAGCCTGGCTGTTACTGCTAACTCAGCTGGCTCCCCTGGTTTAGATCAGATGGATGATGGAGAGAAGTGATTCTTAATGGGAGTGACTCAGTGGGGGCTGATGATAAACCGAGAAAACTCAGCCTGAACACCTCTAGGAGCAAAGTGTCGGCTTGCCTGGTAAGGAGAGTTGTCAAAGGAGTAGCTCATCCACTCATGACGCATCTACACACCAGATTGCTTGATTTGTGTACAAGGCACTGGTCTGGGTACAAGAGATGGGATTGATAAGTAAGACATTCTTGGGGGGAGGGGATAGCTCAGTGGTACAGCATGTGCTTAGCATGCATGAGGTCCTGGGTTCAATCCCTGTACCTCCATTAAAATAAACAAACCTATTTACAACCCCCCCCCCCCCCCCCGCCAAAAGATGTTCTCTCTTCACAAGAAACCTACAGCCTAAGTTTAGGAGGGCAGAATCCAGCACACCAGGCCTAGTGGAATAAATATCTCAAGAAACACAAGTGTAGGGCTGCGATGATTTCGAGGAGAAAGATATGGGCATTCATTAAGTACCTACTTTGTGTTGGACCCTGTACCAACACACCAGTTCCGGACCTTGACCCCGTTCAGCTCTGATGGCATGCTTCGGGGTCTCAGCACCATGACGTGGCAAACTGGGCAGGTTAAGCGTGACTTTCTTCAGTTCTGTCCCATGATTAGGCCCTTCTGTCACTTCTTAGGGGACCAAATTTGAGCTTTGAAATATATTATAAAATATCCCCAGAGGGGAGGGTATAGCTCAAGTAGTAGAGCGCGTACTTAGCGTATACAAGGCCCTGGGTTCAGTCCCCAGTACCTCCTCTAAACTAAATAAGTAAACCTAATTACCTCCCCTGTAAAAAAACAAAAAATATATATACATCCACATACGTTCTTGTAGTTATGGCCTTTTATGTTCTATTGTTGATGACTTTCACGTGTGTATTTAATGAGGGGAGAATGATCTTTTTAAAAAATGTTGGAAATGAGGGAATAACAATGGGTGAACAAAAAACCCTTTGGTGAGAACTTTTTCTTTTCATTCTTTGGTTGCTTTGCTGCTGAGGATTTAGACAAGTCCGAACCATGACACCGGCTTCTTGTTGAATGATATGGAATTTTCCAGTGCCATCTAGGGAGGGTCAGTGATGTAACACTGATACTCAAACTTTTTAAGCCCAACTCAAAGGAGAACTTTTAATAATTGTCATGTAGATGAGAGCGGAGATTCTTGAAGTGGCTCTCCACCTTGGCTGCTTTAAAAAGTTTCAAGGGCCTCTGGCCATACCTCCAGCCAATTAGATTAACATTGGTCCTCGTGGGATCCAGGCTTGCATAGCTTTTAAACAGCTTCAGGTGATTCCAGTGTGTGATGAAGGTTAAGGAGTAGCTCTAGACAAGTGATATTTAAACTCTAATCTGCACTGGAATCCCCCATGTGTTGTTCAAATGCAGTCTCATTAAGCAGGTAGGGGCAGGATGAGACCTGTGAGTCTGCATTTGTAACAAACTCCAAAGAGGGATGTTAGTTCTGCTGGTCCGTGGACCACACTTTCAGTAGCCAGAGTCTAAATGAGATGTTTCTCAGAGTGAGGTGCAGACCCCTGAGTCAGAATCACTGCACGGGGGAAGAGGGGGTGCTGGCTAAAAAGCAGATTCCTGGGCCCTGCCCTTCGATTCCTTCAGTCAGAATCTTTGGGGTGGGCGAAGATGAATCAACTCAGGTGCTTTTTTTTTTTTTTTGAAATGCTCCTGTCCAATGATCCCATCCTCCAGATTGTAACTTAACCAGTTTAGTCTGGGGCACTTCCAGTTGGCTAAGCCATCCAGGTGGTTCTGGTGCAGCTCAAGCTGAGAACCCTAGGTTAGGGCAATGATTCCCAAACTATTCCAAACATTGTAAGCACCCAGAAAACTTCAAAAACTCCTGGTGCCTATGTGCCCCCCACTGAGACTGGGATTTCATGGGTCTGGGATGTGACCCAGGTGCTTGAAAAGTTTCCCAGGTGATTCCAGGTGCAGACAAGCTTGGGAACCCCTGGGTTAAGGTACCCTATTTGAGCACATTGTGTAAGCAGTTCTTATGCATGTTGAGTCTTGAGGGACTCACCTCTGGAAGGAGAGCCCTCATTCATTAGTAGGAAACTGCCTGCAAGGACTTCAGTTATAATTCTTTGTGTAGTCTCATAACTGTGACTAAATCTTCAAACGTGTTTGATTCACTGGATGTAGGAGGATGCATGTCAGCAACAGGAAGGAAGGGCAGAAGGAACAAATTGCACACATGCCCTAACCCTTTACTCCAATATTTTGGACGACATGGCTGTTGGATTGTTTGGAGTTATTGATATGATAGAAGGTTAATACAGAAAGTATCTGATTGTGGGTTGGTGCTTTTATTTATTTCTGAGTTACCTTTTCAATCCCAGGTTGGAAGGTAATGATTTTCAGTGGTTACATACACTTGTTTTAGTGAAGAGTTCTGTTTTTAGGGGAGAAAAATGAGGCCATTAAAACAGAGGTATGCATCTATTGCTTCTGACTGCCCAGCAGACCTTGTGCACTTCTGGAAAAACACTGCCTTCTTTGAACCAATTATTTTGCTTGGGGGTTAAAAGGTTATATTTGAGTAGAGTTCCCCGGCTTGTGTCATAGAACCCAGACTCATTTCCACAACACCAGACCTCAGCCGGCCTACTTAGATTCCTTCGCTAAGATTCTCAAACCAGAGCTGGTTTCTCTCTAGTTATCACCTCATGTGCTGGCCATCTCCTGTGGGAGGGAGGGGACCTGCCCACAGTGAGATTAGCAAGGTGAGCCTGGGAGGGGAGACACCCTAGATCTCATCCTCATCCCTGAGGTCCCTGCAGACACCTGGTTATACTCGATCTTACCTTCAATTCTGTGAGCCATCCTAGTACCATTCCAATAAATCACTTTTTTTTTTTTAAAGAGGCTTTGAATAAGGTTTCTGTCACTTGCAAGCCATAGAGTAATGCTCAGTTCAGTACAGTGCTCTTCCCTTACTAGATTGCTCTAGATGTGCAGAAGGAGGTGCCAGCCTCCCACGGGGGCCCTCAGACATCTGGCCAGTCTTGATTACTGAAAATATGGAGCCAGGTCATTACAGGGCACGGGAAAATTTTTTTTTTGCCCCACTGGTATTGGAAAATGGGCAAGTGGCTGGAAGCAAAGGAGAGACTCTCAAAATGTGATAGAAGAAACCCTTATCTGGATACCAACAGGGAGAGTAAGTCTGTGGGTTTCCCAGGATGCTTACCAGAATTATTTAACAAGCGTCGCTTGTATAACTTGCCACATGCTGGGATTTTTGGGCTTTTAAGGCAATAAGCTCCAATATTTATGCCACACTTTACAATTTACAAAGTGTTTTCAGAGAGATTATGTCATCCTCCAGATAAGGAAGAGAAAGAGAAAGAGATTAGGCTTCCCCAACATCCCAACTCCAAAGGATTGGAACCAAGACTTATATCCAGGATCTTCTAAGTCCAATCCTGTGGTCTGTCAATGTACCACTGTGTCTGCCCTCAAGGTATGGATAATGTCACTGGGTGGACATCAGCAACTCAACCTACTAGGGAGGCAATTCCAGGAAAAATTTCTCCAATTACATAATGAAAGTCAATAAGAAAATAGGAATTTCTGCTACTGTTAAGTGGCAGATGTGTGTGAGACAACAGAAGTGGACGATGACTGTGCTCGGAATTTCTAAATGAGTATTTGTCTTGACATATTTATTCCTGAATTGTGTAAGGTCAGTGGGTGGTTTTATAACAAGAAATACCACAAGACAAGGAAATCAGAAATCTGGATTTTAATCCTGTGTCATCATTAGCTGCTTGTCTAAACCGCAGGCAAGCCTCTTAACCTTCCTGGGCCTCAGTTTCTTCATCTGTGAAATGAGAGGGTTGGACGAGGTGATCTGCAAGGACTCTTCCAGCCCTGTAATTCTGTGTCATTTACTAGAATGCTCATGGCAAATATGCTGCCCCATGGTTTATAGTGCACGTAATTACAGGGTTCCGAGCCTGAGAGAGCACTGGATCCTAAATCAGTGCAACGTCTAATTCCTGTTCAGTCATGTTGGGCCAGAATGTTTTTATATACATGAAATTTACGGCACTGCCCTTTTAGAGGAGGAGGTGAGGAACTTCAGGTAATCTGTCCAGGTGAAGAGGGCCAGAAAGCTATAAATAATAATGAGCGTAGGAACCCACAATGATACTTCCTCCTGTTCAAGGCATGCTCACAGTAAATCCATGCGATAGATGGGGCAAGTGCTTGCTTTTTTTTTTTTAAGTAACTTTTGTCAAAAAAAAATTTTTATTATACAAAAAATAAAGTACTTTTTGTCAGATGAGGAAAGTAAGGCCCAGGCAACCTCATGTGATTTGACCAAGGTCTCCTTATAACAGAACCAAGACTAAGACCTAGACTTTTGCCTCTGATTCCAGTATCCCCTCCAATAGTCATGAAAAGTGTGTTTCCTTTGGAGAGTCATATATCATTCTAGTCTCATTAGCAAAATGTCCCTTTCTGATGACTAGGAAAGGATTTGGCCAGTTTCACTCTTGTTGACAGATGTTGGAGAGACATTTATCATGAGGGTGCAGAGGTCACTTTTGAATATTCTTTCTAACTTTTTCAGTGTTTATGGAGGCCAAGGATATCTGCAACTTAGGGTCTTCATGCCATGAGATGAAATAAAAACAGAACTTGGTTGGATTTAGATAGACCTATCATTAGTTCAAATTGCATCTGGCTAAAAAGCAGTGGGGTTTTTAGAATGTCGTCATCTGTTCTATCCCTTCATTACAAGGCTTGGTTGTAACTCCTGCTGACTCTTTCATCTAAGCACATTTGCAATTTTACTTTACATGACTCATCTTAAACTTTATTATCACATTCATTGTAATAATGCTGGTTTGACAACACTTTAAATAGTTGGCGTCCCATGATACAAGGCAATTAATTTTTATATTGCATCTTTAATACAAAGTATTGAGACAAAGTCTTTAAATATTAAACCAAAGAGGTAATGGTTTGGGGGGTGGGGGTACAAGAATTGAATCCAGACAATATCAGAAAAGTTGAAATGTAGAAATAATGGAAAGAGACAGATCAGGAAGGACATTGTCAAGCACTGGAATGGGATATTAAGTAAGGCTGCCTAAGAATTTCTTTCTAGAAGCTTTGAAATGTTGAATGGTCTGGTGGTTTTTATGATGAGGGAGTCACTGTATCTGAGGTTTATTTCCCCCCCCTATTTTTCTGGAAAAAGGATTTAAAAATGACATGACCTAGCTCACAGGGATATTAATAAAAGAGGTCCATAAAAGACAAAGAGTAGGGATTATAAATCATCATGGGTGAAGGAAGGATTTACAAAAAAAGATGTTAAAGACCAATCCAGAGAGACCCGGGTCCTCGTCCCCGCAGGCAACCTCAATGGTGGTGCAGTGCTTCCTGAGAGCCCGGGTAGGGTGGCTGAGCACAGAGGTGGAGGCAGACAGAGGTGTGCAGCAGGTAATTACACCAGACAGACTGAGAGTCATGTTTGCTAACCTCAGAGCTTCCTAAAAAGGAAGGGAAGAAGTTAAGGAAGTTTGGAGAAAGTGGACATTTCACTCCCTAGGACTCTAGGGCCCTGCATAAGAAGGGGTTCATTGTCCCAACAGTGGCATCCTGCTACTGGGCTGGTTCAGGGCAAGACTGGCAGATGTTAGTGTTTTCAACTATATCCCTCCTCTACTGACCTTTCAGCGGTCCCCACCCTTTTCTCTTCAAACTTCTAGTGCCCAGGAATTTTGCCCAGGAGCTCATTGAATCATTGTATTTTTTTTTTATTAAAATTTTTTTTACAGATAGAAATAAAATTGTAATTTTTTAATCCAGTTTCATGAAGAGTCTCCCTGTATTTCCAATTGTACAAGATCTTCTGTCAAAATCCAGTAGGTATTCTGTGAGAATTTTTCCACATGGAGATATATTTTTGATGCCTTTGTGGGAGAGGGTGAGCTCTGCATCCTTCTATTCTGCCATCTTGAAGCCCTTCCAGCCATTTTAATTTTAAATGTAAAGCAAACCTGAAAGAATGTGTCCTCTCACCCTGGAGTGTTAGCACTTTCACTTCACTGTTAGGGGCGGATTTGCTTTGTGACATTCTCAGAGTCCCTTAAATGACACAGCCAGGTGATGACCCATTCCACCTGGTGAAAGAAGGACCCCATCACACAGCTCAGTCACTCAGACTTGCTGAGCTTGCATCCTCCAACAGTGCCAGCTGCCCTGGCACCCCTGTCTGTTTGAAGACAAAGTCCCACCCACCCAACCTCACACTTGGCTGTGTTCTCACCTGAACTCTCCTTGACTCTCCCAACATTGACTCGGCTGCTTGCTTTTGACTCTGTCCTCATTCTGCCCATCCAGCCTCACCCTGAGATCTACCTGGCCAGGACTTTGACTTCCTCTAATCCTCTTCTTCCTCCTCAATGTGACAGAAGCTTCTAGCCAGCCTGTGACAATGTCCCCTCCCCTGTGGACCCCAGGGGCTTCCCACTACCCTGTGGGTAGGACTCCAGCAGCTACCCTGATGCTAGAGGCAATGCTCAGACGGCAGAGGAGTAAGTATGCCCCAGCCTATTTCACTGGAGCAATTTTATGAACCTCAGTCAATTTGTGGCCCAGAGCAATGCTTTTCAGAAAAGATTTGGAGCCATAGGCTCCTCTCTTCAATCTAATGTGGAAGGCTTCATATGTAAGCTAGGAAGTGCTGATCTGCTAGACTTAAAATGGGGGGGGGGGGCTGCAGTCTCACCTGCTTACCCCTCTCACAGTTCCTCTCTCCTACGGCCATGCCCTTTCATCACATTACACTCCATCCTTATCTGATCCCACCCACACCTGTGCGTCAGCTGGTGATTTCCAAATCGCCATCTCCTGATCTTTTCCTGACCTCCAGCTGTACATTTCCAGTTTCTTATTAGAATTTACATAACAAAGATCCCCCCTATGTTTCTCAACATGTCTGGTATTTCATCTCCTTATCCTCCCTCTTTTATTTATCTCTTCTATTTCTTGCTTCCTAAGAGGATGGGATTTCAAGGAAGCTTGGAATTGTCCTAGAGTACTTCTGTAATCTCAACTCCCACATAGCTAATCAGCCACCATTGCTATGATTGTACCTCTGAAATCTCTCTCGGATCTGTAACCTATTTTCTGTCTCCACTGCCACTGCCTTGGTTGGGCTTTTGTCACCTTGGGAAGGGATCATGTCATTGATATCCTGATTTAGTACCTGCCCTGAGCCATTCATGACTCTGCAATAAGGAAGAAGCCTTCACAGAAGTGAGACATGGATCCCACCCTGAAGAATGGGTGGGGCACTTATAGGACTTCCTGTGGTCAATAATCATGATCTTGCTGTTGTATTCTGAGAGTATATTCTTAGAGTATGAAGTTAATTTGAGAAGGTTTCTCATGGAAATGTCCATTGAGGGAAGTGCAAATACAGCCATTCACTGAGCAGCCTTTTGTGTCTTCTCTTCTGTTAGACTTTCCCCCTATGCCATGGTGTAGCGTTGTCAAACAGCTGTTCTAGCTGAATCCCATGGGCATTCCACCACCAGTGCCCATCATCCACAGAAGACAATCTCCCTATGTTTCTCACTGTGCTTTGTGATTCACCCACTGCAAGAGAAAACTAACACACAGAAGTGATTGTTCTGCATCCCATAGGAAGGGTTCTTATTATGACAGAAAAGTTATTTTCTTTTCTGTGGTTTCTTAAAGGTTCTCTAATTGGGTAACCCCCTGCCGACCCCTGGCTATGGTAGTTTCTATATTGACATCTTTGTTTCACTACTTGCACACCAAGGCCAGTGACAAGTAATTCAAGCCAACACAGAGCATGGCTCTGTAAACCACCAGTATTTATAAGGCAGTGACCCCTAAAGTTCACTGGAGTTTTCTCCCATTAAGAATTTTTCTCACCTGCATATAACAGATGGGGTATGTGTTACAGCCCCACGTCTGGTCTGGGAGTGGGCTGAAATCATCTCTCCGACTTCAAGGTCCTGAACCTGGATTGCTTTGGAATTCATTCACATTCTACTTATGCTTGGATAATAATTCAAAATAAGCACAAAATTTTTAATTTTCTTTTGTCTCAAGAAAAATTAAAAATATGGGAAAATGTAAGGATAATGTAACAAAACTCTCTATTCCTACCATCTAGAAATATTAAATTTTCAAGATTTGTCTTATGTACTTGTAATGTTTTTTAAGGAAATAAATAACATTAGAAATAAGATTAAAATCCTCTTGAGCCTCCAATGCTTGGCCTGTGTCCATTCCCAACCCCCTTCCCAGAGGCCACCATCTTCACGAGATGGTGTATATCCATGCAACCTATTTCTTTTATTTTCTTCTGCCAGTATAGAATTTATTTACTGCCTTTCTATTCTTTTAGTGGCAATATAATTTTAATATGCATACTTATATTTTTCTCTCAAAACCTAAAATTCTCTCAAAACCTAATGTGTATATCTTCCCTTACAGGGTGATGCAAGGAATAAACATGGTACCTTCAAACTTTCTCCTTCTCTCAACACCGTGTTATCGCCCACATCTTAGTTTCTTTTAATCATACTACATTTCTTTCCTTTCTTCTCTTCTTTCCTTTTTTTTTTCCGTTCTGTCTTTTTCTGTCTATAACTTTTCTTGTATTTATTTATTAAAAGGTATTTAATTAGGTCTTCTCATGATTGCTCTCTGCCCTGTACTCCTTCATTATGGATTTAGTTTTCTTCTTGAGTAAACATCTAAGAGAGTATATTTTCTTTGTTTTTATGTCTCTGAAATGCTTTTATATTGTCCCCATTCTTAAAGGATAGTTAATGTAGGCATCGAATTTCAAGTTCATAGTAATTTTACTTCAGTCCTTTTAAGATATTACTCAGTTTTCATTTGGCTTTTTCTTTTTTTAATTGTTCAAGAGAAATCTGCTACTGATAGTTTTTCTGTAGGCAATCAAATTTTTAATCTCATAGCTTCTAGTGCTTTCTTTTTCTCCTCAAATTTCAGCAGTTTTAATATGTATAGATATAGTGACTTTAAGTTTGTTAATCTCTAATGGGTATTTTTATTGTGTCTCCATCTTTTTTTCCCAGAAATGTCCCCTGTTTTAAAATTTGCATCTTTTTCTCTCCTTTATTCTTTTGATATTGTCTTTTCTTTTTGGAAATCTGTTAATTAAATTCTCACTCTATTCTCCATGTGTTTAAAATAATTTTTTCATCATTCCCATGGCTTTGGACAACCTCTGTGCTGTGTCCTGGAACATTTTCTCAGTTCTGAATTCTAATTCACTAATTTTTACTTTAGCTGTGTTTATTTCATGAATGAATAGATCTGTATTTTTCCTACAAATCGGTGATTATTTCTTGGTTTTCTTGTTTTTGAGTACAAATGTTTTTTTTCTTTTCTTTGAAATACTTTAATATTTTTCTAAAATGTCAATACACTTAGTATAGGAGGTCTTTCTGTACATTGGGAACAGGAAGGAGGGGATTTAGTATATACTCAATCCACAATCTTGATTACTTTTTTGGATTGTATTAAATTTTATCCTTTCCTGAATTATTGCATTTAGTACTGTGGCAGTGACCATATTTTCCAAACTAAATACTAAGTTTCATGGTCTGAAAAAGGGATTGTTGTATAAGTTGTCAATTTATCTAAATGAAAACTCTTACAAAAGTATACAAACAAATCTCACTTAACAATTTGTTGAAAATAATAAAGTTACATGAACCATAATGATCCTACCAAGATCCGGACTGGAAAAGACACTATGAGTAGAGAATAAACATCTCTGAATCTGTGTTTATGACTCAGGCAGCTACAAGGCCTAGGAGATTCTTTCTTGTTCTGTTAAGTCTCTAGACGTAGGAAGTAGAGATGAAATAAATATGCACTAAGTGGACATTTTTTACAGGGTTTCTTTAAGAATCTCAAAGTAAACTGTTTTCTTATGATTTGCTTCTTTCTGATCAAAGTGAGATCTGGCAAAACATTCTAGCCATTTGAAATTCCTCTGCCAACTGATGGCAATCATAATGGTGGATTTTGTTTGTATTTGAGAACTGATCACATTTACAAACATACAGTTCATGTATGTGAAATTCATGTCCCTTCATTAAAAGAAAGTTTACAAAACATTTCATCATCATTGCCTCAAAATTATTTTTGTATTGTTATCAAGACTGGAAATCAGTAACATAAATAGTTAACCAAAGGGAAAAGTAATCCTTTTTTTGTAAATGGGGAAAGAGATTGGATTTTCTTATTACTTTCAATACTTAAGTTTGAAAAGTTTTGGTTATGAAGTCAGGGAATTATATTACACTTAAGAGCAAATATCATCTATAAATCTCCCTATGTCTTCTTGGTTATTAATTAATGTGCTAATGATGCCAAGAAGTTTCTTAGCTGGAGCTTGTGGTTTAAAGTAGCTGTTCTAGAAAAAAAAAATCTTGGCCAGATTCCCTTTATAGACCTAAAGACTTTAGTACTTACTATACAATGCATGATTTGTCCTCATTTTTGGAAAGCTAATGAAATTAGTAATATGTGATTCATGTCAGTTACATGGGAGGAAATCACAACAAAATCTAGGTGCTCCTTTTCAAAAGACAAACTGCAAAAATTGCAAACAAACAAAACAGTACATGTAATGCTTTCAAAATCCCTAGGAAAACAAGCTCTCTCAAAATTAAAATCATTTATTGTTTAGTGTTGTTACAAATGAGGCACCTGTCCCTTCAACTTGCTTCAAATGATGAATTGGAGTTATCACTGGCAGCAGCTCCAGTCATGTATGTCCTGAGAGTCATGGGGGGGCTTGGAACACCCCCCACCTCCTCAGAGGTAATGAACTGGTTGCAGGTAAAACTCTCAGATGTTTCCTTGCAGGATGACAGTGGGGTAGAGATCTGCTTTGACATTTCAAAGAAGTAGAAAACCCACACGCAGAGGGTGACACTGGTGTGGGGAATGTCTAAATCTTTATTCTTACCATATTTCAGGGTAGAGAATCCATGGGCCTTGCAGTGGGCCCTTTAAAAGATTTAAAATTAGGCCTAAACTAGAAAGAAGGAGTCTTTGCTGACATTGACAATGGCCCAAATCATTAGCCACTGGGGTTTAACGCTAAGTTGCGTCAGCCACTAACAGGTCTCGATACCTACTGTCCTCTCACCAGACATGTTGAATTTCTACATTGTGAAGATCCACACAGTTCTTCTTTTCTTTCCAGAGTCCCACCTGGGAATATTAAGGATAAACAACCAGAAATATATCATTTCTTCTGGGAGGTTGGTGTTATCCTCTTTTGATCTTTACTGAAGATAAAAGTTAAATGAAAGGAAGCTAAACATTTGTGAACTTTGAGCAAAAAAAAAATGCCTTGAAAGATGTCGAGTAATAATCTTTTAAGACAATTTAGTGTTTTCTGTACATAACTTTGTATATCCTTGCAAAGTTTTTTGACCTTGAAATGAAGAAGTTTCAATTCCTTTGCACTCATGTAAAGAAGCAGAAGTTTCCAGAAAAGAAACAATTTCTAAGAGGGATACCAGAAGTCAGAGAAAGCTAGATATTGAAAGAGAGTTTCAAATGCTCTGCAACCAGAGGTTAAGTTGAAAAAACAGCTCCTTTGCAGAAAGATAGCAGTGCAAATGCTATTTGCAGTATCTGAAAGCAGATGAAATTTAAGGGTGTTTGGTGTGAAAAGTAGACACACAGAAAATTAATAATTCTTGTAGGAAAAGATTACTGGAATGGCTTCCTGCAGCCTTGACAATAATGTGCATACCAAAAGCTCCTGACCTGAATTTTATAGTATTTTTCATCTAAATGGAATTTCCCTCACTTTACTGTAAAACCAGATTTGAACTTCCTAGATGCATATTTGTAATGTTTTTGAAAACATGGGGTTGGTGCAAACTGATAGCTTTGTGCTGCCAAATCCCGGATGCAGCTGAATAACCAAGGGTACCACTTCCACTTCCTCTTCGTTAACCCCTCACCCAGGGTGCCGAGAGGAGGGAGCATTTAAGAACAGCAGCCTTAGAGTTTGACCCAACGCCCTCCCACTCCAGTGCCTCTGGGTCCCCACCTCCTGCAGCATAATACCTTCATTTATTAAATATGTGCCTGGAAAGTTTCCCCAAGAGCCACATTCACTTAGGTCCACATTTTACAGTGGTACGTTGTAGGGATGGAGCAGGGATATGCAAGAGACCCACCTGAACAAGGACTTTGAAAAACATTCCCAGTCTTACATCTCATTTCTAAACCTAGACTTTGGGAGTGAGGGTGAAGAATTAGGAAATCAATAGGATTAACTAAATTCACTGCCCTCTTATTCCTTGTTTTTATAACACTTAAGGGTGTTTTGTCTCATTAAGAACCTGGCTGAGCGCTGTATTTCAACAGTCCCACATTCCCAATAGGAGTAACGTGTTCTATTTAAATTTTTGGCTCATTTGTTTGAAATGTTTCTTCAGCAACACAAGAGTGAGCATCAAATCACCTCCCCCGAGGAGTGAAGGAACTGGAACCACCTTTGTTTTAAGTGTGTGAAAGTCCACAGATACCACGGTATACCAATTGTTGCCCCCAATTGCATAGCCCTGCCCTTTTTTTTTTTTTTAAATCAATATTGCCTTCTTTTCCTTCTCCTTCTACTGCATTGTCCTGTAGCAATCAGCCAAGGAACACAGCAAGAAACAAAGAATCCTAACACTAAAATGTAGAACTTCTCAGACAACATGAAAGCCAGGAGCTGGGGGTTGGAGAGAGGGAGTGGGAACGGGTCGGGTCAGGTTTTTATACATCCCGTCACTGGGTTCCGTTCAGTGAGCTTTGGGCTTCTTTGGTCCTGGGAAGGACCTGGGTCCTGCTTATTTCTCTTAACTAGGTTAACTAACTCTAAATACAGTGAAATAATTTAGAAACTCTGCTATTTCCAAGACCTCAGTATACTTGGGGGAGAAAGTAAGGAAGGTAAGAAGGACACACAACCCAAAGTCTTCCCATTTCCTGTAAGAAAGCTGCAAACTGTGCCTTGCAGGGGATGGAGGCCAGATCTCCAGCCTAAGGAGGACTCCCTTGTCCCCAGAGTGTATGAGGGGAAGCTCCCGGGAGCCCTGTAGCATGAGCTCAAGCCACTGCCACTGCCACTTCTGTGTGCCAGGACCCCTGCATTAGCTTCCTGGGGCTACAGCGTGCAACCACACACCACGGCCTAGCACACACATGCATTTGTTCATGGTTCTGGGGGCTGAGAGTCCAAAATCAGTTTAAATTGGCCTAAATCAAGGTGTTGGCAGGGCTGTGTTCCCTCCAGAAGGTCTAGGGGAGAATCTGTACCTGTCTCCTCCAGCTGCTAGTGGCTGCTGGCATTCCATGACTTGTGGTCACATCGTCGCTGTTGTCTCTGTCTTTGTGGTCACATGGCCTCCTCCTCTTCTGTCTGAAATCTCCCTCTGCCTCCCTCTTATAACACTCATGCTCATGTGTAGGGTCCACCCTGATAATCCAGAATAACCTCTCCATTTTAGGAGCCTTAACTTTGCCATATCATCCAAGTCTTTGCCATATATAAACTAACACTCATAGGTTCCAGGGATCAGGATGTGGACTTTTTGGTGGCCGTGAGTCAGCTGACCATCGCTCCCTTTGTTTCCCTGGCCCTCAGATTTCAGGGATGTGAACTTGATCACCATTCTTCTGAAGAACAGTTTAATTCCAAATAACAATGAACCCAATTTAGGAGCTGTAGTTCTCAGCCAGACTGAGGGATTACATTTTGTAATGATCTGTACTAGGGTTTCTAAGACTAGGATTTGATCTGGACAAAATGTGTTAACTATACATAAAGTCTCCACGTAATCTCCTGTGTGTGCAGTGGTGCACTGTGTACTTTGAAGGATTCAGAATTACAGGATGTCTCTGGCTGTCTGGAACTTAGTCTGCCCATGGTGCTAAAATGTGTGCGTGAGAAGGGATCCCTGCCCTGGCACGGGGAGAGTAGAGGACAGGTGAGTGACATGTGGAGAATGAGAGATGGAAACGTTCTTGTTTGATGGCATCTGGGCTGGGATTGGAAGGATGGGCCTCTTTTAGGAACCTGTTCATGACCATTTCTCCCACCCAAGACTGATTTAGAGATCCCTCCCATCTTCTTCAGTATCTCCTTTTGCTTTTCCGTCTTAGTCCTTCTCACATCCTTTCTAATAGTCCGTTTACCTGGCTGTCCCTGTTGGAGACAGTCAACGCATAGCCTGGTGCTGGGCGTGCAGTAGAAGCTCCACAAACGGGTTGGCTTGAATGTATGAGTGGAGAGGAGAAAGTGGGACATTCTGGGCAGAAGATTGGCAGAAGAAAATGCTTGCAGGCAGGACAGTCTCATGCAAGTCAGTATGGTCTAAGTGACAAGGAAGGAAGTGGGGCCGCATGACTCACTTGGCTCACAGGACGGTTGGAGTAGAAGGGAAAGGAAGTGAGGACTTGGCTGCTCTGTTCTCAGCGAGGCTGGCTGGGTTCCTGCGGCCGCTCTTGGCCAGTGTGAAGGAGGTGCTGGGCCACTCCTGGCGGAGCACACCCTGCTGACTCGAGAGGCAGTGCAGCAGAGGGGATGAGAGCTCAAGTCCTCGCTCTGCCACCCATGTGAACTTGGGCACATCACCGAGACTCCCTAAGCTGTGGTTTCCTCGACTATATAATGAAGATACCGCCAACATCTCCGACCATGGATAAAAAACACAAGCCCTGTAAAGAGCACGGCCCAGTGCCTGGGATGGAGGTACTGCTGCTGCTGTTGTGAGCGTACGTCTCATCAGGGGGCTCCTTGCTGGGACCCTGGTCATGCTGTGTGGTCAGCAGTTCTGACTGGTGCTGGCATCTGAGCCTTCTCTTCCTCTCTGGTCACCAAGAGCAACTAGTGACTTGTGGGACTGTCAGGTCCCAGAGCAACCTTGACAAGAAACCTAGGGACTCTCAAAGGCAAAGCTTGACATCTCCCTAAGGCCCTCTGAGCAAGCATGAGCAGTGATTGGGTCTTGTCTAAGGTCTGAGTTTTGGTTGTGGATCCACGGTCTCACTCCATCTTGCAAAGCTCCTGCCTTGCAGCCACGAGAAGCTCAGTAAAGAGGCTCTGGGAGTGTTGAAGCATCCTTGCTCCTCTTGAAAACAGGGTCAGAAGAGGCAAACTTTGGTGCCAGGTCTGATTTTAGAGCCAGACTATGTCTTTGGACCTACCTCTCAGAGAGATTAGTGCAGGGATCACAGCCAGTGGGACCCTCTCCAGTGTTAATTGGAATTAATTACATATAACAACACAGAAGCCCCGTGCCATTGTTTCCCCTGGCGTCTCTTACGTGCCGAAGTATGGAACTTGAATAACAGTTTTGGAGAAATGCTGGATGGTCCAAAGGTCTTCACCCTCGTGGCGAGGGGTCCTTAGGGTGTCTCCTCCTCCTCCGGAAGGTGAAAGGTCAGAAGTAGCAGTGCATTTCAAATTACTTGATGGACTGGGTAAAACCCATTTGCCACTTGGAATATTTTTTTTTTAATAGACAAAGCCCTCACTAGAGTTCTAATTAAAAATCAATGTGATATATAATTAAATTCTAGTGATCACATATGCACCAACCTGTCTCTTCAGCTTTTAGCCTGAGGCAGAGGAAGAAGGCTATTATTGATCCATCAGGAGCCCTGCGAGCTTGTCAATACGGAATGTCTCCTCTGAGGGAGGCCCTTGTGGCTGCTCAGAGCTGGGCAGCATCCGAGGGCCGAGCCTGAAGGACACTCCACTGACTCCAGCCCAGGGACCAATGTGCCTGATCACGAAAGTGCTCTGCCCAGAGGGCCAGAACCCGGCCACCATCTCTATCCTCTGCCATCTCTCCCAGCAGTGAGCTCCAAAGAGAAGGCTTTGGAAACAGAAAGGATGCTGAGCTTTTCCAGACTGAAGCCATTATTTCAGCCTCCCTCTCCCGCTTCCTTCCCTGTGGGCAGGGTTACTGTCATAAGGCCTGTCAGGTACAGAATCAGTAGCAGAGTCAGAAGACTACGGGGTCACGTAGGTGACAAACGTCTCTGAAGGAGCTGATGCCCCCAGTTCTGCCCAGTCTTGGGATCCATCCCACCCTTTCACATGGAAAAGTATTATTGGTATCTTCCAATTTCTTAAAAAACAAAGCTATCTGTGTTGCTTTGCATGCACTCAGGGCGATCTCCCAGTTTACCAGCAGAGGCTCACATGTATAGAGTGTGACTTCCATGTCCGGATTTTGACCCCTCATCTGGGTCCTCGTCACAGTACGGCCCGTGTGAGGCCCGGAAGTGCTGTTTTCACCCCCACTTTGCGGGTGAGCACTTCCTCATCCAGGGCACAGTGGGTTCAAGGATGTCTCCAGGTTTACGTGGACTAACAGACTCCTGCAGTGGAGTGCAGGGGTCCCTGCTCCAAGCCCTGCCTTGCACAACAGCGCTCTCTCTCTGTTTGCAGCTGAATTTAGTTATATATATATTTTTATTTAACACTTTCCCCCATTTCTCTTTAGATTTTTATCATACAAATATTAATGCATTTTTGTTGCAAAGGATTTAAATTATGTAAGAGAATAGAGAGCAAAACACCAAAGGGACCATCCATCCCTTGGGACATATGTACTTCCATGGCCCTCCTGGGCCACCAGGGAGTGCCCCTCCCCCTGCTCTTCTTTTTCTTTTTTCTTCTCTCTCCTCCTTCATTTTTTCTCCCTCTCCCTCCCCTCCCCTCTCCCCCACCCTTTCCTCTTTGTATGTTTAAATACAATACAGATACTATTTTACACAAAGAAAATGGTAGTTTTTGAAGCATGGCTTGGTGGAAAGCAAGAATTCTGTCAAATTCTTTGCTTTATGTAAAGGAAAGTCACTGAAGGCCTTCAATCTCAGATTTTTGCTTGGTGTGGAGCTGGGGCTGCCGTCAGGAAGGAGGCGAGTGTGACTTAGATGGAGAGCTCTCTTTTCATCAGAAGAGGAGTCTGATGGTTCAGCACCCCAGGCTTGTGGGGAGACAAGGGAGCAAGGCAAATAAAGCCCCTGAGTCACCTTTGATTTCTCTCTCTCTCTCCTATCCCATGTACAGTCCCCCAGCAAACCTCAGCTCTGTCTTCATAATGTATCCAAAGTCTGAGCCCCTTTGACCACCTCCCAACTAGCACCCTGGTCCAAAGCTACAAGTATCCCCTGGATTATTGCAACAGCCTTGGCTTGTGGGTTTTTTTTTTTCTTAAGGTAAAAAAAAAGTTTTTAAATTTTTAAAAAATATTTTCTAATGTTCTATATTCTTTTATTATTTTTTATAAAAATATTTTTTTGGAGAGGTAATTAGATTTAGTTGTTTATTTTTAGATGAGGTACTGGGGATTGAACCCAGGACCTTGTGTATGTTAAGCATGTGCTCTACCACTTGAGCTGTACCCATTCCCACCTTCCCCTGCCTCAGCCTGTTAAATCACAGGAGCCGATTAAATTTCCAGGAACTTTACAGGTCTTTTTAAAGTACAGCTATGACTGAAAATTAAATAATATCCATTGACTGATGAAAGGATAAAGAAAATATGCTATCTCTGTGTCTAAATGCACAGTGGAGTATTATTCAACCATAAAAAGGAAATCCTGCCATTTGCAATAACATGGAGGGTATTATGCTAAGTGAAATATATCAGGCAAAGACAAATACTGCCTGATCTCACTTGAATGCGGAATCTAAAAACACTGAACTCATAGAAACAGAGTAGATTGGTGGTTGCCATAGGCTGGGGAGTGGGGGAAATGAAATGTTGATCAAAGGGTACAAATTTCCAGTTATAAGAGGAATAAGTTCTGGGATCTGACGTGCAGCATGATGACTATAGTTAATACTGTATCGTATACTACACTTGAAAGTTGTTAAGAGACTACATCTTAAATGTTCTCACCATAACAACAGCAAAATGGTAATTATGTGAGATGAAAGATGTGTTAAGTGACTTTATTCTGGTAATCATTTTGCAATACATACATATATCAAATTACCACATTGTACATCTTAAAGGTCACAGTGTTATATGTCACAATAAAGCTGGAAAAACTAAACAACATAAACATCATTAAATTGTGAAAACCTAAGGTAACACATATTCAAAAGTCAAAACTTTCTAACTTTACTCCATTTAGCTATTATCTGTGCTCTTGAAGTTATTGCCATCAACTGTGATCGCATGGTGGAAATAATGGTGACCATTCAGCATCTCTCCCCGGATCTGTTTTCAGTTTTATTGGTAGCTTGAAACCAGCTATGATAGGAGTATGGACCCCGTGGAAATCAGCAAAAGCTACAAATCAGTAGTGGCCAGCACTTTATGAACCCTTACCATGGATGGTTCCCTCTGAATGAACTAAAGTCTTCATCTTCTGATAAAAGAACTCATCAGACCCGAAGTCATACTACAATTTCCAGCATCTCCCTTCTTCTCTAATCTGACTCAGTTTATCCTGATTAAATACTACGCTTAGACACCCAGCTAATGTCTTACGAGCATAGTTAAACTTTCTATTTCATTTATCTGATCCCCTCCACCCACCTTCAAACTCCCTTCCTTCCACAGACTGGTGCACAGTCATCACTGACCTGACCCTGAACGTCTTTGATGGCACTGTAAGTTCTTGGGGTGGGGTCAGTACACATTAGGTGCTAAATAAGCACAATTGATTCAGGACTAGGACACCTGGCCCAGGAGGAGAAGATGTTGCCAATAGTAGCAGAGAATAACATTATTATCATATTTATTTTTATCATCTGATGGAGCTAGTACTTTCACATCCTTTTTCCTTCGTGTCATTCACTCCCATGACTGTCTGTGAGGGGAGCTGCATTAGTTCCACTTTACAGATGAGGAAGTTGGGAAACTTGCCCAGGCTCAGAGAGGTAATAGGAGGCAGAGATGGGACTTAAATCTACTGTCTACAGGGAGGAATCTTCAGCAGACTTTACTGGAGGAGAAGGTCTGAGGTCTCCATGAAGAGTTGAATTTTCTTGGGAACTCAGAATAATAGGGAGAATATTCACTGTGGTACCACAGAGGCCCCACAATCGAACACCCTTGTTTTCCAGATGAAGAGACTGTGAAAGGAGGTATATTGACTTTCCCAGAGTCACAAGGTCCATATCAGGCTATCTGTATCCTAGATGTTTGTAACGAGGGGTAAGTGCCCTCCTGTCAGGCTGGCCTATTGGAACTGATGTTTCTTGGCTTCTCAGCAAGGGTCTTAGGTCAGGGGCAAATGACACTGGGGTGACTACAGCCCTTTATCCCATAGGTGGCCGTGATAAGTAATGACATGTAGCACTCCCCCCCACCCCAGTTTGAACAGGGATTCATGGGGACTCATATCTCCCCAGCAGTTTGAATTATTCAGAGGCCACCACACTGGTCTCAAAATCAAGTCACAAGTCAACCCAGATCCTTGTCAGGCTCATTTGATCTTAAAACCTGCATCTCTTCTAATAAATTTGGATCACGTATTAGCACAGCCGCAGAGGTCCTTGGTTGTTGAGATCAGATGGATTCGCATTTTAACCTTGGCTTTGGCACTTTCCTGTGATTGTCCTGCGGCTGGTGATTTTGTTTCCTTCAGCCTCAATTTCTTTATTTGCGCAAAGGGGTCACGTCGGAACTAAATGAGATGGCATATATAAAGAGCCTACACAAGGGTCTAGCTTGTGGTCAGGGTGCTTCAAGTCTCAGTTTTCTTCCAGAAACACAGGTTGGTGGGGGGAGGGTGTCCTCAGCAGGGGTTTGGCTGGCCCCACCTGACATCATCCTTCCCACCAGTTTCAGGCCATGCTGCCCGCCCGTGGTCAGGGAGTGTGTTCCAAAACATTCCTGTTCGCCAGCTCAGGCCTCGGGGCTGCTGTGAAGTTGCAGTTCCTTTCATGGAGCTTGTGTGTGTGACAGGGTGTGCCCAGCTCTTAAAGTGCTTTGATGAAAATGCCTTTGTGCTAAAAGCTCTATAAATGTAAGGAGCAGACCTGGGCGTGGTGTTTCCAGAATACTCCCAACGCCAGCCTTCATCAAAGGCTCAGCTCATAGAGAAATTGGAAATGGAGGCCCTTTGCCAATTCAGTGATTCTCCCAAGCAAAGAAGGCTTTTCTCCCTCAGCCTCCACTTCTTGACTCACTTGGCCTGCTTGTGCAAGGCCCACCTTGCCTTTCTTGTGTCTTCAGAAAGACACAAAATGATTTCAAGCATCTTTTAAAAGAACTGCCAATTACCTATAGACTCTACCTGCATCTACCTCACCCAACCTATCTGGCATCCAGTACCACCCAACGGCGCCCCCTGGTGGCCAGCAGGGAGCTTCTCTGACCCCAACTACTGTACACCAGGCACAGATGCTGGAAATACCAATACAAACAGATAGGTTCCTGCCCTCAACGAGTCACACTTCTGTCACAACTCAGTGAGGAAACAGACAGACAAATAAGCCATTATAACTTTAAAGTGATTGGGCCACAATAGAAGTGTACACAGGATGTCAGGGAAGGAACCAGAAGCACACTTACCTTGAATCTCAGGACGTTAAAGCTTCAGGGCCTGTCATTTGCATGGGGCCCTAACAGTGTGTTCATTTGGTCATACATTTTTATAACATTTCCAAAAAGTAAGCTATTTTAAAGGAACTGGTTAAAATTCCTTTTCTTCTCCATTGATCTCCTGTCATATTTCTCCTTGTATTAGGTGGTGTGGAAGCAGCCAAGGGCATTTTGGGAATTGGCTAAGGGATGGTTGAGTTCAGGATACATTTCATTTGGGTTTTGTGAGATGTTTTTATGTGGTTCATAGTTATTTTCAGCACTCCTCATGCAGGAATGGCTTCCAAAAATACTCCTGTCACCCACTGTTGTGACTCACCAGTTCTGTGACGTAAAGCTTCATAATCAGAGGTTATGTCACAATGTAAACTTGTCTTCTAGCTCCTGGCACCAGCACTATGTGACTAATGGGGGAGAAACGTGGTTGAAAGGACTGGAGCTGGAAGCTAGTCTGTGGAAGGTTCTTCAGGTTATCAGACCTGTCTGTCATTTTATGAGCAGAGGAGTTGGTTATGGAAGGACTTGAGAGAAGTTCCCCAGATTTGACAGCCGTCTTCGACTTTTATAGGACATTTCCAATCCAGAGCTGTGAGGCTGAAAGGAATGTCTTCAAACAACCAATGATATAAGCCAAATTACCACCAACTGTGTCAGAGGAAAGAGATTGGATCTTTCTATTCTCTATATAGAAAATAAAAGATATAAAAAATGTCTTATAAAGATCAGAGTAGGCAGCTAAAAGTAGAGGGAAGAAAAGTATTGTAAGGATATGTAAGGCAGTCACTATTCCAAAACTAGTGTCAGGTTTGTGATGTTGTCAGGTGTTGTAGATACACAATCTATTGTGACTGTCTTGATGTTTTTACGAGTCTCAAGAGACATTATTCTGTCCGTTAGCACAACTGCACTGCCTCTTGCAACTACCATCTTTGCATTCACTTCTAATTTAATCTCAAACATCCTTGCTTTTCTACAAATGACTTGATATAACATGCATGTATACATTTACTGGGTATCATTTCTTTTGTTTTTCTTTATTTGGACTGAGTGTCCATATACATGATATTTTTAAGGAGAAAGCTCAAGGTCTGTGGCACTTATTTCATTCAAGTAAGAGGTGTATTTTTATGCGTTTAGGCTTGCCCATGCTGCTGGTGTCACGTGCTAAGCCAGGTCCACTTCCAGAGAGCCTCTCCCTGTGTTCCCTGAGCTCCCGGAGGCGGGCCTGTTGAGCTTTGTGTCAGTCCACCTGTGCAGCCTGGCTGAGTCGTCTGCCCACACTTTGTGATTCTTTCTTCTCACACCTGTGTCCTCTCTTCACACCTAGCTGGAGACGCTGTCCACCTGAGATTCTTCCTTGCAGTGTTTCCACTGCCTCTTTGTGTTCTGTCTCTGAAAGGGACTTGTTCAAGTCATGTCTCCAGGATAAGTGGCATGAAGACCTTAGTCACTTAAACAGTTCCTACCTGTGTGCATTTTCAGGCATTGACTATGGCTGCCTGATGGAGATACTGTTCTCACAGGCTCTGGCTTTATCTATCTTCAGGGGTCATCTTGTCTACCAATTAAGCCATGGAGATTTTTTTAAAAACATGTATTTGCTTTGATATTTCATTACATGAGAACATGGATTGAACAACTCAAGTGTACTGATGTCAGAGTTGCAGTGGCTTCTTTATGGAAGCATGAAAAAATTCTACATTTTCTTCTTATTTAATCCCAGTAAGATTTTTTTTTTTTAAAAGGCCAAATGATTTATGAGAATGGGGTCCTCAGGAGTTGGGCATCTTCGCAGCCCTGCAGCCCTGTATGTGCTTCTTCACCCCAGGAGGATTTGCAAACACATATTTCATTTGAAAGATTTGCAGTTTTTACCCCCAAATAATGTGCATTGTGTAAATGCTCCCTTTCTCAGGAATTTATTCACTCAACAAATATTTATTGCTGACCCACTGTCTGGGAAGCACTGTGCTTGCCCTGGGAGCACAGAGGTCTGTGCTCAAGCCTTGTGTCCTTAAAGAACTTGCAAAGTTACCAAAGGGGAAAAGAAAAGAAAAATGCAATTGAGGGGCTATTTGCATGCAAACACCAAGAAGCACCAATGCTGGCAAATTTAATCATGGTGCCCCCATGTTAACAGTAAACAACTTTCCAGCCCTGAAGGCTTTGTGCCCCTGCTGAGGCTGGAGGAAATGATTTGGGCACAAAATATTGGATTAGAAGAAATTCATTTATGGTTTACATGGATTCTAATAAAAATGGGAGCGCTGCTAGAAAGTCTGGTCTAAACTCAGAGAAACCTCTGAGCCTTTTCCTTTCAATAAAGAAGTGAATTTGCTTTTACTGCTTTTTGGACCTTGAACACACAGATGAAGAGCAGCCAGGGTCTATCTGCCTTGTTTGCCTCCGTGTCTGTCCTGAACCTTTTCAAGAAGCTGAGTAATAAACCCTAGAAATAGAGATACAGTTCACGGTGAGAGGTTGCTTGGTTCTTGTGTGGTTTTGTTTTGAAGACTTGTCAGTAATACAGAGACAATCTCCTCAACCTTTAGATCAAAAGTCACTGAGAGGAAGCTCCCAGGGAAGGAGGAGCCCCCCCTGCTCCCAGCAGAGGCTGGCTGGGCGCTCCCTGGGTGGGCCTGCAGCTCTGCCCAGTGTTTGTGGCTTGTTCTCTATTGTTTTCCCTCCAGGCTCCTATGAAGCCTCATGTGGACAAGTGATCCATATGTCCACGTTGATTGTTAGAAATAAGTGTGAGGCTGTAAATGGGAAACAGCGACAAGTATACCTCTTTTTAACAGTTTCTTAACTATGGTAACATTTATAAGCCATAACCTTTCTCTTGTTTGAGAAGAAAAATCGGAAAACTGTATTTATACGAATTGACTTTTTATGTGCCTTCACATCTTGAGGAATGACAGCTGAGAAAAGCAATGCTACGTGTTTAGAGTATTCAGTCTCACTGTCAGGGCCTATTTCCCATGGCCTCATGAGTTGTTTTTTTCCTCATTTTTGAGCATTTGTGACAAAACAGTAAATGGAATTGATGAGGATTTTTCGTGGATCATCCTACAAATTGCCTGATCCCTTCTGCAAGTGTTTCCTTACCTTTTTCTATCCCTGAAACCACACCAACATTATAATTAATGGCATAACTAGAAATCAGATTTTCTACCTTTTGGTCTTCCATGAAGGCAGAGCTAGCAGCAGCAGGTGGGATTTGGAAATGTAGATGTAATTCAACAGAGGGACACCCTTCCTGAGCATCAGAGCCGCCCCATGGTCTGGGCCACCTTGTGAGGCAGGGAGTATGACGTTGGTGGGCCGTGTGGCAAGAGGCTGCAGCAGGCCACTAGGGGGATCAGAAAGAGGGTGCTGGCATTAGAAGAAAAGTGGTTAAAAATCATCCCTCAGGTCCCTTCAGACCATGAGCATTTTATATTTCCAGGCACCTCAGTAGTACCAAGGAAGGCATTTTGTTACTTCAAGTTTCTGGCACTTCCAGCACCAGGAGAAACATAGCATATGAAGCAAAAAGATGAAGCTATTGTCCATGCTTGGCATTTGCTCCTAGTGATTTTTAAGCTTAGTCTCAGGTCCTGGGCTGTGGGTGGACACTGCCTGTTATGACTCTAATGTTTGTGTCCCCTCAAAACTCATGTTGAAATCCGAACCCCCTATGTATGTGATGGAATTAGAAGGTGGGGTCTTTGGGAGGTGATGAGGTCACAAGGGTGGAGCTCTCGTGAATAGGATTAGTGCCCTTATGAAAGAGACCCCAGAGGGCTCCCTGGCCCCTTCCACCACTTGAGGTTACAGCTGGAGTTAGAAAGGGGGCAGATACCGGCACCTTCCTCTTGGACTTCCCGCCTCCATATCTTCATGAAATCAATGTCTGTTGTTTACAAGCCACCCAGCCTGTGGTCTTCTGTTGGAGCAGCCCAAACAGACTAAGACACCACCTAGCTGGACTTCAAGGACTCATGTGTCCCTGTCTGGTTTTTCCAATTTAGCCACTTGGATGAACTGAGCCACCAGTTAGGCTGAGCAGGTGGTGAATCAGGTAAAACGTTAGAGCAGATCCTTATATGGAGACTGCTTACAGGCTCTGTGGAGAGATGTCATACATGTTAGGATCTAGATTGAATTTATGGTTTGGTGAGGGGAGGGGATATTGGGTGGGGTGAAAAACAGGAGAGCATCTCATATTAGGAGGGGATGGAAAAAATGTCAGCACTTTCAGAAATGCAGTTAAACTCATGCTTCCAGGCTCAGGGCAATTAACAATCTGAAGTGACATGGAAAGCACTCTCTCAGCCCTTCCGAAACTCCGGGCCAGGACCGAGTAGATGTGACACATTCTGGATTCTGCTGCTGAAACATGAATGCTGGCTGAGCTCTTGATTTGTTAACACAGAAATGCAGCTGGTGAGTTTTAGCCTGGCTGCCTGAGGACGTATCTTTCTGATGAGGCTTGTGTAGCACAGGACAGAAAGTCTACTCCAAGGCTGCGCCACGGCTGGAGGTCACTGGTCTTCTCCAGGTCTTCTGTGCTCCTTCTCTTCTTGCAGAGGAGCCGAAAGCAGGTCAGCTCTGATGATCTGCCTCCACCCCCCGCCCTCCCTGCCCTGCTGCACCGTCTTTCTTCACTGTCCTCAGACTTCTCACCCAACAGCCTGTGTAGGATGCTACTACGATGAAATTCAAGACTAGAACATTTGGAACCAGCCCCTGAGGGGCACTTTTTGTCACCACTGTGTAGCCATGACTGATATCTTGGCTCTTCTATTTTGATTGTCTAGTAAGTAACCTTTTCTCTCTGCCTATTGATACAAATTGCCTGAAAAAATCTTTGCTCATCATACAGAGAGTTACTCCTAATTAATACAAGAGAACTGAAAGAGGGCTCCGTTATTTCCTGTTTTCCAAAAAAGACAGGATTCACAAATGTAATAAAATGTTTCCGTTTTAAATGTCAAAACCTTAAACATTTGCCTTCTTTCCTTATCACTAAAAAAAAGGTGTTTATGATATTTCTGTATATTTGAATATTTTTTCTACAATTACACAATTTATTAGCAAATTTCATGAACATTTTTCCATGTCATTAAATATTTTTCTATGATGTTTTAAATCACTTTATTGTATTTCACTCTATGTATATACTATAATCTATTTAATTTCTTATGGTCACATACTCATGCTGTTTCCAGTTTCTTTTTAGCAATACTATGGTGATGTACACTTCTCCCAAAAATGTAGGCTAGCACCCATTTCCTGTTTCCCCAAAAATCATCTACAGAGGGTATAATCATTTAAACAATTTTGAATTCAATTTAATAGATATAGGAAGCAACTTCCTGTTGCTTAAATTTGCATCTTTTTGATGATCTGTAGGGCTCACCATGTTTTCAAATGTTTATTGCCTATCTGTGCTTTTTTGTGAATTTCCCACTTTTAATTTTTTGGCTATCTGGGCAAGGAAAGTGAATTTTCCCCCTAATTAATTATAAGTGGTTTTAAAATTCTACTACAGATGTGGCATGTTGCAAAAAAAAATTTGTTTTTTAATCATTTGCCCTTAAATTGTATTTACAGTGTGGGTGTTTTTTTTTTTGACATATACAAAACTTAACTTTAATGTTGTCTGAACTGTTCCAGTATCCTGGAAGAAATAAAATAATGTGTAAGCCACCATCTCTATCTTGAAGACACCTACAGTCCAGTGGTGGAAATAAGATATATATATGTGTGTAAAATAAGGAATTACACTTTTTAAAGTGGAAGATTGTCCTGGAAAAGTGTGTGGCTACTGGAAGATGAGGCTGCTGCTCACTCAGAGTTTGGGAGAAGCCCCTGAGATGCTGCTGATTGACACGATCCTTCTCCCAGGTTGATAAGCGTACATTTAAATATCAGGCTGGACACAAATATAGAGTGTTTCCAGGCCGAGTGTGATTAATCGCACACACATGTGGCCGTGCACTCAGGCTGAGTTATTTTCTCTCCTCTGGGCAACAGACTGCATATTTGTGCCAGCACCTTTGATACTGTCGGTGATCTAAATCATGTTTATCTCTCGTCTGTGAAAACTTAGAAAAGCATCCCCCCAAAAATGTAGGGAGAACGAGAATGAACAGCTTTCATGATTTTCTTTTGGAAACTTTCCAATGAGATTGTGTTGTGGGTCAAAGTCAAGGACATGCCTACTTTTGTGTCTCTCTTCACACCTTTCAGAATCCTTAATGCATTTGTCAACATACTTTTAAGATTCCAAGCCAATGAGACATCACTCTGGGTGTGTGTGTGTGTGCATGTGTGTGTGTGTATGGCGGGGAGGGCACAGGGAGAGGAGACTAGGATGAAATGAGCTGGTTGCAGAAACAAGGGACAGAAACTCTGAAGAGGCAGCTCTCAAAGCTGACTCAGGCCCAGTGCATGTGGGATGGGTGAGGGCACTGTGCCAACATCTCTGGGTGGTACAGCAGAGCAGTAGGGGTTGTCCAGCGAGCCAGAGCTTTTCCAGTTCAGGTAGACTTCAGCCAGTGGGGTGCTCATAAATCTTTAACAGCCAGGTCTTTGGGGACTTCACAAAATCCTGATGTGAAGCCTTTGCTGATTTCTCTGGTGTAAATACCCCTACTGTGGTTCACTGCAAGCTACCACTGTGGAGGTCACTGAATGGGAAGCTAGAATGTGCAGTATGGGCCCTTGTGAGCCTATGTGAGCTGACAGTTTTGCTTCTGTGCCTTGCATCCATTCATTCATTCATGGCAGGGCCACAACCACTTCTTGAGGCAGGAGCCACAAAGGGAGAAGAATCCAGTGCTCCAAGGTAGTCTCCAAGCATAAACAGATAGCATGTCAGGGCTCCAGGCAAAATTTCACCCAAGAGTGGAAGGAACACTGTACACAAGAGTCTGCAGGGGTTCCAGCCCTCGTCTCTAATCTAATCTAATGCTGGTTTGAACCAGCATTATGACCCAGTGACTAATGCTCAGTGATTGATGCTATGGATGGCCTTCCTCTCCTGGTCAGACCTGGCTCAGACACAGACAAGGGGGAGCCAGCTGAAGTGACTCTCAGACCAGGGCCGGGTGGGTCAAGGACTTCAGTAAACACCCTGTGAATAAATCTGATGTCTTCATTTACCCACATACGAGGAAGAGAGTATTCCTATTATTTCAGTCTTCAGATCTTGGCAGGGGGGTTAGATTTACATCATTTCATCATCAACAAATAGTTTTAGGTGAACAAGATTTTGCTGTTGTGGAGTCTGCTTTCTTGTGGGACAGAATCACTTCAGATTAAAAGGAGGCTGGGAAAAACTAAATTGTGACAGAGTTAGGGACAGGAGAGGTGCTGCTTTAGGTAGTTGTATTCTTTGAAACAACAATGTTCGAACTGAGGCCTGAAGGATAGGAAGGGAGCAGTTATTCAAAGAGGAGCTGAAGGCAAAGGCAGAAGGTAGAGTACATGCCAAGGTCCTGAGGCAGGAGGAAGAAGGGGGAAGCTCAGCATGTTTGGGGAAAAGGTCAGGGGTGTTGGTGGAAAGAGTAAGATGTGAGATGAAGTCAGAGAGGTAGATAGGTCCCCAATCTGGTAAGGTCTTGCAGGTTGAAAAGTTGGGGGTTGAATTTTGTTCTACATGAAATGGAAAGTCATCTATATCCTTGTTATTCAAAGTGGGATCCATGGATGAGGAAAATGGCATCACCTTGGAGACCTGCCTCCACTTCCCGAATTACTGAATCAGAATCTGAATTTTAGTAAGATCCCCGGATGTACTGCCATAGTCTGCTCAGGCCACCACAATAAAATACCATAGACTGAGTGGCATAAACAGCACAAATGTATTTTCTCTCACAGTTTTGGAAGCTGAAAATCCAAGACCAAGGTGCCAGTGTGGTCACGTTCTGGTGATGGCCCTCTTCCTGGCTAGCAGATGGCTGTGTTCTCACATGTTGGGGGGTGGATGGAAAGAGGGATGAACTCTCTCTCTCTTCTTATAAGGGCACAGTTCTATTGGATCAGAACCCTAACTTTATAACCTCATTTAACCTTAATTTCCTCCTAAAGAGTGTTTCCAGATACAGTCACATTAGGGGTTAGGGCTGCAGCAAATGAATTTCGGATGGCGCACAATTCAGTCCCTGGCACGTACATGGACTGCCTTTGAGCAGCACTGATTTAATATTAATAGTTCTCAAAATTCAGCACACATGGGAATCACCTGCAGGACCTGATGAAACCCAGATTCTTGGGCCCCCAGGGATTCTTGTTTGGTTGATCTAACTCTGATCTAATAGATCCACCCAAGAATTTGCATTTCTAACAGGCTCCTTGGCTTTGCTGATACTGATTCATGGGCTACTCTCTGAGCACTGAATTAGACAACATAGTTAGGGAACCAGTCTCCCAAGAACCTAAGATACAGTCAAATAACCCAAACTAAATCTTAAAAAAAAAAAAAAATTCAGCAGTTCTGAAGATTTTTCAGATTTCAGTGCTTTAGAGAATTTTTAAACATCATTTGTTTTGAAAATTAATACATACATTTAAATCTTTTTCTTTTAACATTGTTGGTATTCTGGCTACAGGGAGTTTCCCTTATACTTTCCTTTGATAACCTGGAAGTGTTTTCCAAGCATTTTGTTAACCCTCAAATCTACTCCAGGGAGAATTTTAAGTAGAAAATTAAATGTGGAGAACAGCAAACTTGAGATACAGAGATGTCAGTGCCCTGTAGGAATCAGTGGAGCAGAAAGCAGGAAGAGAGCTTTGCTAAACAGAAGTGTGTCCACATAAGGAAATATGAGGGGAGTGAGTTAAGCTCCAAGCAGTGTTTGAATCAGGCAATGAACTTTGCACATCTGTTACTGCATCGACGTGCAGTTTCCCTTTTAATATTAAGAGTCTGCAAAATTCAACTGATTCTTGGATCACAGGTTTCTGAAACTATGATAATCAATCCTAATGAGGGTGCTTATATATCAGTTGTGATTCCTCCTGGTAATTTGCAGCAGTTAAATTAATTTAGGACAGTTCTCTAAACCCAGAAAGTTGTGAAGTTTAGCAGCAATGCAAATAATGAATTATAAAAGCTGTATTGTTTCCATCATCCCACCATTTTACCTAATTATTTCTGGTATAAACCCCAGTGGAAACAATGCATATCTTGTTATGAAACTCCAACCAGAAACATTGGACCTCAGACAAGAAGGAAACTTTGGCAAAGATTCCAGTATAAAACTGTGGCATGTATATTCCCACATACATAAAATGAAGAATTAATATAAAATATCATGCCAAGAGCACACTACTTAATATTTGTTCATTTTCTTGTAGAACTAAACTTGTTTTGAGGATAACTGATTTTTCCCCCTATGATTGAGAAAGGCTTTTTCAATAACTGGAAGATACAACTCATTTCAAAATATATCATTTCAAATTTCACCTAGAGAAATGTTTAAGAGCAAAGACAATGTATTCACAGTCAGTAAAGATGATTCCTTCACATAAATATGATTATGATGATGTTATTAACTAGTTCATTTTAACGAGCTCTGTATTCCCAGAGTGAGACTTCAGTCTTGAAGGTGATCAGGAGAAATGGTGCTGTAAATGTCACACAGAGGTTTTCCTTATGGGACAGATTTTCTTTTTCTTATTATTAAACTTTTTATTTAGAGATAATTGTAGATGCACATGCAGTTGTGAGCAATAATAGAGAGCGATCCCAGTCCCACATATGCTGTACCCAGTCCCTCTCAATGTTAACATGTTGCAAAGCTATATGGTGCAATATCACAACCATGATATTGGCTCTCAGCATAATTTTATGGTGACTTATCTAGTGTGTTTTGTGTATCAATAGTTCATTCCTTTTTTATTGCTGAGTAATGTTCCTTGGAATGAATGTACCATAGTTTGTTTATCCGTTCATCTGCTGAAGGTCATCTAGATTGTTTCTAGTTTGGGGCCATCATGAATAAAGTTGCTATAAACACTTGTGTATAGATTTTTGTGTACACACAGATCTTCATTTCCTGGGATAAATGCCCAGGAGTACAGTTGCTGGGTCACATGATAGTCCCATGTCCAGAGTTTCAAGAAACTACAACAATGTTTTTCAGAGTGGCTGGACCATTTCATATATCCAACAGCAATACATGAGTGGTCCAATTTCCCTGCATCCTTGCCAGCATTCAGTGTTGTTGCTGTTTTTATTTGAGCCATTACCCTCTGGTGGAAGGATAGTGATATCTCCTTTCAATTTGCATTTCTTTAGCAGCTGCTGATGTGAAATCTTTTCATAGACCTATTTGCTGTCTGTGTATCTTCTTCACTGAATGTCTGTGTATGTGTTTTTGCAACATTCTAATTGGGTTGTTTGCTGCTTCTCTGTTGAGGCTTAAAAGTTTTTGTGTACTCTAAATCCTCGTCTTTTGTCTGATAGATGGTTTGAAAATACTTTCTCCTATGCTGTAGCTTGTCTTTTCATCTTCCTAACAGTTTTTTTTTGCAGAGCAGAAGTTTTTAGTTTGGATGAAGTGCAGTTTATCAGCATTTTATTTTGTGAATCATTCATTTGCTGTCGAATCCAAGAACTCTTTGTCTCGCTCTAGACCCTGACCATTTTTTTCCTGTGGTTTTTTTCCTGAAAGTTTTACAGATTTGCATTTAAGTACATGTTGAGTTGATTTTCGTAAAAAAATATTAGACTTAGATTTGAGGTTAATTTTTCCCCTATGGATGTCCTATTGATTCAGCATCATTTGTTGAAAAGTTTATTCTTCCTCCATTGACTTGCTTTTGCACTTTTATCAGAATCAATTGGGAATATTTATGGCGATCTGTTTCTGGGCTCTCTATTTTGTTCTGTTCACCTATGTGTCTGCCCCTCTGCCAGTAACACACAGTCCTGATTACTGCAGTAAGTCTTGAAATTGGGTAGACTGATTCCTCCTACTTTTATCTTCTTTTTAAAACCATTTTGCCTATTCTATTTTCTTTGCCTTCTCATATAAATTTTAGGATAATTTTGTCTGTATCTACAAAAAAGTCTTGCTGAGATTTTGATTAAAATGACATTAAACTGTATATCAATTTGGGGAGGATTGGCAACTTTACTAGGTTGAGACTTCCAAGCCACAGACATGGAATATCTCTCCATTTATTTAGATCTTAATAGATTTCTTTCATCAGCATTGTGTGGTGTTCAGCATACAAAGTCTTATACAAGTGTTGGTTAGATTTACATCTAAGTAATTTTTTGAGCAATTGTAAATAGTATTATCTTTTTAATTTCTGTGTCCATATGTTCATTGCTAGTTTATAGAAGTGCAATTTTTCATGTCTTTCTTGTATCCTGTACTTTGCTGATCTCATCTGTTAGTTCCAGATTTTTTTTTTTTTTGTAGATTCTTTGGGATTTTCTATCAGATAATCATGTGATCTGCAAATAGGGGTAGTCTTACTTTTTTCCTTTCCAATCTGTATACCTTTTATTTCTTTTTCTTGTCTTATTGTTATGGCTAGAGGGATGTTAGTTTTGACTGGATTCACAACTTTGGGACATTGAAGGGCGGGATGACTCATCCATGAGGGTTGTCCATTTATTCACATACCTTTTACCAACAGTGAAAAACATGTATTGATAAGAGGGACACATAAACAAGGTTCGCTGAGCACATTTCTGTCTTTCTGTCAGATTTTCCATTTCTGGAAAAATAGTGCTAATGGGTAACTCTATTGTTGAAAAGTGGAGTAAGTTGGGGTGGTCACCACTCAAGTTTGTGTCCAAGTACAGAGATACAGCTGACAAGTTTGCAGAGATAAAATTCTAGAGAGACAGATGCATAGGAAAATAGAGAATAGATAGTCAGAGAAAAGGAATAATAGACATTCATCATCAATACACATTAAGAATAGACCCATGCATCAATCTTCTGTGAAAATTAGAAATGACCATATCATGTTCCATCCCCTTTCTAGGAATATACTGACACCATTTAGAGTCTACCAATTTCTCAGCACAAGTGGTTGCTCCCCTGTCCGCTGACCCTGATTATGCTAACTCAGAGGAAACAGGTTCTGGACTATAAATCTGACTCTAAAATGGACTGCTTTGGGCACATAGTGGGAGGTATTTATATATGTGTATGTATATATTATTTCTTTATCTATGTTGTGTACTTTTTAAGAGCAACTGCCTTTCGGTTCTTTCTGGTGTGATACTTTGCACTACTAAGTGCCAGTGAATGTTTCGATTGATGTTAATTGGAATAGAAGTGGAGACAAAGATGAGAATTTAAGGAAAAAGTGCTCAGCTCCATCCTTTATAAAATGTAATATTGAAGAAATGTGATGTGTTGGATTCATAATGGTGCTTACATTGTGCCCCTGTGGGGACTGTGCTCTAGAATGCTCCCATAAAGCAGTGTAAAAGTACCACCTCTGCTTCCTTTCATAGGATGGACATTGTATATTTGCAAGCTGGTATAAGTGCCAAGTATGGGATGGATTTAAATGTAGTGATCATATCTCCAGTAGTCAAAGAGAAACTGGGGAAGGCAAGATGGATTTTATAGCAAATGATTACAGGAAAATGTTACCTGAATCTTTTCAGGTTATCATTTTACTATGCAATGCTTCATTAGCTAATTGTTATTGAGACAATGGAGTCGGTTCCAAAACAGTCAATTACTTGGTCCAATTTGGGTAATAAAAACATTCTATGAATTGAAATATGGTTTACTTTGAAAGGAAATTGTGCCTCCCTGGAGGCTGTTAAATGGTTTGGGGGAAAATGGTTCTATTATTCGCCTCTTTGTTGCAACATTATATGTTGGAAAAATACACTTAATTACATTTGGTTGGCTCTAAAGACTTTCTGGTGCAAACTGCTAAAATACTAACAAAGAAACACTTGCATGTGAGAGTTATAGAGAGGAGGAACCTGGGTCCCAGGCAGCAGGCAGGATGTGCCCACTGGGAACCCAGAGCTGAGAGCCTCCATCTCTTGACTTTGAATCTGGTTGGCCTCTCAGTGCTTTATATGGTAAACACTACAAATAACCAGTGAGTCATAAGGGTGCCTCTTACACTTCAGGTAACATAGCCTGTTAGAATGCAAAAGTGCTGGGACCATTGGGAATTTCTCAATTGTAAACTGCTATTTTTTTAAAAAATTAATTTGACTCCTGTTTTTTAGTAGCAAAAATACATGTTCTAATTCAACAGTTAGACTAGACGACCATAACATTTATGTTCCACTTTATAAAGCTTTTTGATTGCTTTTAGGAAGGCCTGCAAGTGTATCATTGTCGTAGAACAATGTGTTCGGAGGCCTCAAGTTCTTGAAAGGTTTCCTTTGCTACTATTGTCTTCTCCACCATGCATTTAAGACATTCTCTCTCTGAACACCACTGTCACTCACCAAGCAGCTTAGGAGAGGCTTTTCTTAGGACTTAAAGATGGTGAATGTGGTGGCCTAATTCCTTTTGGTTTTTAGAACAGATTAAATAATTCTATCTCTCTTCATTTAATTTGCTGTTCCCTTTAACCCCTACAGTAGAAAGTGTGGTGCACGTGCCCACGGACACACACGAGCACTCACACGTGCACGCCCGAGCCCCATTTTGACACTGGACCTGAGTCTCAGTCTGCTGTTCTTTGGGACCTGACGATTTGCACAGGAAGGATCTGGCCTGTGCCCCTTCTCTGCCTGTTCCATCTGCAGGTGCCCAGGGCCATAGGTATCACAGGGGACCTGTTTATTTGAGGGGTCAGAAGAGCTTGTCTAGACATGGAGGACGTTGTCCAAGCCTCTGTTCTCAGCAGCAGTGCCGCCCCGGGCTTCCCTGCTCAGTGATGTGCCCCTCTGCCACGTTCCAGCCTGAAGCGCTAATTAGTGCTGGAACTTCCAACCTGCCTTTGTGAGGTATCATAAGTTCATATGACTTTAGAGCATCTCTCTGAAAGAATAGAAGCAGTTTCAAACATCCACGATGTGTGGCTTTTGTTTTCATTTTTCACTGTAAGTCATTCTTTAGTTTCCTTACAGTGGGAGAAAACAAGGTTGCTTTGAGGCTGTTTGGTGATTAGAAAGCTGACTGGGGAGTTGTCTAAAGGAACCTGTCCCAGTGGTTCCTGTGATTAGAGGTGAAGTTAAGCCCTAAATCTTAATTCCCTGGTCTGTGCTGGTAACATTCACACCTGCCTGGGAGGCCTGGGCTGCTGTTCACCTCCAGGCAGAGCTGTTCAAGCACAGCTTCCGGGTGATCCAGGGGAGCGAGCCATTACCTGTGAGCTGTGGGACTCAGGCAAATTCCTCAACTGATCTGAGCCTGTTTCATTATCTGTAAAAAGAGGCTAAAAAGAGTTTCTGGCTTATAGGGCAGACTTTTGTCCCTAGAAGGCCTCAACTCAAGTTAGCTGAGTTCTGCTCAAGGAGAACTTGGCAAGAGGATGGGCTGTTTGCTGTTCACAGAGCAGGTGGTGAGTGGAAAGATCAGGGCTTGGCTTCCAGTCTTGATTCTGCACCAACAAAATGTGTGATCTCGGGCAAAGTACTTATCCTCTCTGAATCTGGGTTCCTCATTGGTAAACTGAGGTACTACTGACCTTGAGGGCCTGTTGGGAGGATTGAAAGCCTGTAGTGTGCTCAGCCATGTCTGGAATTTAGTGAAAGTCCAAGAGTGGGAGTCCCCTGCTCTTGCTTTAGAGTGGCTGTACGTGTTCTACCCTCAGGTAGCCCTTAATCGAAAAGTGGACCTGGCTGAAGAATTCAAAGTGTTATTTTATTAACCCCTGCTTCCCAGAAAGCATATCAGCTGCAGCAAGGTTAGTCTAGTGCCATCTGCTGAAGGAGCCATTGTGCCCTCAGCTGAGCCAGCTCTAGACCACTTTCTGCTCTGCAGATACTCATTCCGGACCCTAACCCCTAACTCTCCCGCTATCAACAGACATCCCAATAGGTGGCTTCCCATCTCCTCCTCTGCTTTCTCCTACACCGCTGTCAGTTAGACCTGTGGTGCCATGGGAAGAAACGGAATCTCATACCTGTGTTCGATGCTTTCACTTCCATTTCAGTGATGTATTTTTTTGTCCAGTAGGTGCTGTAGAGGTGTTGGTGGGGGTCCCTGAACTTGATACAGACACACAAGTGAACCCACTCAGCCTAGAAATATTTCTGACTTTTTGCAGTAATGTTCTTGGCTAAGCCTTTTTGACTTCTGCCTATATTCTTACTCAGACCTTACAGTAGAGGGAATTTGGGGAAGGAGGGTGGTGAGCAGAGAGAATGATTGCTTTCATTAAGAAGGAGAAAGAGAAGAGGGAGAAAGAGAGAGGGATGGAGGAAGGAAGGAAGGAAAAAAGAAAGAATTTCAAGAAACATATGGGGATTCAAGTTTCCCAAGTCAGAATTCATGTTCAGAAGCCAGAAGGTTGGATTAACTCCAATCTGTCTAAATACAGGGCTGTCCCTGCATCTATACAGAGACCACATTTTGTAAGGAATCTTCACCTCCCCTTCACCTACTTTTTCAGCCTCTCAAAGGCACACTTTCCCTCTCTAGCACTAGAAAGAAGATGCTATATCCTCTCGAGTGAGATTTCTTAGAGAGAAGCATTTAAAAACTTGGCAGACATTCATGTGAAAACGAAGAGCTCTATTTGGGCAAAGCTATTGAGTGAAAAGATAATGAAACTTGGGAAATCTGGTTCCGCTTAAAATGTGCGATTCATTCACAGCCAGAGCCCAAGTTCTTTCTTTAAGTGAAAACAAAACAGTAATTTGCCAAAATAATGGCATTTCTCCCCATGTGCGTCAGATGGCAAAGCATCCCACAGGGCTCTCCCGGCTCTGCTGGGACATTTTCGTTCCTACTTAGCCTCTGAGTGGTTCACTGCTGAGGTTTCAGTTGCCCTGCTTGTCAGGAAGCGAGGAGGCCTCTGGGCAAAAGATGCAGTCATGTAGTGTGGTTTCCTATGTGGGGTGACTCAGGTGACACACTGATGATTTAACTCAGAAAATGTGTTACTGTGAATGCACTTCACCATTCAGCCCCAGTCTCCTTGCAGTCTTAATAATGGCTAAGATTTATGAAATGTTTGGAGTGTTTGTTTTGTCCTGGGCTCTGCTCTTGGTGCTTTCTGTGGGTTAGTGCCTGCTAATACTCATGGATGCCACAGGATTTTGGTCTGTTTTTGTTTGCAGAGCTATCCCCAGGACCTGGAACAGAGCCAGGCAGGCAGTTGGGGCTCAAGACATTTGATCATGAATAAAAATCACTCATTGCAGCCCTGTGAGGAAGGTAGTTTACAAATGGGGAAACTGGAGTCTGAGAAGTTAAGTGGCTGTCCCAGGGTCATGTGATAAGGAAGTGGCGTTGCTGGTGGGGGGGTGGGACCTGGCTGTTGGAGACAGAGCCCGTGGTCTCCACCACTGTGAGCTGCAGTCTCACTTCCCTTTCAACCTGCTCCCAGAACCTCATGACCCAGAAAGGCTGGTTCCTGCATAACAGCACCACATGCTGGCATGTTCCTGCCTTGAGCCCCACTGGTTTCCTCCAGCTGTTCCTACCATCCCCCGACTGCTTTCTCAACCCTCTGTCCTGCTGGTACCTGTTAATTCATCTTTTAATGCCCAGTGAAGGCCTCACTTTTCCCCAAGCTCAGACTGCCCTCGCCCTCAGGGATTGCAACCTACCTTCTGTGCTGTGTCCCATGCCTCCAACACTAACCAAGGTGAGTCTTGGTTACCTTTTTTTTTCTTTTTTTTTTTTACTCTGTTTTTCTTTGTGTATCTTTTTGTTTAACTTAAATTTTTTTAATTTTCATTTTTTAAATTGAAGTACAGTTACAATGTGTCAATTTCTGGTGTACAGCACAATGTCCCAGTCATGCACATACATATATATATTCATGTGTATATCTCTTATATTGAGGAAGATTTTGTCCCTCCAATTAGGTCACAAGCTCCTAAGGGGAAGTGACAATCTTGATGCTTAGCATTGGCCTTGATTAATTAATTACTGTTCTCTCCCCCAATACCTTTCCTCCATTCTGTGCCATTTTCTTCCTTGTGGTAAAGAAAGATCGTATTGAAAGGGGCTGAGAATTAAGTAAAGGCTAAATAAAATTAAAGAGATTTAGTGTAGGAGAGATAATTAAGCACAGGGGTTAAGAATGTGGTCTCTGCCCTCAGTTTGCCCTGGTTTGAATCCCAGTGGCACTGTATTAGTCATATTTGCTGTGTAACAAATTAGCCCAAGACTTAGTGCTGCAAGGTCACAATCAACATTATCATTTTACCAGGGTCTCTCGTATATCAATTAGGGCTACAGCCAACTGAAGTTTTGACTGGGGCGGGTAGACCTGCTTCCAGGGGTGGCTCCTTCCCAAGCTGGTGTTGATAAGACATCTGAATTCCTTGCTGTGTGGACCTCTCCACTGCAGTCCCACCACAATCTACTGGTCACATGGACAAAACCCAATACAGTGTGTGATGGGACCACATAGGGCATAGACACCAAGAGGCGAGGATCATTGGGAACCATCTTGGAGGCTGGCTTCCACATCCACCATTTATGGTTGTGTCAGTTTGGACAATTTACTTAACAACTTGAAGCCCAATTCCCCCATCTGTAAAATGAGACTAATTTTTGACACTACATCACATTATTAAACTGTCACAAGAATCAAATGAGTAAATACAGGTAAGGCACTTAAGTCACAATTCAAACATTAACTATTACTATTTGAAAATGCAAACCAATCTCAGCAAGGCAGAGGGGCCTGACCTGGGGAGACTTTCTTTCTGCCCCTTACCTGCAGCTCTAAGTGTGTGTGTGAGGAAGGTAGTGGTGGGATGAGTGCTTTTTCAGCATAAGAGTACTTTCCAAAGAGGATCCTTCTGTGTAAGAAGAGGCTTTTGTAAAGTTGCAGATGTCCTTTCCTCTTTCTGCTCAGTTTTCCTGCCAGCCAGTATATCAGTCAGAGAAGGTTTGTGTCAGGGACAAGGCATCTCAGGTCTGTCTGACACCTATACTAGATGAAAGGCGGTCAGATGAACTTCCCAGAAAAATGAGTGAAATGTCACTTTCTCCAATGGGGGCCATTTACTAAGGATCCATTGGAGGATAAATGGTCAAGACGGAAAGATGCGTAGAGTAGAAAAGATACCCATTCATGGATGAAATACTTTTTGAGCATCTGCCACATGCCAGGCACTATGTTAAATCTGGGTATATAGGTAGACCTCACAGACATTGTAAGTTTGGTTCCAGACCACCACAATAAAGTGAAAATTGCAGTAAATGACTGAATATTATTTCATTCCATATATATGGAATGTATGTATGTGTATATATATATACACATACATACATATATACATATATATATACACACACACACACATATATATATACACATATACACATATACATATACATATACACACACACACACACACACAAACACACACACTACATCTTTTTTATCCATTCATCTATCAATGGTTGCTAAGGAAGTACAGTCTTGATATGAGGTCATCCAGGTTGTTGGGATCAGACCTTGCAGAACCCTGAAGGTGCAGTGTTAGTATTTTATGGTAAGGCCAACAATAAGCTAAAGAAATGTTTAATCAAGAGAGTATCACAATCAGACTGAGTTTCCGAAAAAGCATCGGTCATTTATGGAGAAGAGATTAGAATAATAAGGGTAGGAAGGGGACTAGGGCAGAGCTAGAGACAAAGCAAAATTCAAGACATTTGGGAGGAAAAGTGGACCTACTAAGTGATGCTTTGGATTTGGGACATAGAGAGAGTGTTTCAAAAATGCCTCTGAAGTTTCTGTTTACAGAATGGCTTCATTTAGAGAGATAGGAGGCACTGAAAGGGTACTTGCTTTAGGGGAAGACACATGAGTTTGATTTTACACACGTTGAGTTTAAAGTATCTTGGAGAGATGTAAGTAGATTTATCAAGTAGGCAGCTAGGTTTGTAGGACTGAAGTTCAAAGTAGAGGCCTGGGCTTGAGATGAGTTTGTGAGTCATTTGTGGATGCTGTGTTTGATGGATGCAGGGGAGAGGCTGTCTGGAGGGAGACATGCTGTCACGTGTAGCTTCAGGGGTTCCACCGTTGGAATTGGAGTGGGTAGGTGTAAAGTTCATCCAGTGCTAATAACTAGGAAAAACTCAGACTCACAGCTAAGAGGTTTTAATAATAAATATTATTAAATATTTACTACTTTTTAAGAGGTAGAAATTTGCATGAAGCTATAACCCCCAAGTGGAGCTGTAGGGAATGCCACACTTCAAAAATGTGGCAGAGGAAGGGGCAATACAGAGTGGCCGAGTGGCAGGAAGCAACCAGATAAGGGAGGGAGCATTCAGTCTCAGCCAGAAGAAACCCAAGAGGGCTGTCTACAATGCTGGGAGTGTCAGGAGGTATTTTTAGTGTGATAGGCTTTGAACAAATCATGGTAAGCAATAATCTTTGCTGAGCCCCTCCTAGGAAAGGAATGCTGGGTACACAGTTAGCCAGGAGACTGTGAGGACCTGGGTGGGGTGAAGCCTAGAGAGGACAAGGAGAGAGCAACCCAAAGTCATCCATGAGAGCGTTCTCCAGGAACTGAACCGAACCACAAGGATTTTAAGCACAGCCCAAGCAAAGCGAAGCCTGAGTTTTCCTTTGGTCCCCTGACATGTCCACCCAGAGGAAGGAGAGGGAGCATGGATGGTGGGAATTTGAAATGTCACTGCCACAGTCAGGAGAGCTGGGTTAGATCTGGGGTTCTTTGCATGCTGGTTGCTGGTCAGGTACTGACAGAGCCCAATATTCGTGTCATCTGTGAGCCTGTCATGATTACACCTCTGCAAGTCACACACCCTGTGACTGAAACACGGTCTCAGTCCTGCTGAGAAGGGAAGCTCCATAAAAAAGACTGGCAGGACCCCCAGGCAGGGCCACTACTCTCCTGCCAGCACCATCCGGTTCCCTGGCCCAGAGGCTCTATCTCACTTTTTGCCTCTGAAACAGCTTACTTCTAGGAAAGTGGAACTTACCCCTAAAATTCTATTGGCTCCCTGAGCTCCCTCCTGATGGATTCTTTCTTTCAGTCCTGAGTGGCCCATTTCCCTCACTCCTGACTGGTCCATTTGTAGTACTTCATTTGCTCACTTCTGGAGCTCACTTCTGATTGGTTATTTGTCTCCCTCCTGATTGGTCCATTTCTACAAAGCTTGTTCCTAATTAGTCAACTTTTGTTATACCTTATTTGTATATGATGTTGCAAAGTGTAAACCGGCAGCCTATAAAAGCCTGTGTGAACTTACAAATGGGGTCCAGAGCTTGGAGTGTTAACTCCTTTGGGCCTGCTGGCGTAATAAACCTGAGTTCTCCAACTCTCCAAGTTTCTCACCGGGATCCAGATTGCTGTCACAACTGAGCTGTAAGACGTTTTTCTGCAACACTGGTTACACACCTGACAGCGGCTGTGGCCGTCTCGGCAGAATTCATGTTCTGGGGAGAGTGGTACAGAAGACAATGACTTGTTGCTCACTCAGGGAACAGGTGATTAACCACATCCAAATCTGGTTGCTTCTTTGTAGAAACCCACATGTACAGAGACACAGACATGCACACTCACCATCAAAGAGTTCCTTGCTTTTGCAGTAGGTGTGTTCTCGAAAGGTGGTGTGTTCATCAAATTTTTGTCATCCAAGTGATAATAATTTTCATATTTTTTTGACTTTACATTCTCATTTCAGAGATGATTTAGCCTGTTTTCTTTTCAAATGATGATATTTCTTAACATTTTGGGCTGAAAGTTACTTTTTTCCTTTCTCCTTCCCCACCCCAGTTTTTTTTTTTTTTTTTTGTCAAGAGTTTAATGGTCTAAAAACACTTAAAGCCATTAGGAAGTTGCCACAGGAGAAGATCCCTTTCACCACATTATTAATTCATGGCTCTGTGAGGGCCCTGAGGTCCAGCTGGTGTTAGAGGACAACATTCTAGAGGTAGGCACGTGAGCAGACTTCAGGGCCCAGGGAAGTTCACGTCGCAGAGTAGGAATGTGACTTCTCTTCTGCTTTGATGCCTTTATCTGAAAATTTTCTTTCTAGGCCCAGACTTACGCTGGAATTTATAAAAGGAAATTCTCAAAGACACACACACCCTATATTATAGTCACAAACATTGGAAGAGTGTCAAAGGGAAGTAGAGGAGTCAGGAAGTAGCAAAGTTAAAATTGCAACTTGAGCCCTAATTCGCCATTTCATGGCTTGGCAACATAGTGGGTGCAACAATAAAACATGGAGGGGCCTTCCAACCATGCGTGGGGGTGGGGGCTACAAATTATGAGTTAGTTCCTTTTCCTTTGTACCCAGAATGGAAAACTGGCCCCAGCTTAAAGGCAGTCACCACAGGAGGTGAACTTAAGACAGTTTTAGCTTGGACCCAACATACATGCATATAGAAATTGCATTTTTCTCCAGTGAATTTTCTGAGCATTTTAAACATAATTAAGGAAGCAGGATTCAAAGACCAGAGAAATATCTGTATAAGTTGTTTTTTTTTTTTTTAAATGGCAAGGAATATGAGGACATCAGAGTTGGGGTTTCTTTTCACAGGTTGTGTTTGGGGCTCCTTCTCTGTACAACTGCTGCCAAATGAAAGAACTGTCTTGTGTAACCACATTGCAAGCAGAAGTGGAATAAAAAATTATTTATACAGGGACTTTACTGTGATGAGGCCCTTTGGATACTGTCCATCAGTTGCCTGAAGAGAGTCTCAAACTCTAGTTCTGGGTGTTTTCCGTCCAGTCACTTTGGGGCAGGTTAAAGATGGTGGGACATGCATAGACATTTCTAATGAAGGATGGAGTCTGTTTCCTCCCCTTGAACCTGGGCAGGCTCGTGATGACTCCATCAGATAGAGTACAGGAGATGCCAGTTTTCAGGTCCAGGTCTTAAAGGCCTGGCAGCTTTCACTCTGTTTCTTGCAGCCCTGAGCTGTCATATCAGAAGTCCAAGTATTGTGAGACAGACTAGATGAAGAGGCTTGGGCTCCAGGCAGAGGAGGGGAGCTGAGCCCAGCTAAGCCCAGCCTTCCTCAATTTCCTACTAAAATATCAAGCACAAGTGTGCAGCCATCTTGGACCCTCCAAGCCAGCCCTGCTGCCACCAAAAACCACCTATCGTCCCCCGTCAATGCCACATGAAACAGAACAAATGCCTAGTTGAGCTCTGCTGAAAGTCTGACCCAGAGATCGTGAGGATAAATACAGTGATTTTTGTCAAGAAGCAAGCCTCTGATAAGAATCTTTGAACCATCAAAAAAAAAAAAAAAAAAAAAAAAAAAAAAAAAAAAAAAGAAAGAAAAAAAGAAAAGTTTTCCTGTTTCAGGAATGTCTGTCCAAGACACATGACTCATTTATAGCCACCTGCAGATTACCATCTATAGCACAAATTCCAGGCAGCACTGGGGCATCTAAATTTGATTAGGCAGACAAAAAAATTCCTATATTAAATTCTTATCTGTTTTTGTAAACTTTCTCATAGACTCCTTGAGAACAGATGTCATTCATTCTTCTTGACCTTTGCTCTCCTGATTAGAATCACATTCCCTGCCAGAAAGTGCAGTAGATTAGAACAAGTCATCATTTTTAATAGGCTATTTCAGGAGCAATCTACTAGATTTGTAGAACCTCCTTCCAGAACAGCAAGGGCAATTTTATTGAGGAAATATAAGAATGAAGCTCTTCTACCCCTTCAAGAACTTAAAGGTATTGGATGGCTAAAGTTACAAATTGATTTGCTATACATCAAACTTGGAGATATTCCTCCTCTGTTTAAAATAAATCAAGAACTTCACTCAGGTTTTGCTCTGTGAATGGTGTGCTCTCTACAGATGGACAAACACTTGTTTCTCTAAAATGGTCTGATAGTGGAATGTTCTGGTTATTCACATATCCAGATATTTTATTTCATTAGGAATTCCTACCCATACCATAGAGCATTTACCAATTTCCAAAAATTTCAAGTAAATGAAAGACTTTAGAAATTCCACTGGAAATGATTTTTGTTCCTCATCTTATGATTCAGAAGGCTCTCAAATTTCCACAGTGCTCAAGAGTGCTCATAGGTCCTGCACGGTGTAGAAGAAGAAAGTGGAAGAAACTGGGAATCTACTGTTAAGTCTGTTTCAACGTTGGATTCCAGAGTTACTGTGTAGAATTTATCCTTCAGAGCATGTTGTTTATTTATCATTTCTCTTTTGTTTTTATAAAAGTAGAGCTCAGAAAAAAGTCCACCTGTTCATTTGAACTTTCTTGGTGTTCTCACTGGGTGTAAAGGAACATTTCCTCTACATAAATAGGTACCCATCCCTGGAAATAAAGTTTTCGGCTAAGCTCCTGGCAGTGGCAGGATGTATTCTTATGGGAGCCTTGCAGGAACAGTTTAAAAACTCCTTGGCAGGAGTAAATGTGCTCCCAGGAAAGCAAGCACAGAAGCCTAGGGCAGCGGGGCGTGGGGCAGTGAATCCTGGGCGCTTCGTTGCTGTGCTTTCCCACACATCCCTGGTTTGCTGACATCTGATCCCAGACTTCCGACAGCGGCTCTCAGAGGTCTCTCTGGTGCACCTATTTGGCTCAGATTGAAGAGTCACAGTTCAGGACTGTGTTATCATCACCTTTCCTTTATGATCACATGTGGAAATAGAGGCGAAGGCGTAAGGAGGGCAGAAGTGGCTGTGCTCCTTTGCAGGACACAGCCTCTCCAGCCAGGGGGAACCAGGAAGCAGAGCCACAGAGGCAACAACGTCTGATTTGAACAACACCCAGTTTAAAAATCAACACCCGGGGTAAGGGGGAGAGTGCAGCTCAGTGGTAGAGCACATGCTTGGCATGCACAAGGTCCTGAGTTCAATCCCCAGTACTTCCATTAAAGAATTAAATTAAACCTAATTCCATACCCCAACAAAAAGATTAAACAGTTAAAAAAAACCAATCAACATCAGTTACCGTAGGGATGGATGTCTAGGGCTTAGTGTGGAGGGGATGACTCTTGCTCCCTCCAGCCCTGACCAGAGACATCTGTGCTGCCATGGAAACACCCGAAGGGCCTTGGCCCTGCCGTGAGAGGAATCTCATAGCACCTTAAGCAACCTCGGAGGCTAGCCCTTGGCGGGTCATTTCCCCACAAGTGTCTGTGTTCACACATGCTAACACTTCCCAGCCAATTCCAGAAGATCTATGGTTTTCATCATGCTCTGGAAGCCACACCTGCCCATGCTGGACCCTGTATATCACTGAGAATGAGGATAACGTGACCAAATGGCACAAAGGCCAGAAGGAGGGAACATAGACAGAGGATGTCTGTTACTTTCATAAGCCCACCAGGTGACCCTTGAGAGGACGAAGTTTATAAGCCATGAGTGAACTTGAAATTCTAGCTGACCAGACTTTGAGAAAGTTCCCATCTGTTTTGTGTTTAAAATGGGCTTTTCATTTGTGGAGGAGGTTCAAATCAGGGATTATGTTAATACTTGGGATGGAAGCATTCCCAAAGGTAAGATTATTCAGTTGGGATTCCTCAGAGAATGTATGGAAGTTTGATACCTAGTCCAGAATCTATTTCTCCAGAGAATGGGCATAATCCTGCCTGGTCCTGCTTTTGGCCCATGACTTCCTAGACAGCTGAATAAGGACAAGACAGGTGGGGATAAGGGGCAGGGACAGAGCAGGGAAGGGGCATGGAGACAGGGAGGTAGGTTGAGGAGAGAGAGCAGTTAGGGAGGAAAGCATTTCAGTAGATCAGGGTGCATCTCAACACTGGTGTGGTGCTAAGAAACTCCTCCATTGCCCATAGGTGACAGCCTCAGAGTGACCTCTCTTATGTAAAATCACCACAGCACCGTGAAGGGTTCTGATCATTTATTAAGGAGTGGTGAGGCTATCTTTCCATCACTTGCATTTCTCCTCTAATCTCCCTGGTCCCTATTCCAATGAAGGATCCCATGTTCAGAATCAGAAAAATAAAACATACCTAAAATAATGTGGAGAAGCCATGTTCATCACTGTCATTAGAGAGTGTTTGTAGGCTGGAAGGCTTGAAGGTAGCCTTTTTGTAGTCAGAGAAAAGCATCTTTAAGATGGAGATCTCTATAAAGGGTGTGGGTCACCAGCTGGGTTCCATCTCCACCAAAGAAGATACAGCAAGAGGAAGTGGGCTGAAACAGCAACGCAAAGGATATGTGTTAAGTGTAATATAAATAGCAAAGCAAAGCCAGTGCAGAGGGGGAAGAATCTGACAGTTCACCCAGGCCCCAGGGCAGGGAGCCCAGGAATTTTTTTTTAAAGTTTATCCTGAAAAAACCTCTGTCTCTTAAAATGACAATAATATCATATTGATACCCCGAGCAGTATTGTTCTGCCCACTTCTGACAGTTTGGACCTCTGGGTCATCATTCCATTCTGTCCTAGAGCCCAAGTCACACCATTTGCCTCTGGAGATAGATACAAGAGAAGGCACAAGGCCTGGGGGTGTAGGTGGTGGGGAGCAGTCTTGGTGGAGATGGTGGAGTTGGCAGTGGTGGGCATGGGGCACTGACGGAGGGAAGGCCTTTGGTCTGTGAAGCTAGTTAGAGACATGGTAACTCACCAGACTTGAATAACTTTATCTTCTTTTCCCCAATCTCATTTCAAAGGATTGTAATTTTGAATATGAGAATGATTAAAGCATATTTAGGAACCCTTCCAAACCTCAGATACAAAGAGAGTCAGTTAAAAGAAGGTGCATCATTTGGACAAAAGATACGGGGAGAATTTCAGGGCTGGCTTCAAGCTGACATCACTTCCTTTCATCCATGCCTCAGAGGTGTGTGTGTGTGTGTGTGTGTGTGTGTGTGTGTGTTAAGGGAAAGTATTTGCAAAACTGATTGCTACTTTCACAAGAGTCATCTTGGTTAATTTCATGATATAAATGAGACATTTAGCATGTGTCTGACCATTTAATCTCCACTCCTGTCTTGATAAGAATTTAAGGCTTATCGCCAAATGTGAATGTCTTTTGCGAGGAGCTAAATGACTGAGGTGGAGTCTCAACATGGTTACACCATTTCCCCCTTCTAGAGTTCTCTGAAGCTTTCCCCTGTAATAAAGAAGAAATGAAATCTCAGACATCAGAACGCTCAGCCTTTATTTCATTTTGTCACCTGAAAGAGAACTTGGAACACCTTGTTAAACTCAGTTCTTCACGACGGTGACATTATGGATTGAGAAAATAACAAGAAGATGTTCGATTTTTCAGAGTATAATTGCCCTTGCTGACAGAAGTCAAATTTATAGCACAAGGGAAGTCTGGTTTTAATTCCCGCCATCTTCCTGGGATTGTGGGTGGCTTAGTTAATAAAGCTGATCTCCCACTTCTGGAATTGGATGGTGCTCCCAAGCTGAGACATGTCTGCATTTAATTTGGATATACTTGTGTACTCTGTTCTGTGCTGTCCAATAAGAAATAGTGCTTAATTTTGGCGCTGCAGTACTGGCTGAGGAGCATTTTAACTTGTTACGGGTCTCCTAAGACATGAGGATTTTAAGCCGTTGCTTTTCAAAAGTTGAGCCTGATTGTGCATGTGCCAAAGGGAGAGCGGGGGCAGTGGTGGGGGATATGGTGTTTTACAGAGTCATAAAAATGCAGTTACATTTAGCCAGGCAGTTCTCTCTTTGCTTATATATCTAAGAAATAAGCCAGAAACAGCAAAGACTCAGCATGATTACTGAACAGCTCAAAAAATATCTCCTCTCTCTTAGTTTCTCTTTCTGCCAGTTGAAGATGAGGGGACTTATCTCAGCAGACAGAGGTGGCTGCTTCTAGAGGGCTCAGAATTCTTGCTGTGAATTAACACAGTTCATCATATGGATGAAGCTAAAATAAAAGTCATACGATCATTTCCAAGAATGGTCAGAAAACACAAAATAAAATTGATCAACAATCCATGTTAAAACATAGGAATTTAGAAAACTTTCTTAACATGACATGAAAAAATATATATACATCAGCCCAAATCTTTCATCTTACTTAGCAGGAAAACACTAGAAGCTTTTCCACTAAGTCAGAAACGAGGTCTCTCAGGCCATAAAAACCACAAGGGTAGCTGCTGTTTCACATGTGCAGGCAACAAAGCAAACCTCTAAGAAACATGAAGAATCAAAAACCATGAATAATAAAAGAAAACAAATCTCCAGTAACCAACCCAAAAGAAAAAGATTTTTTAATTGCCTGACAAAGAAATCAAAATAATCTTCTTAAAGGAGCTCAGTGAGTTAAAGGAGCTCAGTGAGTTACAAGAGAACACAGACAGATGACTAAATGAAATCAGAAAAATGATACATTAAAAAAATAAGAATATCAATAAAGAGAAATGATTTTTAAAAGAACCAAACATAAATACTGAAGCTTACGAATACCATCATTGAATTGCAAAATTTACTAGAGGGGTTCAAAATCAGATTTGATCAAGCAGAGGAAGAATTATTTAAAGAAAACTTTAAATAATTTAAAATATTTTATTAATTATTAAATAGCAAACTCCCTAATCAAAAGACATAGAGTGGCTCAAAGGATTTTAAAAAAAAAAAAAGAAACAAGATTCAATGATATGCTGCCTATGAGACTCACTTTAGCTTTAAGGACATACATAGGCTGAACATCCAGGGTTGAAAAAAAAATTATTCTGTGCAAATGGTAAGCAAGAGAGCACAGGAATGGCTATTCTTATAGCAGACAAAATAGAATCTAAATTAAACTGTAACAAGTAACAAAGAAGGACATTACATAATGGTAAAGGGGTCAATTCATTGAAAGAACATAACAATTATAAATGTATATGCACCTAATGTTGGAGCTCTTAAAATTTTGTATTTCTGCATTCTCATGGTCATTGCATCATTATTCACAATAACCAATATATGGAAACAACCTAGACATCCATGGACAGATAAATGAATAAAGAAAATATGGTTTATATATACAATGAAATATTATTCAGTCTTATAAAAGAAGGAAATCCTGTCATTTGGGACAACATGGATGAACCTGGAGGACTTTATACTAAGTGAAGTACATCAAACACATAAAGACAAATAGTGCATGATCTCACTTATATCTAGAATCTAAAAAAGTCATACTTACAGAAGCAGATAATAGAATGGTGCTTATCAGGGGCAGAGGTGGGAGAAGTAAGGAAATGTTGGTCAAAGGGTACAAAGTTTCAGTTATGCAGGATGAGTGAATTCTGGAGATCAAATGTACAACATGGCAACTAAAATAATACTTTATTGTGTACTTGAAATTTGCTAAGAGTAGATCTTAATTGTTCTCACACATACAGAAAAGTAACCATGTGAAGTGTTAGATATGTTAGATATGTTACTTAGCTTGGTGGTGGTCACCATTTTGTTCTTCTCACAATGCATGTGTGTATGAAAGCATCATGTTGTAACACCTTAAATGTATATGATTTTTGGATGCAATTTTTTATATGTCAACAGTACCTCAATAAAGTTGGAAGAATAAAATAAAAAACTCTAGCAAGTTCATAGTATAGCCACATTTCAAGAGGCTTTTAAGTTTCAAGAGACTACCAAAGAGGCTGGGGCAGGGGCGGGAGCATGGGATTAACAGTGCACTCTACTGTATACAAAATAAACAAGTATTCACTGTGTAGCACAAGGAACTGTCTTCAAAATCTTGTAATAACCTATAATGGAAAAGAATAAAAAAAAAGATATATACATATACATGTATAAACAAATCACTTTGCTGTGCACCTGAAACTAACACAATGTTGTAAATCAACTGTACTTTAATTAAAAATAAGTAAGTGAATAAAACAACGTTCTCATCCTAGCTTTTGGGGTTAATAAGAACCTCTAGAATTATGTACGTTTTTGGAAAGAGAATCTTTAGTCTCTCAGATTTTTTTCAAAGTAATCCTTGACTGTACAAACACATTAAGGTCAAATATGCAGTGCCAATCTTTGGGTGGGATCTAAACATTTCAGCCAACTATTTCAATAGTTTGTCTGCACAAACCAGACCAGCCACCGTCTGAACAACACTGAACAACTTTCCTACTTCTATCTGAATACAGAAGGCACTTTTATTATTTTTTATTGAGGCATAATTGACATATAATATTATATTGGTTTTAAGTTTGCAACATAATGATTTCATATTTGTATACATTGTGAAATGATCACCACAATATGTCCCCGTAAAGAAATACAAAAATTTTTTTTCTTGTGATGTCTACTCTCTTAGCAACTTTCAAATATGCAGTATTGCATTATTAACTATAGTCACCATGCTGTACCTTACATTTCCATGACTTGATATTTTATAACTGGAAGTCTGAACCCATTTTGCCCACTCCCATCCCCTACTCTGGCAACCACCAGTCTTTTCTCTGTATCTATGAGCTCGTGTTTTGTTTTCTTTTGTTTTAGCTTCCACGTATGAGTGAGCATATATAGTATTTAAAGCACTTTTAAAAAATTATCGTTACTTTCTAGAAGAAAGGATTGAGCATAGCGGGGTTCATTTCTGCCAGGTCAGGCTGGAGTCTAGGTTCAGGCGGTCCATGTCCAGAGCCCAGTCTTTTTTAACCACTGTGCAGTTCCACATGTCCTGAAAATAGCTTAACATCAGGTTAACATTTCAAGATTTAACTCATGAAATTTCTTCCACTTTTGGGAAAATAATAATTGCAGCCGAAACTAATTTCTTATTTAATGTGTCTCTTTCCTTCTTACATGTGTTCTCATTAAATGTGTTCATATCCATCTTCAGTAATGTGCTTTCTTGGTCTATTTCCCCTTCTGGACTAGAAATCCCTTTAGGACAGAGGTTGTGTCTTATGCTTCATTAGATCCCTAGCACTTAGCATGGAGCTCGGTTCATGGTAAGGTCTAAATTAACATTTGCTGACTGAATAAATCCATTTTACTTCCCTTTTTAGCTGTGCGTTAAAGGAGAGTAATCTTTGAAGCTACTGACTTATCTAGATGTAGGGTTTGTTTTAGACTGTATTTGAATATTGGTCAATGAGAATCTGGCCAGATCAAGGGAGATAGGGTGTTCCAGAAAGTCAGATGCCTATATACAATACCCTGAATCATTTTCCTATCAGTGTAATCTGAAAATAGTAAGCAAGAGGTTATATACAACGATTCTTAGGATTTTATGTAAATTCGGTAGCTAGGTAATACATGGCTCCAGCTCTTGTCTTGCACCTAATTAGGGGGAGGAGTGGAAAACAAAACAGAAAACATCACCAAGAACTCAAAGCTCTGCCTTTTCCAGATACCCAGAGCAAGGATTTGTTTACAAGCTGATTCAGTAGCTTCACATTTTAATTCGAAAAATAAAAAACCAGGTGTTATTCTGACCAACTGGTTTGGCCAATGGTAGGAAAAATGTGAGTCTTTAGAACACAGTTTGTAGCTAAAGTCTTTTGAGGTCCTTTGAGAATTTCTCCTTAAAAATTCCTAAAACTTTGCGTTCTGTTGGGTGCTTCCTGATGAAACTGATCACTAGAAACTCACAGGGCTAGAAAGAATTTGAGTTTCATGGATAGGGCAGCCAGCATTGGACAGGGAAACAAGAACTTGGGTTTTGGTCTTAGTTCAGTTATTAACTCAAAGGTGAATTTAAGCATGTCATTTAATCTCTGAAGACCTCCATTTCATCAGCCTGTAAAGTGAGAAGACTGGGTTAGGTGACCCTTAAGCGCTTCACAACCTATAGCTCCCACAATCTATCAATCTTTAACCTGGTTCACTTCCTCTTAACAGCACAGTTTATCCTGACAGTCTAATGAGAAGCAATCCTTTTGGATTAAAGTCTGTGTACTGGATTTCTCTATATGCACATCAGATCTGTTCCAACTTTTTCTACCCTATCTTTTGTCGCCAGAGGCTGACCTTTAAAGATTGTATCACCAGGCTCCATTGCCCTCTGGCTTTTGGTTAGGTTCAACCCCTGGAAAGCACCAGAGGGGATCAGAAGGTGGGAGAAAGGAGAGGTCAGGGTTTCTGTTATCTATCCCTAGAGTGTACGGGGGCCTCGTGGGGGCAGGAGCTGCATTTCTGTGTTCATGTGCTGAAGGCCACCGTTCCTGTCGGGGCCATCTGCTATAGCCGCAGCTCTGGGAATTGCCTCCTTTTTCGTCTCTTTTTGTCTAGGAGTAATAGTAGCTACTCCTGTGTGCTTCACCACTTCTTATTGTCAGTTTCTCTTAATCCTGCTCTCATCTATGTCAAGAGGGCATTCATTAAAGTCACTTTCACCCTTTCTCATTTCAGGAAAGAGGTAGGCTCTGTCTACACAGTTAGTAGAAGTGTGGTTCAGTGAACTCTTCCAGCCAGAATTTTTTATTAAGCTGATTTACACATTCAACACAAACAGGAATTTATTAAATACTTCAATAGAAGTAGATTTGCACAGAGACCTGACAGAAGTTTTGAAATCCTGACAGTTATGTCATAGGATAAACAGACAATTTTGACTAGTGTTTTGTCTTTCTTAAATATTGCAATGGAAGTGGTTCCTAGATTCTTTGGCAGGTCCTGGGGAGATTAGGGTCAATGACATGTCTGTTTATAAAAGTGCACTTTACTTGGTTTACATGAGTCTAATTTCTTTAGTTAGCTTGCTCTCCTTGGAAGACAGAGAATATGTTTTCTAATAAATAAAAATGCACCCAGTATACACTGGCCTGAGAACACTGCAGTGTGGTTGACCAGCTGACCCATCACATAAGGCAAAAACTGGGATGTTAATGACATCTTCTCCAAAAGAAATCTGGTGGAACTCACCTTGGTCCAACTGTGTGTCCCAGGAAAGAAATGTAATGACAAGTGACAGAAGATTCTGAGGACTTCTAAGATTAAAAGCAGAATTAGCAACTAATTCTCCAAAAGAACAGGAGAAATCTAAGTTTTTGCCTAATACATAAGATTTGAATAAGTCTTAAAGGTAGGATGAAAATTCACACGGAGACCAGGGGAGGAAGAAAAGGCTTTTGAAGTGAAAAGAGAAGCACAAGCAAAGGTACTGAGGTGAGGGATGGCTTAGTTCACTCTGGGTCCGCAGGACGAGTGGTTCTGTTATAGAGTTCAAGGTGGATGTGCAGCTGGAGGACTGACGGGAGAGGTCTGTGCATGTACTTTGTGCTTCATTCTACATGCCAGTTACTTACTGTTGTGAGCTAAATTGAGTTAATTACCTCCCAAAGAGACACATTGAAGTTCTAACTCTCAGCACCTGTGAACGTGACACTATTTGGAAATAGCCTTTGCAGATGTGATCAAGTAAAGATGAGGTTGTTAGGGTGGGCCCTGATTCAGTATGACAGTGTCTTTATAGGAAGAGGAAACACTATGTAAAGACAAAGGCAAAGATTAGAGTGATGTACCTGCAAGCCAAGGGATGCTGAGGATTTACAGTTATCACCAGAAGCTAGGAAGAGGCAAGGAAAGATTGGGAGCAAATAAACTTCTGTTGTTGTAAACTACTTAGTTTGTGGTGCTTGGTTGTGGCCGTCCTGGAACACTGAAACACTTACCTAGGTATCTGTAGCGACAAGGAGTGTCATGTAAATGGGCGAAGGGGCCGAGGGTGAAAAAGCGGGAAGTAGAAGCAGCTGCGACAAGCTGCAGGGCTTGTGCTTGCCTTTATGTTAATGTATTTTAAAAGTATGATCTGCAGCAAACAGAAAAAAATGGATGAACCAAATGAAGCCATCAGCTCCCAGGACTCCTACTACACAACGGGAAGGATCCAAAGGGCTTTAAGCTGAGGGATAGTACTGGTGCATGGTAGAAAATTGCTCTGGTGGCAATGAGGAGGTTGGACTGAAGGATAAGGAGAACTTGGTATGAACCAGGTGAAGTGGTACAGACGAGGACAGTGGATTAAAAAGGATGTGCTGTAGGATCAACAGGAAGTGGTTTTTAAAGTGAGAAAGTGGGGGAGGTGGGCTTGGGGGCACTGAGGATTGGCTATCACCGTGATTATGCTTTATAAGAAAACTCAGTGCCTGAAAACAACTATTATTTATTCTCATGGATCCAGAAGCTTGGCTGTGGCTTGGCTGATCTAGGTGGGACTTAGCGGGAGCAGCTCTGCTTCTCACAGAAAGTCTGTGGTTTAGATGAAACAGTGCTGCCTCATGTGTCCATCATTCTGCTCCATTTAGCAAGCTAGACAGACATCCTTCTGATGGCAGGGCTGGAGGGCCAGAGGGCAAGAAGAAACACACAAAGCCTCTTATGATTAGGATCAGAATGGGCACACTGTCTGCTCTACCTGTTGCCATTGTCCAGAGCATCGTAGGACTGTGTACAAAGTCAAGGGGCAGGAATGTGAACTCCTCCCACCACGAGGATACAGCAGTGGTGTGGCTGCAGGAGGCGTGAAGAATCGAGGGCAATAACTCAGTTTACAACAGTCTATCATCTGGCCATAATTATTCACATCCATCCCACATGCAAAATTCACTCACTGGCGTCCCAGCACCCCCAAATCTTATCAAATCACTGCATCAAAGTCTAAGATTTCATCACCTGTATCAGGTCCAGGTACACCTCTTAATTCAGAGACCTATGAACTAATAGACAAGTTATCTGCCCCAGACATGCCCAACATATAAAGGTAAAATGCGGACATGATAATCACAACAAACACTCCCACTGGGAAAAGGGAAGAAAGAGACACCAAGCACTGGCCTGTAGCAATTTTGAAATCTCACCTGGCAAATGCTGTCAGGTCCTCCTGCCCTTAGTAGGGAATGTTCCTTGATTAAACCTGGGTTTTGTTTCCTGACTGCAACATTTTAGTTCTTTATTCTTCATGGATCTTGGTTCCCCATTCTACAATTTTCTTGACCCTTTCTGGAGAGGACATTGGAAATATTCCCATTTTGGCAACTCACCTGCTTTCTAAGACCACCACCTTCCCTGTAGAAGGTTAGGGGCCCAGAAGCGCTATACATTTTGCTACTTCTCAGTCTCATTTCATTCAGGCTGGCAGTTCTTTCTTGTAGATCTTTATTCATATGCAGCTGAAAGTAATCATCTCGTGCCTTTAACACTTCAAAAAAAAACTATCTTGCCCAAGTCCGAAAGTTCAGTTAGTACCTCGTTTATCTTCCAATTTGTCGTAGGTAACAGCCTTTCCACCACAGGTAAGTGGTCACCACTGTTCAGCCTCCTGTAGGCATTTCTGTGCCTCCTGCTACCTAGCCCTAAAGCCAGTAGAACACATAATGAGTTTTTCTTACGGGAGCACTTCTTTTCCAGAACCATTTCTACATCGGTTAGCTTTTGCTACAAAAACATCACTCCAAAACTCAGTGGCTTAAAACAACAATCATTTATCCCCATAGATCTGAGAGTTGGCTGGCATACGGCTGATCAGGCTGCACGTGGCTGGAAACAATGAAGTCATTTCTCTGGTGTGGACGTAGAACGTGTGCCGATCCCCACGATTTGTGAGGATGGGGAGGGCAGACTTGAGGGGAGAGGTGAGAAGCTCAATTTTGGATACAATGATCTCATGATACCTGTGGGACTCTCAAGTGAAAAGACATGGGACGGGAACTTAGGAGACTGGTCTTGGCTAAGGAGAGAGAGAGAGATAAAACTGGGTCACTAGATTACAAGGACATGGACACAGACGATTGCCCAAGGTGATCATATAAAGGGACAAAAGGCATAGGCCTTAATATAAGATCTTAGGTGCACCAATATTTAAGAGGAAAGGAAGAAAAGCTCACAAAGAAAGCTTTGATGAAACAGGGATACAGGGGAGGATAGTGTCGTGAAAGACAAAAGAAGTTTCATGGTGGTGGGAGTCAGTTACACTGCCCAGTACCACAGGGTTGTCACGTTATACAAAAACAGAAGGGAGTCTTATGGATTTGGCAGTTGGATCATTGGTTAAGAGACCACATGATTTATCTTCAAACTAGGACACATTTGAGAGGGAAAAGAGGTGCTACTAACAGTTACATCAGAACAATACGTGTTCTCAGGCAAACAAGGGCATATGGTCACATTAGTGTCTGGGGAGCTCTGCCAGGCTTTTCCTACAGGCTAAGTGGAGAGTCAGCTTGCCTTGCAGGTTGCAGAGCAGAGATATGCAGCAGGCAGGGCTGAGATAGCTGGAGGAGATTTTTTTTCGGAGCTCCCTAGAATAAGGCTGAATAAGGAACTGAGTGGGAAGAGACAGTGGAAAAGAACAATCACGTGGGCTCAGGTTGGGATATATTTTTCAGCAAGAACAAAACCATATTCGTATATGTGGCCTGAAATATTCCACTGTTGGAGGACTTTAGTGTGGCAGCAGTATGCATCATGGAAAACCCAAGATAAAGAAGTTATCTTATGAGATGACTAAGTCCCAGATTATGTTGAGAGTATTAAAACCCTCCAGAATATGCTGGATGGCTACAAGTAATACCATGCTGCTTCTTCATTCTTTTGCCCCTGCTAACGTTCCCTCCAAGTCACTCCCCCATCCACCATGCCCAGTCTTCTGCTGAAAATGACTGAAATCAGACTGACGGAGCAGGTCCCAGGTTAACAGACCCTCTTTGTTGGCCGCATCAGTTGGCTCCGAAGTGCCTGCGAGTGGCATCAAGAATAATTTCATGATAATCTAGGTCGAGTTTTTCCTTTCCCACCAGTGCCAGAGAGTGAGAGCGCCAGTTTCATTGACTTCAGAGTCAGCACTGGCACAGGCATGGCTTTATCTGTGTGGTCATGTTTCTTTGATTGGGCTCTGTGAGGGGAAAGCAAGATCCTGGCTCTCAGGCGACACCGTGAATGATTCTGGGAGCTTTACTTGATCTCAGCCCCTATCAGCGTATGGGTGTGGGTTTTGGTCCCTTTTTTTTCAGAACCCTTTCAGTTCACTAAGAACGAGCAGAATAGCATTACCTTTTGGCTGAGCAGAATGTGAGAAGCCAAGTCACGTTTGAAAAAGAATCTTTTCTTTCTGGGACATAAAAGATAACGGACTTATTAACAAGTGACAATGGTGAAACCACTTCGCCTATAACAGAGTCCCACAGACGGGAGCCAGCTCATACTTTACACGCTTCTTAATTTCATTGAAATTTCAGGACTGTTTGAAAAAATGGAAAGAGCTTTAGAGGCAAGTGTATGAAATGCAAATTGCTCCCCCATTTTCTGGTAGACTGTGGATCCTTGCTCGTGTGCTTTTTGAATGAGGAGTGGAAACTGATCATCAGCTTGGGTTTCCCGCAGTAGCTTGGATTCACTCAATAGTACAAAGGCCTTCAGAGTCCCAGCTCCACCATTGATTACCTGTGCTACTTTGGATAAATTAATTAAACTCTCTGTGTTTTATTTTCCTCACTTACAGATAGGGAGAAACCACAGTGACCACCTCATAGGACTCTGTCGTTAATATTAAATGAGGTTGTGTTTGTAAAGCCCCTGGTACAGGACCTACTATATCTTAATACAAAAGCCATAAATATTAACTTTATTATTGTTTCTTCTTGTCGTGGACTCCAATTGATGTGCCCCAGAAACTCTAGAAAATCCTAGCATATGCGGATGCATTATTGCAGTCTCCAAAACCTCAGATCTGAATGATGGGCACGTGTTCAGTACCACCGATGGCTCTCTGCACATGCGTGTTCAAGTTCCCGGAGCCCCCCAGCAATATGGGCCTAACTCAGAACTTGTCCTTGGGCAGCAGTGGGAGCAGGGTTCTGCACGCCCCTCAGGTTGGAACTCTCCAAATTATTGGCCAGCTTCTCCTGCCATAGCCCTTGAATCTTTTGCCTTCCCCAGTCTTAGTTCTGCTAGAATTGTGGTCACTGAACCCTGGCCTTTTGACATGGCCTCCTAGCTCTGGCCCGTAGATTGTCTCATAACAGTGCACGTACCGTGAGAGATACTGGGAGGAAGACTGTCTCAGTTCTGCATAAGAGCAGGACATTTGATCAAATGGCATATTATGATGAAGTAATATACAAATGTTATCCCCTGCAAACCAGCCTTGCTAGCAGGTTTTATTTGGCTTGCATGGTGCAATGTTTCTACATTACATTTCCTTAAAACACAATAGACATAGGATGACAACAGAAAAATCAGTCTCAAAAAAACTCCTTGTTATGATTTTTAGAAGATGTTGTAGAACTATTTATTGTAAAGAAAAATCCTGGAACCTTTTTTTTTTTTAAAAAAAAAAGTCTTAAGTTACTATAATTGAAGAGGAGATTATGAAAAGAAAAAAATTCCTTTATGAGTCCCAACAGAACAGACATACATTACTGAAAATCCTAAAAAGGGGGAACAAAATTGAAAGACATTCTGTCATCTCAAAGCATGTTTCACAGTGCTTAACAAGTCACTTTGAGATTCATCAAAGAAGAATGATGTTTACCACCGTCCTTTCTGAGTTTACATTCTAGCAGATGGACACAGTCAATAAACAGTGAACATAAGGAATAACTAAATCAGAGAGCGTGTTTGAGGGATTCATGCTCAGAGAAAACAGTAGAGCAGGTGGGAGGATCAGGAATGCGGAGGCAGCAAAGAGCAGGTTACAGTGTAATTAGCGATATACAGCATTATTTTTAATAGTATTCCAGTATATGAAAGCACCATCATTTGTTATCCAATTTATTCCAAACTCACCATTATAAATACAGCTTCAGCGAACATCCTTATCTGGGTATGTCTGTATCTACATATTGATTGGTCTACCTGTCTGATTGTTTTCTTAGAATAAATTCTGGAAGTTAAATTATTAAGTCATACACTGTAAGCAGATTTAAGGCTTACCTTACAGGAAATCTGAACCAATTTACACTCCTCTGGCACTAACATTTTTTTACTCTTGCCCAATTTCATCATCAAAAAATGATATCAACTAAATTTTCATGATATATTCTGTGATAGGAAATGAAAAAAAAGTAACATACTTGATATAGCACATTAGATTACACACATATTTGACTGGAGTTAGTGCATCAACATTTCAACAGTTTTTCTTTTTAAAATTCAATGTTAGGCACAATTTTTGCTTTTTCTTCATACATTAATGTATTTCCTAGGTTTTTGACACTCAACATGAATTTCCTTTGTCTAATAGCTTTTGCTTTTACAGATAATAAAGAAAAACCAATTTTAAGCAAGCAAACAATATTGGAAAGCTTTGTCAAAGCTTGTCAGTTTCCTGGGGAGGCAAGTGCGATTTCTTCATTTTCTTTTTAATCTTCTGAAATGGTTAAGGTGTCTTAAAACACAAACTAACAACTTTTTCTGTCTTTTGACCAGACTACTTGCCTGTTTGCTGAGGATACATCAGATAAAGGCCTGAGCCTCTCCTGCTATGTGGCTTGGTCTTCAAGTTTTAGAAATGAGTTTTCCTAAAAGACCAGCCTCAGTTCAATTAAAAATGTTGCTTTATTTGAGACGGGACATCTTGCTGGGGGGGTCCTGCTCTGAGTCTCCCCAAAGAAGCGGCTTATCCTTTCATCCAAAAGCATTCTTCCAGGGGATCAACTCTGTTAAAAATGACCAAGTCAATTATTGATTTATTCATGCAACCAGTATGTATTAATGGATGAAGTGCTGAGGATGCAGAAGTGGATAAACAGACCCAAAGTCTCTGCCCTCATGGAGCTTCTCTTCTAAGGGGGGAGACCAAACAGTGAAGAAGATAATTAAGCACATCACTGGTAGGTTAGACGGCAAAATGTGCTCAGGACAAAAATAAAGCAAGAAGGAGGGATGTGGCCTACGGGAGGGTGAGGGGAACCTGGAATTTGAGACGGGGTGTCTGGGTGAAGCAGCCTCACTGTGAAGCCGCAATGCTTTCAGCAGGATCGTTTTCTTGGCATGTTTCTTGCCCAGACCTTGAGGCACTCTGACGTTAGGAGACTGATGGGGTAGCTGAACTCTGGTTAATGTCACCAGGGAAGTCCACTTGGGGTCTGGCCCTCTTTTTCTAGGACACTTGGGAGCAGAAGTGATGGGTAGGAAATGAACACACAGGGAAGGACAGCTGCAGAGGGCCTGAGGAGGGGCTGAGGAGACATCACGAGAGAGAGAGAAAGAGAGAGAGAGAGAGAGAGAGAGAATTTCCCTGAAGCTGGGAGGAGCCATGTCAGCGGCGTCTTTCGTTTTAACTGAGCTGATCTGCTCCCCTCCGCGTCCCCACCTCCATCTCTCTCTGCTTTATAGTTCCTTGGCCTCACTCCAGCTGCATTCAAGACACCCTCCAAAGCAAATAACCTAGACTCCTACACGTTTAGAAAATGTAGCAGGTAAGAACTTTTTATTGAAAGGCGAGTTTGTGCCCTTATAGCCACCACTTACTGGCAAATACTGTGATTTTTTTAAACATTGAAAACAAGTAATATTTTAAAGTGGCAGCATATTTTATGTACAGGAAATAAATGTTCACGTAAAAGGACCCTTAGCTGAAGAGCATTTCGTTCTTATGGGTAATTTACAAATTCCAAGTATGAACACAAGCCCTAGTCTTAGTGCATGTGTTCATTCCTTCTCACTTCTCTTAATATGTGGTTTATACAGAGCTCCCGGCTTGTCTGTCCTCTGGGTGCTTCCAAAGCAAGCAAGCATGTCAGTTCTTGTGAAATAATTACGTCTGTTATACCATTAGTGAGGATTCATGATGTAACACAGGGAAAGGATAAAGATGCTTTAACAGTAAATGTGAAATACATGATTTTTGGATACTATAAAGGTATTTTTCACCCAAAGGTCTCCAAAGGCTTTTTACCTTTGAATGATGGTCAGGTTTCTATTTTGTAATGTAAGGGCAACAAGGCATGAAGTGTCCAAACTGGCAAATAATCCCAGACTCATGTTTACTTGCTTTTGGATACGAACATTTGAATGTCATTATGTCTGATGTTCAGCATTAGTGCGTCCAATAAAATGGAGCCAAATTATGATGCTGGATGCTGGGAGGGCATATAGCTTATTTCTCCATTTCCAATCTATCTCAGTCTCTACCTGTAACTCCCCAAAACCATTGACTTGCATCTTCGAAGCTACTTCAGCTAGCTTTCCCTCAAGTGTTCCCTGGAGGGTAACAGTGCCAGGAGTATAGGAAGGAGTCAGTTAATACTGAATGGCTGGACAGATTGGAACTGAAGAGTTAAATAAATCTGGGGTGGGGATATAGCTCAGTGGTAGAGCTTGTGCTTAGCATGCCTGAGGTCTTGGGTTCAATCCCCAGTACCTCCATAAAAAAATTAAAAACGAAAATAAAAATAAATTTTAAAAAGGGAGTTAAATAAATCTGAAGGTTGAATTATAGAAAATGTAGTATGTGGGATAAAGGGAAGAATTAAACACAAGGGGTGGTAACTGCTGATGGAAGGGGTGTGTATCTCCGTTCTCAGGAAAATGAGCTACCGCTTACCTGCACCATCCCGTTACCTTCCTCATACCTGGGTTAACTGAAGCTGGTCTAGCACTTTGCTGTAAGAGGAGACAGGGAAACAGACGCAGGAAATAGGTTTGAGCTGTATTTATACTCTCAACTATTTAAATATTTAAAGAGGATGTCTACAGTTAGTGGAAATTGGATTGGAAATCTGGTCATTGAGCCGGCTGTGATCCTCTTTGTTGGCGAGTGTAGATGGACGGTGCCGAGCCCTGGGGCAGTGCCTCTGTTGGTTGGTCTCTGTGGATGAATCCTGGCCACAGTTTCATTGACAGGCCAAAGAGGCAACCAAATTCAGATCAGATGCAGAGTGATGTGGGCTCCGGCACCAGGCAGCAGCCAGCAGCCAGCATTACTCAGGGTCCAGTACACAGAGTGACCTACTTAAAACTTTTTCTCTTGCCTTTGAAGCACCTTGTCCTTCCTGATTCCAACCAGCACAGGAAACGTAAGGGCTTCAGGCCAGACTGCTTTAGAAACTGCCTTTGAAGGGCTCTGAACCATCCTGACTTCCTGTGTCTGTGATAAAGCCTATTTCTTGTTGTTTTCACCCACTTTTGGTGCTACTCTGGGGTATTGGGAGACTTCCTGCTTCCCTAAATCTTTTTTTTCCCCTCCTTGCGGGCACAAGGGTTCTTCTGCTGCTGTTTAAAATCATGCCTTTTCTCAAGGTGGACCTGACAAGGAGACTCTTTCGTGTCCAGCCCAGCCCTGGTGGTTTAAGTGAATACATTTACTTTGACACAGATCCTGCTCTCCTCTCCAGAAATCACTGGGTAGGAACAGGCTTGTCTGGTGTAACTGCTAACCACCAGCTCACTGCTGGCCATGCTGCTGGAGTCGTGAAGGTGGAGGGTTGACACTTTGACCTTGTTCAGGTTTCACTGGAAGAGTTTCCTGCATTGTGGAGATAGGAGTGTCAAGGTGGCTCAGAGGGTTAGTGGAGGCTGCAGATAGAGAAAATGTTGGCACCTGGGGAATGGCTGTCCTCATCACTGCAAATTGTCACACTCTGTAGTATGGGAGATTTGCTTCAGCACCTGTTCCTCAGTAGTATACTCTAGGGGGCAGCCGTCCCACTGCAGCTTTAACAGAAGAAGAAGCATTTGGTTCTACCTCAATGAGTATTTGCCTGTGTGTTTTCCAGTTCTTTCTCCCTTTTGCTATATAAATACAGGTGTTCGAAGCCCCACAGTGCCTGAAAAGGGTTGGCCTTGTCTCAATGCCTTTTGCTATGAAAAATCAACTTGTATATGACCAAGCAGGTCTGCATGAACTTCTTGCCTCATTGGGTCTCAGAATTAGATGACACTCACCTGCCCGTGTTGAGGGCCTTCCAGCAGGATGAGGATGGCTTCAGAATGTCATCAAAGCACCCCTAGTTGAGCATTTCTTTCACATGAAGCCAACTCGGCTTTGGCTTTGGTGGAAACAGTGATCCTCCCATTTTGTAGATGAAACACTGACCTCTCTGAAGCTTGGAGTTTTAAGGTAGAAAGAGAAGAAGAATCAAAGATGTTAAGTCTTAAAAACATTTCCCCATTTCCCATTTCTAACCATCAAGAGTTTTCCTGCTGGAGACAAATAATGAAGTTTTGGACTTATTGTCCTTTGATCAATTATAATATTAGAATTTCCCCAAATGATAAAAAAATAATTTTTCTCCAGGAGAAGGATCACTGAAATTTGTTGAGATTTTTCTATGGTACTGACAAGAGCGCTAGAATGTCCTATTGTTGAATCTTATATTTATTTGGATTCTGTTTATAATCTGTTAGTCCAAATTTGGCTTCGGTTCAGACCAGGACAGCCATCCCAACAGTGAGAGATACTCAACCCAGCATGGCCACAGTAAGGCCTTTCAGAACAGCAGGTTTTCTTACTTAGGTGATGCTTACTTGGACGCTAGCTAATCATTCTTCTGAGATGAAGGTAGACTGCATCTGTGGTATCTAAACCTGGCTGTTGGTCAAAACCACATGGAGTACTAAGAAAACGGATACTTGTAACCTGAAGAACTACAGACTCAGACTTTGAGATAGTGTCAACAAATTGGAATTTTTTCCAAATGATCTCAAGCCCACTACGAGTCTGACTTGAGAGTTCTAGGAGGCACTGAATGTGTTTATGTAAGTGCTTCATACACTAGAGTGTGTAATGTAGGTGTTCTTCGATTTCACCAAACACCCCCATGTTTCACCACATGTCTCTGTGGAGCTCAGCTTACACCCAAGGAGGAGGAATCAAGGTGAATTCTAAAGAAGGCATCCCTGTGAGTGGCGAAGCTGGCATCCACTGGAGTTTAGGCTGCTGTGGACGTAGGGACAGAAAGTCAGGGGCAGAGCTTGACAGGTTCAATAGGTATAGGGGTTAGAGGAAGATAATGACTCAGAACTGGGGCAAAGACAAAGAACGTGAATCAGGAAAAGAAGCTGGACAGAAGCCAGGCAGGTTGAAAACAGGCTGTGGGCACATATCAGATGGCAGAGTGAGTTGGGCTGCCCACATCCGACAGGCAGGAACTGCGAGACCCAGAGGAGAGGCGCAGAAGCCTGAGGTGCAGGAGAAGCAGACAGGAGAACTGCTCAGAACATCAGGACCAGGTGCTTTGATTCCACAAGGAGGGCTCTTGGCTGGGGCCATGGAAGGGTCTGATGGAGAGAGTGGCCATGCCAGGAGAACGTGTCCACGGGCAGGCTGTTTTGGAAACAGGCAGACCCTGCTGATCAGAAGGGCACCAGATCTGCTATCCCTCTGGGTCTGCAGGGCATGAAACCCACACCATTAAAGATAGTGAAGAATCTGAGTTCCTCAGCACAACAGGCCATTGCCTGGAGTTGCTACCCCCAGATGAGCAAGCTCTGTGACCTTGAGGCAACTACGTGACCTTGAGTCAACTACATGCCCTTGAGCAAACTGCTTCATCTCCCCAGGTTCAGCGTCCTCATCTTTAAGATGAAGGTATAGGAAAGACGGGTGACCTCTAAGTTCTCTGTAACCTTAGCAGCACTTCACAGCCAGTTGCTGGCTCTGCCAGTGTTCTCTCACACACAAGGCGGGCAGCACAGCTGGCATCCAGCCAGGCTGAGCAAAGGCAGAGAGGCTGGCCCCTCCCTGAAAGTCAAGTGGCCTGTTCCCTGGGGTGTTGGACTGTTGGTTTCCCATCATGCCATGTTGCTGTCATGTGCACTACAGACAGCACACAGATGGCCAGCCGAGCGTGATCACAGCAACAGCAGGTTCAGCCTCTTCCTCCTGGATAAATAGGCCACATGGAAACAGCATGTATCCCAGTCTCAGCTTTGGAAACATAATCTTATTTTCCTTCCAGTTTTCTTGAGATGTAAGACATACAGCACGGGATAAATTTCAAGTGTATGGCATAGTGATTTGATTTCATACATCATGAGATGATTATCACGATAAGTTTAGTGAACATCATCTCCTATGGATACAAAATAAAAGAAAAAGAAAAAGTTATTTTTTTCTTAGTGATGAGGACTCTGAGCATTGACTCTCTTTACAGCTCTCATATATAACATAGAGCAGTGTTCTTGAGGTTAATCATGTTGTATGTGACATCCCTGTTCCATACTTAAAACTAGAAATCTGTACCTTTTGACCAGTTTCATTCAATTCTCTCTCCTCCAGCCTTTAGTAACCACAGATCTGATCTCTTTGTCTTTGAGTTTGTTTGTTTGTCTATTTGGTTGTATTTTTTTAAGTATAATTGACCTACAGCATTATGTTAGTTTCTGGTGCACAACATTATACATTACAATATGTATATAAATTATACATATAATACAGTATACTATACATACATTATAAAGTCATCACTGGGATAAGTCTAATTACCATTTGTCACCATACAAAAATTTGTACAGCATGGGGAATATAGTCAATAATAATGTAATACCTTTGTAAATTTATAACCTTAAATTTTCTGGGTCTCTATTTCTTATTAGGTTGAACCATATGAAATTGCCTGTGTTCAGTCCTTTGGTCTCATAAAAACAGCAATTTCCTATGGTTCAACCTCAAATGAAGAAGATAGGCGGGCCCCATTTTAATGTACCATGGAGAAGTTTCACTTCTGCTTTGATTTTAATAAATATTTATTGAATATCCACACTGGAGTCAGACCCTGTATAGCAGGGAACACAGTGGGCTCAGTGACTAAGCTCATAGCGCTTAGTGTCCACTGGAGCACAGCTCTGAAGGTCTTCTGGCAAGCCAGCTTTCAGTCTGATCATTTAAATGCACCTAAAGCAGGATGTAAATTGCATCTTTACAAGGATAGGACAGATCCACCTGGGGAAGGATTATTAAACTTTGTTCAGTCTTTAATGAAAAGATAATTAATACCCTTCTAAAAATACAGTTCAGAGAAGAAGCTGAGAATGAGCAAGAAACTCTCTTGATGAATTTATTCAGAGCCTGAGACAATGAAACTGAGAGAAGGAAGGTTGGGGATATTATTATATTTTACTTATGACATGGGCAGTCAGGAAAATATGAGAAGATCATTACATTGTGAAACATCTGGCATATGCAGCGGAAAGTCTTTTGAAGTTTATGTTGCTTTTAAAACATAACAAATTTAAGCAAAAAAAAATGTAGCTTTTATGTTGGCAGCCCCAACATGTTATGGGGGAAAAAAATCACAAGAATACTGGCTTTGATAAAAAGTCAATGCAATGAACTTAACTAGTCACTTGTTGATACATTTGAACACATTGAAAACTGTTGTTTAATGGTGTAGAAATGATCGATTTTATTAAGGCATGGTCTTTATACCTCAGACTTTTCAGAGTGATTTGTAATGACAGGGAGAATGGATAAGTTCCAATTTTGTAGGTTGATGACATCATGAACCATGTGCAATTGAAGATCATTGACTATTTTTAACCTATAAAATTGACAGTTTCACATGGGTCAACCTAATTACTAACGTGGATACACATTGGTTGTTCATAGGAAGGTTATGGTGTAAATTCCACATGAAAAATCCCTTTGGCCAATAAAGAAATCTTATTTACGAAATAGCTCTTAAATATATGATGAGTATATCAGATGTTGCTAATATTTTGCCAATATTTTTTAATAAGCTGAGTAAGCTCAGTCTGGCAATGCTGGATCACAGTATGCTAACAACTTCAGAGTTATAAGCAAAATTAAAATGTAATTTTTGAACTCCACATGCAAGAGAGAATAAATTTCACTCTTCTGAAATTAAGCAAATATCTGATAAAAGCAGGCACCAAAGTATGTTTTCTGTTCTTGTTAAGTAGATCACTGAAAAATCTCATTGTGTTCTAGGATACATTTGAATCATTTTTTTTTCTGCCACAAATGAACATATAAGATAGATGAGCAGTCTACCCACTGATGATGTTTAAATTAAACACTAACTGTAGCTGGATACTTGCATCTGAAAGTAATAGGAAGCCCAGTGAGCCATGTCTTAGATTATAAGGACATTTCTCTTCATATAAGTGAAAGTCTGGATGTCTCAACACTGTCATCAAGGACCCAGATGCCTTCAGTTCTTCTGCATCCTTAATGTGTTGTCCAGGTCCTGGGCTGGGAGCCCATGCTTGCAATGGGTCCCTTATTCTGGAATCACAAGCACCCGCACGGGGTCTTACTGAAGTCTGCTTTCCAATGCCCTTCAGCAGACATCTGCTCAGGTCTCCCTGTTTGGTAGCATCCAGCCTCCCATGAAGGACCTGACCACTTAGAAGGGGGAGAGCAAAATAGAGATTCTGTTAGTAAGAAAGAGCTCATAGGATGCGTGTTGGGAAGGGAGCCAAGAGTACAGACCTCAGTGCCAAAGTCAATAATAAATCAAAGTGGATCACAAAAAAAAGTTACAAGTGGATTAAAATCTGCCCTACCTTGGGTTTTCCACAGCCCTGCACCTCTGGATTAAGATCTGATTTCAGATGGAATCTAGGTCACAATGTGCTCTTACTTTATGGGGCAAGTATGTCCCCCACGTTCACTCCTAACTGTAAGCTGAACTGTGGGGAAGTGAATCTAATTTTCCCATTGATTTATTTTATAAAATGCCTCTCCCACTCCCTCCTGTAGTCTGCACTTAGTCTGTGGGAACATGATTAAGAATCTGATCAGGTCCATAAAATATTGGGCAGTACAACAATCCATCCTCCTGGAAAGGCTTTCTAGCTGGGAGCACTGTTCCTGACCCACCATTCTGTCCTCTTGTCACTTTCATCCCAACTCTACGGAGCCTTGATATGTCTGACTCATCACTCACCATATCTCTCCTTAACTGTCATTGTCTCCTTTTGCCCCAGTATGGGAAACATCTGACAGATCTCGTCACAGTGTCACACTGACCCTCTGTACTGTACCACCTAATGGAACAAGAAAGTTCAGACTGCATAGGAACAAGAGCAGTCAGAGGTCCATTCAGGTCTCAACGATCTTTTATCTGAAGGATTTGGGGTTTAGAATTAATTTCATGCTCTAATTTATCACCTTGACAAGTTAGGAATCTGTAAACCAAGTAAAACAAAAGTTACTTGTCATACAGAGCAGTAGGTAAAGCCCAGTGAACACAAGCTAACAGCCTCTGCTCCCTCTCTGTGAGGGGAGAGGACTCTTAACAGTGGGGCTTGGCCAGAAACTGACACAGTGTTGTAAATTAACTATATATCAATTAAAAAAATTTTTTAAATAGTGGGGCTTGGGAAATAACCAACTAAATTGCTTTTGCATAATTAATGGGGGAAGATTAGACTGAAGTGTGATGTTTTCCCTCCAAAAATCTGGAAGATTGATAACCTCTTCCCATTATTTAGTAGAGAGAAGTCTGCCTTTTTTAGGAGGCAGAAAATACATTTGCTTTAGAATGAAAGGAATCTCCAGAATTTCAGCAGCAAATGGAAAGAGTATCTGCCAACTCAATGGACACCGAGTTAAATAGCATATATTAAATTTAAGACTGAATTCTAAGAACTCTGTGCAATTAACATATCATCTGCAATTAAAGGAAGGGATAGTAAGATGGGGACTCATATCAGTGGAAGGAATGGACTGGTGTGGGACAGACACAAAGGCAGACCCCTGGGTGAAAACAGCATTGGGATGTTGACAAAAGAAAGGAACACGGGCTGGCCTTTCCCCACTCCTTCTGCAGAGTTAATAGTTAATGAGCATGGTCTAGCTACACCTTTATATTATCTGTGGTTACTTAGTACATGGTCCATAGTTCATTCTGTATATGGTTCAGTTCTTCTAAGATCTTTTTGGGGCCTTCTTAGCAAAATCTTAAGTTTAAAAAACATAACAAAATAAAACAAAACAACTCCTTCAGGGATGCTGAAATGAATTGATCCAAATGAAATTTGTGGTTGCAAACCTGAATCAGCTACTTACATTCAGTGGGGTCTATAGAGGGTCTGCTCTTAACTGTTTCTGCCACAGAGTTAGATGCACAAAATTATAAACTGACCAAGCAGTGCAGGGGGGTCCCCAAAGAGAGGAAGGTCACCTTTAATAATCTTTTAAAGAAACTGCTTCTACATCAGTCAGATTTTTTTTTTTTTAAGTTAAGAAAACCATCATGTCTAATTTTTTTTCTTTGGGACCCTACATTTTAACTCATTGCCCCCGTTTTCTTGCCAAGTAGCTATAAAGCTTTTTGCAAGGCTGTTCATGGTTATCCAACATCCTTTTTTTTTTTTTAAACTGAAGTATAGCTGATTTACAGTGTTGTGTTTTTGGTGCACAGAATAGTGATTCAGTTATACACACACACACACACACACACACACACACACACACACATATCTTTTATATTCTTTTTCATCACAGGTTATTATAAGATATTGAGTATAGATCCCTGTGCTATATGGTAGGTCCTTGTTCTTTATCTCTTTTATGTATACTGTATATATATTTATATATAGCAGTGTGTATCTGCAAGTCCCCAAATCCTGATTTATCCCCCCGCCCCACCCTTTCCCTTTTGGTAACCATAAGTTTGTTTTCTGTCCAACATCCTTTTTTTTCTCTATTCCCTCTCAATCTTCAGAAATTCTACACGTTCTGGTGTCTTTTCTGCCTTCCCACAGAGAGGGACTGAGCATACTCTCATGTCTCTCCTTTAATGCCTCTCTGACCCACGTCTCCACTCCAGATTCCAGAATGTCCAGGCCATCTTCTTACTGACAAAACCTACCTTCTCATGCTCAATGTTATTTCCATCCAAACAAAATGAGAATGAATTTTACCATGTTGAGGAAAAGAGACATGTAAAGCCAGAAACTCTTAGCATTAAAAGGAGCTTAGATGTAAGTAGCAAATGGGAAAATGTAACACTTTTTTACATATAAGCAAAAGGTGTTTGTATTACATGAAGCGTTAACACAAAATAGCAAGAGTAAAACAATCCAAGGAAGAGATGGCATAAGGATATTGCATAGCAGTTCTCAAAAATTATAAGGACCCAGTAATGGGTTATTTAATGCTATAAACCTCATTATCAATCAATGGAATACAAATTAAAGAGTGGTACACTTTTTCATATCAGGGTGTCAAAGTCTGAGAAGGATTATGACCCCTAGAATTGGCACGGGTGTGAGGAGGTGGGGGTGTCATCGTCTGCAGCTGGGAGCCAACGCGCGCGCGGACCTTCCCTGGGTGTTTGGGCGGTAGCTGTGAAAGCCTTAAACGTGTTTAAAGTCTTTGAAGTAAGAACACTCCTAGGGTTTTATCGTAAGGAAATAATTAGAGAATCATGCAGAATTTTTATGTGCCAGGGTGTTGCAGGTAGCATAATTTGTGACATTAAAAAAAGGCAGGGGGAGGAAATAACTACATAATGTTAAAATATTAAATAAACAGTATTACATAAATTATGGTATATCCATGGGGTGAAAGCGAATGCCAAACAAAAAGCATTCAGTGTCACCTTTATCCCACTTCCAGGTGTACTGGCTGACATGGTTATCTGAGTGGTTGTGGCCTGGTGTGAATACAGTTATTTTTGTCTTTTTTGTCTTTCCTCCGCGGGGGCTCAGAGTTCAGGGTCTCTGGTCCTCTGAGTCAGTTACCAGTCATCCTTTCACTTTCCAGCCTTCAAAATCTGGTTGCGGTGGTCTCTTTTTCCATTCTTTTTTCCCTGTGGGCCTTTTAGAAAATTCTCTTCCATCCTTTTACTGGTGTTTAGGGAAGAAGCAGAGTTAAATGTGTATTTTTCAATCCATTATATTTAACTAGATGTTCACATCTGAAGATTTTTGAAGAGTTGGTTGGCAGAGGTGGCTTGCAAATTTTCAATGAGAGGGATTTTTGTGTGTCCATTTGTACATTTAGTTGGAGCAGATGTTCTGGAGTCTTCAGTGTGCCACACTGTATGGTGTGTTATGGTGGGAAAGAGAAAAGACCCCCTTCCTGTTCTGGGTGATACATATTCTTGTAACAGTTTAGTGGGACATCTCATTTGTTTACTGCTCTCTCTGTATACAAAAGATTCTCAAATGCGTTGCTGGAAGCTGGGGTCTGTGAGGAAACCCAGGTGAGAGAGACCATGATTCTAGCTGATTCTGTCTGGCTCTTTCTTTCCTTAGGATTCCCCAGGACTTGCTTTCTTAGTTTCCCAGGCATGGCTAGTCACATCTGAATCCCAAGAGTGAAGGCAATTTAGGCTGAAGCTGGGATTCCCACCACATTTGTTTACTTAGCAGGAGACTTTGAGATCACTTAACCCACTTCTTCATTTTACAGGAAAGCAATCTGAGGTCCAGAAAGTTTAAATGACTTAATTAGGGTCACAGGCTGAGTAAGTGGTGGGATCTCATGACCGGAGCTGTAACCAAGGAAGTGCAACATGAATCTGATCTTCCTTGAGAAAATGATATTAAGGAAATAAAGAAAGTTATCTTACTGCATAATATCGGAAAGGCAAGAGGAAATTTGCTTTGCCGATCCTAACTCTATGAATGTAATGCCATGAAATGTGACCTTCACTTCTTACCCGTAGTTCTATCCAGCAATGAAATCTTAAGACAAAATAACTCACATTTACCAAAGGCTAAACATTTTGGTCCACAGTAATGCTGGAGGCGTGGAAGCACACTAGGCCAGGGTACTGTGGGTTCCTCAAGTCCAGTCCCTGCTGAGCTTTCCCCATGTCTTCATCCTTTCTGATCATCCATTGTTATCCATTTGTGGTAGCTACTGCCTGCACGTCTCTATCCATTTCTCTTCTTCCAGTGATGGCGCTAGTTCTCCCTTGGGTTTCAGCTCTGCTTACTCTCAGCCCACGTGGTCTGGGGCAGCATGTAACTCAGCTCCTCTGGCCACAGAGGTTGGTTAAGAGGTGAGCA